>NC_047662.1:52251881-52551881 GCF_011762505.2 Arvicanthis niloticus
GTTTCATGATGGGCTTGGGTCACCACATTTGCTGTTGCTGTTGGGAATCTTCCCGAGGAACCTGTTGTCTGAACAGAGCTAGTGGTCAGTGTGCCAACATGGCTTCACTTTCAAGCAGTCTTACCTTTGGTAGTTTGTGGTTCCAGTACATTTGTGGCTTCAGTATTTTTAATAAGGTTGCTTTGGGTTATCTTTGTAATCCTTTGCCCTCAAATTCTCTAAACACCCATTGCAAACTTGCTCCATCTCGATTTATCAGGTTCTCTCCCTTTAGGTGAGTTTGAAATCAGGAAGTTGGGGGGTAGAAAACAAAATATGAATTTACAAAGCAACTTTACATGATTCTAATACTCTTAGACTTGGGAAATTGAAGTCAGGCCTCAGCTGACTTTATCAGGAACCAGTAATCTCTTTCAATAACTTGCTGCTGATGTATTTATTAATAACAAACACATTAAAATTTAATGAGAGTGATGATAACAATATAATTCCTAGAGAGATATAATGTTTTTCTTTTGTATGTATATGGGATAGAACCCCATATATCTAAATGACCAGTATTAATAAAATGAAATACAACTTCACATTCACTGTTGTTATTAGGAAGGGACAAATTTAGCTTTTCTTTTACATGATTTTTAATTTTCAAAAAGAAAATGAAAGAGGCAAGGTCAACAGAATTGTGGAGTTCTCGCTGCAGAGCAGCCTTCCGCTAGTGAGGATGCAGTGAACTTAAGGTCTTCTAGCAGAGCGCTGAGTCTTTTCCTCCAACTACACCCCCCACCCCCCCAGCTCAGTTCAGTTAAGAGTTTCTACCATACTGAGGAAGCATTTTGAGTGTAATGCTGTAGAAATTTCTGTGGTTTATACTTTAAGGCAATCACTTTATATTGAATGACCTTTAAATACTATACTTAATATTCTTTTCTTTAAAAATTACGCTATATGATAAGATGATGTGGATGAACTAATACTCTCTATGTTCCTGAGATCTTTCGAGTTGCTTTAACAGTACTAATGAAGACCATGTTTGCATTGGGAGGACTGGGTTTCTTTAAGGATAATTCATAGCATGCACCATGTAACATTTCTCTCCTTTCCAACTGCTCTCTGTTATGTGCTTAGGGTTTAGATCGCTCCAATTCCTGGGTTAACACTGGTCCAAAAGCTGCCTCATGGGGATCCAACCCCAGTCCAAGTGCAGAATCAACACAGGTGGTGTTTGCATTATAGGTTTCTTTATTGGCTGCTGATGTTTCCTTTAGAACATTACCTTTTAGTACATGCTGTAATTTCAGTGGCTTGCTTTTATTTAATCATTATAAGTGTGTATTTTTACCTAGCACATTCCCCAACTACTATGCATGACTCCGCCAGTTGCACCAGTAATGCTCTCCTCTTGTCTTTCTGTCTCCTCCTGCCTTCTCCTTACACATCACATCAGTGTCTTCATGCCTGCTGTTCATGCACTGAGAGCTTTATAAAAGGTTCTCTTCAGAGCTTGTTCCTCTTTAGTAGGAAATTTTTATGTTGAAAATACTGAACAGTTTTTTCCATTTGATTTAAAGTAAATCTAAATATGTCATTTCCTTTGGCCTTTATTACCTTCTCTTTTTCATAATCACCAAGTAGAAAGATTGGTAGTAAGTTGAAGTTAAGTATAAATAAATTTGAAGTGTTTAGTACATATGCTGTAAGAATAAATGCCGGAGGAAAGAACTGTTTAATTTGGAATGTGTTGCAAAGTATGAAATTTATTATAAATATGACATATTTTAAGACTAGTTGCTTGATAACTAACTGCATGATGCATTAAAATATACTTCTTATCTGTGTATTGGCTTTGAAGGAAAATTCTCTAATTCCTAAAAAATAACCCAACTCTCCATTTAAGATTAGAACTGTAATACATATAGTTTATGACAAACTTGAATGATGTGTTTTTAATTAAAAAAAGTAAAGTTTCTAAATTTCCATTGAAGATTATAACTGATTTATATTATGTATAGTTTATGACAAACTTAAATGGTATATTTTTAATAAAATAATGTTTTGGAAGTTTTAATTTCCCTTATTGAGTACAAAATTATTGATTTCTAATTTTTTTGTCAGACAGCAGTTGAGAAGTATATTTTTGCTTTTTATATGTTTTTGCTAGATATGTGCATGTGTAGATTACACAGGTAAGTTTCATTCTTTGCAGCACTCTTTGTATTATAATCACTAAGGTAATTAATCTTAAAGACAAAAAAAATAGAAGCAGTTTTCATACAGCTTTTAAAGCAGCTTAAAATAACGTAATGTGATCAGAAAGAATCTAAATGTTTGAAGCTGAGCGTAGTCCGTGCCTTCCGAGTCCCCCACAGCAGTGTTAATGTTCTCTCGCCATTCGTTCACCTTCACCCATAGGCTATGGATCGAAGTTGTAATCGTATGTCTTCGCACACAGAGACGTCAAGTTTCTTACAAACATTAACGGGACGCTTACCAACTAAAAAGGTAGATTCATAAGAAGACAGAGGGGGAAAGTAATTCCAACAATTAAAAACTTGTAAAGTTTTCTTATACAACCAGTGTGAGATACTAAAATAATTTTGTTGTGTCTAAAATTACATTTGAACAAGCAGTGCTGGTCTGGAGCCTCTGGGCCATGCCACTGTTGTTCAGGGTTTGTTTTCATTAAGATGATGTTTCTATTTTTGGAATTGATTGTAGAATATAGTAATCCAAATAAGATAATAAAAATTTAATACCAGAAAAATATATGAGTTCTTAATTCTGTTTCTGTAACTACTTCTGTTTTGTTTTAAATCTCCAGGGAAAGGAAGATGAGTTAGAAAAGTTATCACTCTTAGTAAGCAATGCTGGCTTGCCCCTTCTGCACAGCCTTTCATAGTGATCTGTGCTATTTTGCAAGTGCTTTGTATGCATATCCATTATAAGAAAGTTTCTGCTTTTTAAAAATACATCTTTAACACCTGGAACTTAATAGCATACAGAAAAGTTTAAATTTGTAATAGTATTTCCTAAATTGTACCAGCAAAGTTGTATGTTCAAATATGTATTTAAAACACAAACAAAATCCAATTTGTAGCTGTGAGGTTTTGGGTTAATTTTTTGTTTGCAAGTGCAATTTAGGAAGTTGTTTCCTGCCTGTCCTTTTAAAATTACATTTTACTCCAAGATAATATGTAATTTTTGAGCTTTGAACATGCCACACTGTGTTCATGCATAAGTAGTCGTTTCGTTAATGGGTGTGTCCACGGCATCATCCAGTGTCATGTGCCCTGTTGAGCTTATTCCCATTGCGCCTTCATTTGTCCCTGTGCTATCATTTGGTTTATGTCATCAGCAAGTCTGGCTTTGATAATAACCATGATTTATTTCTGGATAGCTTTTTCATGAGGAACTGGCTTTGCAGTGGGTTGTTTGCAGTGGCAGCGTTCGGGAATCAGCTTTGCAACAAGCCTGGTTCTTTTTTGAGTTGATGGTAAGCAAACTGAACGTGTTCTCTAATACTTTCTAACTCAGTAAGCAATTTTGTATCAGCTCATTTTTCTCTTATTTTAGAAATTACACCCTCATATTTGCCCCCAAGCATAATTATATATATTTGTTTCTAAATATACTTTGGGCACCAGCACAATATAGGTAAAATTATAATGTATGAGGTGTGTTTTGTCTTGTTCTTCTTGGCTACACAAGGAAACTTGTGACAGTCTTTGCTAGTCTATGCAAATTAATAAAGTTAGTGCTGTAGATGTTGTAACAATTATTTAGAGCTTTATAAATACATCCTGTTATTATAGTTGGACAGTGCATAGCAAAATGCAATTACAATCAATTTGAGAAACACTTTTTGCTTACTTCAATAAATGACACACAAACTGATTAATTTTTTTCATTTCATATAAAACATGTCTGTGGTTGTATACATGCAGACCTCTTAATGAACCAAAACAGTAAGTGCCTATCAAGTGACTATGCACACCTGTCACTGAGGCTGTGAGAGGTTAAGTAACATGTTAGTATACACATCCTATAGGTAGCAGTACTATAATTCAAGGCCTGACATTCTGGCTCAAGGGATTTTCCTCTAGTTTTCCCCCTTAGGACTAGAAAGCTCAGATCATGGAATCATTTTATTTCAACAAAAATAATATTTAATAAATAAGGAGCAAAACAAAACCCAAAACAGAGAAATGAGGACAGGGAAAGAGGGGAAGGGATGGAGGACATGAGAGGGGCAGAAGGAGGAGGAGAGAAGTTAAAGGGGCTTTTAGAATACAGCATATAGTTCAGCAGCAGTGATTGTTGCCTGTATTTGAAATATAAAACATGTTTTCCCTACAGATTTACTAATCTACCGAGAAGGTAAACCTGGAGATGTATGTGTCCAAAAGCTCATTTTCTTTTAGAATATCAGTATCAAATTTATAACTCACATACTTTTCTTGTAAGATAGGAATTGCAATTTTGGCTTTAACAAAAGTCTTCCATATGTGTTGAGATTTCTTAAATATGAGTCCAGAGATTACTGTTCAAGAGTTGGCTGTAGGTGGGCTTGGTGGCAAACCCCTCGCATCCCAGGGCCTTTTTGAAAGAAACCTAGTTGCTGGAAGTCTAAGTGCACATCTGCAGTGGCAGGCAGGCAGGCAGGCAGGCAGGCAGGCAGGCAGGCCGGCAGGCAGGCATATTTCTTGAGTTTGAAGCCAGTTGGCACAGCATAGAGAATTCCTGGGTAGCCTGTTTAAAAATGAGACCCTGTTTAAAAAGTGGGGTGAGGCCGGGGGACTGGGATACAGGCAGGTGGTGGCGTTCTTGCCCACCATGCTACACCCTATGCTTTGTCACTTCAACAAAAGACTGTGCTGCATGCTGTCAACAGATTAGCTCTCTTTAAATGTAAATGCTTACATTCTTTATTACTGTTACTAGTATTGTAATGAAAATGTATCTAAAAGCATTCTATAAGCTGAAGTCACTTAAAATAATCAACTGATATTTTACATAGTACCTGTTGATGACCACAGTGACAGCAGGTTTTCTAACCATCAGAGGACTCTTAAGTTAGGGGCAGTGGGGTGAAACATTGAGTCAGTCTTAAAATTTCTCAATTAAAATTGTCTTACACTGTGAAGTTATGACAGAATGCTTTATGAGAGTAAAGGGGAAATTTTTATTATGTTCAACATTTTGTTGGCATATAGAAAATATTTAAGAAACATTTCCAAAACACTGGGAAATCAAAAAAATATTTCAGTTGACTGCTAAATTACATGTTATATTTTAAAAATAGCCAGAGTACTTAGATCCATTATTATTTACTTAAGATTAATCCAGATAGTAGAACATCCATGTGCTCCTAAGACCTTAGAGCTAAGACAGGAGGGTTGAGAACTCGTGGTTAATCTGCGTTACATTGCAAGATTCCATCATAAAATAAAGCAAAAAAAACAGCACAGATGATGGTATGTATTTTTTTCTACAGGTAAAGAGCATGGTACACCACTTGTACTTTAATGATAAGCTTGATGCTCCGAGAAAAAACCGTTTTCCAGAACGTTTTATGGATGATATTGCTGCCCTGGTTAGCACGATTGCTGGTGATGTCGTGTCACGCTTTCAGAAGGTAATGATGACTTTCCATGGATGTCTCTTACAGGCTGAGAATAAACTGCTGTGCTTTTGTCCATCACCATCATCATTATTGCTTATACTCTGTCTCCTAGGATACAGAAATGGTTGAGAGACTCAATACAAGCCTTGCCTTCTTTCTCAATGATCTACTGTCGGTTATGGACAGAGGGTTTGTCTTTAGCCTTATAAAGTCCTGCTACAAACAGGTAATACACACTTAGTCATTGAGTAACTGAAATACTGCGGTAGCTAGTTTCAGGGCTGGAGTTTCAAGAGCACATACACTAAACTGAAAAAGTAGCAGAGTAACATGTTGTTAACACTGTGGTGTAAGTGCATGGCGTGTGCTTTGTTAGGACTATACCAAGTCAATCCCAGAATAGCTACTGTACCCCACTCAGTTTTTCTTCCTTCCATTTAAAGCTACGTAGATAGTGATGGAATATAGCCTTTGAACGCTGTGCAAGAACAGCATTTGTGTTAAGTGCATAGTTAACTAAACTTTGCCTATCCTTGGTATGTATGTATGTATGTATGTATGTATGTATGTATGTATTTATTTGAGATAGGGTTTCACATAACTTAGGCCAGCTCTAAATTCACTGTTGTAGCTGAGGGTGATCTTGAACTCCTGGTCTACTTCCTGCATCCTGTGCTTATGGGTATGAGTCACTATGCCAGCTTTGGAGTGGCCCTTAAAGTAAACTGTTTGTTTTTCATTACTACTGTTTTTAATTAATTAATTATTTTATTTACATCCCAAATGTTGTTCCCCCCTTCCAGTCCCACCTCCCAGAGTCCTTCACCCCATCCCCCTGGGGATGGGAGCACCCTTTCAGAGTTATTGCTACTATTTAAACATTAGAGTTTGGACTTAGCTATTTACTGAAGTTCAAAATGTTGTACATTATCTTGTGGATAGTAAACTACAAATACCCTAGGCCTTTTCCACAAGCAACTAGTTATGGTCTTCAATGTTATCAACTGGCTATTAATGCCTTGCCTTTTGGAGAATCCTGACTCTTGTCTTTGGATTGGCCCCTTTAAACACTGTAATCACTGCAGAGTTATCAAAGCATTGGAAAATAAAATCTCTGTGTTTCATCTCAGAATTGTTGAGGTGTTTTGAATGCACTTGAAGAGTAGCACTTATGAAGCACTTCCTAGCTGGCCCATGGGTTAGTTTTGAAGAGCTGTTGATCAATAATTCTAAAGGGCTGGATAGCTAGCTCAGTGGTTAAAAGCACTGGCCACTCTTCCTGAGAACCTGGGTTTAATTCTCAGCACCCACATAGCAGGTCACAACAGTCTATAACTCCAATTCCAGGGAATCTAATGGTCTCTTCTGGCTTCTGTAGGTGCGAGGCATGCACATGTGCACAAATGTACCTGCGGGCAAAACACTCATCCACATAGAATAAAATAAAAATTTTTTAAAAATTCTTTTTTTATTGGATATTATATTTACATTTCAGAATTTGTGCCCTTACCCCATTCCCCGCACCACTTAGGAACCCCCTATACCATCCCCCTCCTCCTGCTTCTATGAGAATGTGCCCCCCACCTATCCCCCTACTCCCACCTCCCCACGCTCAAATTTCCCCACACTTGGTGTTCAGCCTTCATGGGACCAAGGATCTCCTTTCCCACCTGTGCCTGACAAGGCCATCCTCCCCTACATATACAGATGGAGTCATGGGTCCCTCCTTATGTGCTCCCAGGCTGGTGGTTTAGACCCTGGGGAGCTCTGGTTGGTTGTTATTGTTGCTCTTCTCATGGGTCCACAAACCCTTTCAGCTCCTTCAGTCTTTTCTCTAACTCCTCCATTGGGAACCTCTTGATCAGATCAATGGTTAGCTGTGAGCATCTGCCTCTGAATATGTCAGACTCTGGCAGACCTCTAAAAAGACAGCTATATCAGGCTTTTGTCAGCATGCACTTCCTGACATTCACATTAGCGTCTACCTTTGGTGACTGCACATGGGATGGATACCAAGGTAGAATGGTCTCCAGACGGCCCCTCCTCAGTTCTGTCCTACACTTTGTCTCCATATATTTGGCAATATAATTGTTAAAATTTTGAAGACTTGTTCAGTTGGATTTTTTCCTTATAAAGGAAAAATTTTTATTACTACAAGTAATAAAAATTATGCATAAGTAAAAATGAGTAACTCATAGATATTTTCAAAACACTGTTCTTTTCCCCCCAAAATTATATTTTATCACTATCAAATCTAATTTGGCTTATTGACCTCCTACACTTGCCAACCATTGGGGTTGATTCAGGGATAACTATACCTATTAAGTCAGCTGACAGTATGTCTCCTTGAGTAGCCTGTGATCTAGTTGGGAAAAATAGACAACTATAAATGCATTAAACAGAAGTGATAAAAAGAAATCTTTTGATGTATGCTTTTCTCTCATAAGGTACATTTTTCGGAAGTGAAACTATTAATGCAGCATTGGCAATAAAAGAATTTGGCTTTAGGTTAGTCAAGTAGATTTATACTATAGACTTGTGGGTTCACGTCTGTAGTGTTTGCTGGAATTGGGGGGAAAGGAGATACTGTCATATAAGCTACAGGACCTCAAATACTGTTATTCTGGTGTATTACTGTGGGAGAAAAAATATATCAGTTGGTGTTCTCTTCTTTACACACTACTTCTAAGGTGTCAGCGAAGCTCTATTCACTGCCAAATCCAAGTGTCCTGGTGTCCCTGAGGTTGGACTTTCTGCGAATCATCTGCAGCCATGAGCACTATGTTACATTAAACTTACCCTGCAGCTTGCTCACCCCACCTGCCTCTCCATCACCTTCTGTTTCTTCTGCAACATCTCAGGTATGCAAAGTGTGAGGACATACATATGTTCATACTTATACAAATGGATGAAAAACTGTCAATTTGTTATTTGATGATTAATTAGGAATAGGCTCACTTCTGAGTGCTTTATAAATATTAGCTCATCTAATTACCAGAACAACTCAAGAGTTTTGTTGTTATCCATATTGGATACCTCTAAATCAAAAACATAGAAAGTAAGAAGTGGTCAGGGGAGGCTGTGAACCAAGGTTTTATTCCAAAGCCAGGTTTAAGCATGGTCCTGAGCTTCTTTCAGGATGTGCATATGAGTGAGCTCACCTGCGTGAACTCATTTTTTTTTTTTTTTTTTGATGTTTTTACAAATCGAGTTTTCTTGAAGCAGATATAGAGACCAAGTTTGGGGTAAATACCTGTGAAAGGAAGCAGGGTAGAGTCAGGCTGCAGTGCTAGCCTGCCAGGGTTAGACTAGATCACTCACATACAGAAACTCAATGTACATTAATGGTTGCACTTGACTTATACAGCTAACAGTTTCTTTGAAGATTCAAAAAGATAAGCATTTTATAGTTACAGTGTTATGGAAGCCAAGGTTTTCCTCCTCTAATAAAAAGCTCCTTTTATAGTCATCCTGAGTTACACAGCTATTTGTATAGTAGCTCCTAATGTCTGAAGGCAGCGTTGATCTTATGCACTCCCTAATCCTATTTCTGTGATGTGGAATGCCCAGGTGCAGTTCTCTAGGCTAAAACAATCTTACACGTTTGTTTAAAAGAGTTAAAACCTTACTCACATAAAATGGAAACCTGGAAAGTGTAAGAGAGCTGGCCACAGTTTTTCATTTCCTCTCTGCAGTGCGTCTCCTGGATCAACCTACCGTCACATACCTTCTGCCTCCCTAAAGGATGCATCCAGCCTTTTGCATTCTTGCTCTGTCTTCTTTTAAAGATGTGGCTATACAGCCAGAAACCAATTAGTCATAGGTGCCTTTCCTAAAGCCTCCTTATTGCATGGCATTTACCTATGAAATTTCATTGAATTTCTTGAGTTATCTTGTTCACTTTCTTATTTAACTGTATTTTAGTGACTAACATAGATATATTTGTTAGGGTTTTATTGCTATGAAGAAACATCATGACCATGTAACTCTTATAAAGGAAAACATTTAATTGGGTCTGGTTTACGGTTTCAGCTTATTCTAATATTGTCATGGCAGTGAGCATTGTAGCATGCAGGCAGACATGGTGCTGGAGAAGGAACTAAGAGTTCTATATCTTGATTTGCAGGCAGCAGGAGACTGTGTGCTACAGTGGGCATAGCTTGAGCATAGGAGAACTCAAAGCACACCCTTCAGTGGCACACTTCCTCCAACAAAGTCATACCTCCTAATAGTGTCACACTCCCTATGGGCCAAGCAGTCAAACACATGAGTCTGTTGGAGCATACCTCCTATTAAAACCACCACAATAGACATCTCCTTTGTGAGTCTTTCCTAAAATCTCCTTACTACATGGCATTTACCTGTGAAATTCTTATAGAATTTCTTGAACTATCTTGTTCGCTTTCTTGTTTAACTATGTAATTTTCATATTTTAGTAGCTAACATAGACATACTTTTGGGGGGAGGGGCAGAAAAATTCTTTAAACTTAGTTTTCTCTACAGAAATAGGAAATCTAATGCTGGCGATGTGTACACACACACACACACACACACACACACACACACACACACACACACACACACACGTATCCCTGAATGTGGAATGTATCTTGGGAGATATAAGTTTTTTCAGGACTATAACTTCTAAAGATTTGGTGAGAGACCATAAGATGGTCCACAATTGCAAGTATAGTTCATTCTCTGAAAAGTAGCTTCGGTGATATCTGAAATTTCTCTAGAAATTAAATGCCATGTTTATGGACATTTCTCTTGTACTTTAGGGTGAAGGCATTTATAACATTTCTCCCCTTCAGAGAGTTACTGAAATAGTAGATGGTTAAAAGGATAAAAGGTGAAAACAAATGGAAAATATCAATATGAGAAAATCAAAAATTAAACCTTTTGTTAATAAATTTCAGTAATAAAATTGATGAACTATTTGGAAGCTTGAAGCCATAGGATCGTGTCCTGAGCAGGCTGCTTTCCTAAGCACTGTCTGTCTGAAGTCAGAGTTGATCTTGTGCACTTTTGAGTCCTCTTCCTAAGGTCTGTGATCCCCAAGTAGAATTCCTGGGCTAGGTCAGTCTTCTCTGTTTGGTACAGAAATGAAGAAATCATCATAGTGTCCCATACCTAAAGCAAGAGTGGTTACTTCTCTGTGAACTCTCTGGAGTAACATCTGTCTGACATAACATCGAATCTCACTGTGGCAGTGCCACAGCTGTAGGGTGTTTGCTGCACAGCTATCAACACTTGAGTTCTTCCTTACCCCCAACAGAGCTCTGGATTTTCCACCAATGTGCAGGACCAGAAGATCGCAAACATGTTTGAATTGTCCTTACCCTTCCGCCAGCAGCATTACCTGGCAGGCCTCGTGTTGACAGAGCTCGCACTCATTCTAGACCCCGATGCCGAAGGGTGAGTAATGCCTGTTTCAAATTGGAGAAAGTCAGTTGGGTTTTGGACTGTGGGACTGATTCTGCTAAGATTTTAATTAATACTATTCCTGCTTCTTTATTCTCCAAGATTCATATGCTTGTTATTTCTGTGCCGATTACTTTCAGGAATGGTGTTTTATATTTTATTTAATCTCCTCTGAATTTGAGATTTATCAACACAAATGGTAGTATATATGCTTGATGCTGTAGCACTTTTCTAGTAATACAAGAAACAGTTGTGTGTATTAGTATATGGATATTTATTAAAATACAGTGGCACAGGGCTGGAGAGACTACTCAGCAGTTAAGAGCATTTCCAGAGGTTCTGAGTTCAATTCCCAGCAACCACATGGTGGCTCACAACCATCTGTAATAGGATCTGATGATCTCCTCTGGTGTGCCTGAAGACAGCTACATATACATAAAATAAAACTTAAAAAAAATACAGTAGGCACTTTTCAGTTATGGAAAATAGATTAATTTTTCTTTAATTCCTTCTGAGAAAAATTAATAATTTCCATCCTACTATGTAGCATTTTATCTTAAAACTTACCCTATCTTTTTTAAATGTCTGCTGTAAGAAGATTTTTGGAAATTGTTATAAGGAAAGATATTATCTGATGATTTTCATTTATGAAGTACCTTGGTATCTTCTGAGATAGCAGCCCTTATGGGTGGTACCCCTCTTAACAGTTAAAAGTCTGACAGCTTGACATGACACTGACCCAAATTCTTAGCTATTTGGAAGGCTGAGGTCATAGGATTGTGAGTTTGTGGACATCCTGAGCAGCAGAACAAAACAGGGTAGAGAAGTGGCTTAGTATTTAAAGTGTATATACTGCCCCTCTGGAGGACCTGAGTTCAGTACCCAGCATTGATGTCAGCGTCATCACTGCTGCCAGTAGGTAGTTCCAGATCTGACACCTCTGCTAGTCTCTCAGGAAACCTATATTTCTTTGCTCATTCCCACATATACTCTGTCTCTGTCTGTCTCTCTCTCTCTTTCTCTGTGTGTGTGTGTCTACGCACATACAAACTAAAATAAAAAGTAAATATTGTAAAAATGAAATTGTATAATCATGATTCATTTGGGTAAAAAAAATTTTTTTTAAAACTCTGATCACCTTAAGTTTAGCCTGAATTTAAGTGTCATACAAGAGGTCCAGGAAACAAAAACATATAACCTTAAAAAGGTTTTTAATGGATGTTTAATCTGCTTAAGAGATTAAAGAAAAAGTATATTCATAAAATCCTTAGTAATATGTCAGGGACATAGTTGATACTGAAAAAAAATTTAAAAGCTCAGACTGTCTGCAAACGAAAGATTTGTATTTTTAAAATAATGAGAACTTACATGTGGACTGTATCTTAAAGAAGTAGTTTTCACCAGAATCATGGAGTTCTGAAGAGGTGTCCTGTAGGCTCCATATACAGTATCGGTTTGTGTAGACTATGTACAAAGAGAAAAAAGTTTAAATGGCTGAGACTATGCCTGCCAATTCTGTTGCAAGCACTTTCATGTTTTACCATTTGACAAAAAAGTATGTCATTTGAAGATAATTAAAGGTGTACGTTTTTGAGAAGATACTCTATAACTTTTCCAGACCGTCTTGCTTTCCTTATGAACTAGTATACCTCAGACATTTGAGTCATTGTAAGCACCTAGGTTTATTTACCGGCCAAGGTCATCTGATATGTCCTCAAGGAATTAAATCAGGCCAGGCTGGAGGGCTACAGCACAACTGGGGCTTTGACAATTTTATTGAAAGCAGTCAGTCTTTATAAAGAATATAGTGGCAGTTTCCAGGATCAATATAGTTGTAGTTGCCAGGATACAATGATGTTTGCAAGTTCTACAAAGTACACAGGATTAAATGTCTAAAACTATCTTGTCAAGCATCCCTGCTTCCTTGACTTCCAAGGTGATATAGAGAGAAATACAAAAAGGCCTATATGCTTCACTGCTTGAGGGAATAAATACATCATTCTCTCAGGAACTGAAAGGTACATTGTGCCCCAGGAGCCATGCCCTCTAACCTGAAAAACCTATGACACATGCCTCTGAAGGCAGCTCTGTCAAGCCAACTCCATGGTTCTTTGCAAGTTTATTTCCAGTGTTTTTACTTGATCAGGATAGCTTTAGTTATAAGAAACTGAAATTTTTTTTTTCTGCATACTGGCTTTATTCATATCAGAAAGAGAGTTCTTTGAATAATTCAGTCTTTAACTCACTGATTTCATCATGTTTATCCTGCTGAAATAGTCACCTCTACTTTGACTGCAGGATAGTTTCCACAGAGTTAGGATCTTTTTTCATGGCTCACAGGAGAGAGGGTGAATGAATCCGTTTTTCCGTGCAAGTATAAACCTTTTCCTTAGGCTGATTAGGGTCAGGTAGCTATTTTGATGGATCCAGTTCCCAAAGTTGTGCAGGTTGCTGGATGGATTAGGTTTGTTCAGACATTTAGTTCTTGACATTTGCATTTTTCTCTATCCAAAGCAGTGCTTAAGTGGATGAGGGTCTTCACATAGCCATTCCTGCTTACAGTTTCTCAGGTCTTCTCTCAAAACAGGATATTCCTGTTGAGGCTCTCATAGCCTGCTAACTTATATTTCTATTGTCCTTGCTGCAGTCACTCTTAGCCATGAAACCCTGTTTTCTCTTCTGCAAAGTGCTTCCTTCAGGTTTATGATAACCTTGTTAGAGTAGAAGCTAGAGAGAAGACATATGTGTGTCCTGCTCAGTTTTGCATTCCTAGAGCTTTAGATTTGTCTAAGGTTCTCCTAGGAACTGGAGTCTCACTTTTCTAAGTGTCTAAGTATCTAAGGTTGAATGAAACAAGTTCATTTCTACCTTTGAGCCTCAGCAATTGAATTTTCTGTCTAAAACCATGCTTGAATGACTTTCAGATGGTCATATACCTATGTTACAGTCTTACAGGTCTAGACAAAGATACTGTGCAGGATTCATTGCCAGATCCATTAGGAGAGTGCTTGTCCTTTGACTTCATCTGCTTGCTAAGTAATGAGAATCATTCCTTGATTAGCAGTAAGATGTTTTATAAACAGCCAAAGATGTAGTTGTAACCATGAAACAGTCTAATAGAGGCAAGATTCTCTTGTCGTCTAAAGAGCTGTTGTTCTGGCTTTCCATTGCTGTCATAAAATGTCATGACCAAAAACAGCCTGGAAAGGAAAGGGTTTGTTTGGCTACATCTCCAGATCACAATTCATCATGAACGGAAGCCAAAGTAGGAGCTCAGATCAGGAATCAGGAGGCAGGAGCTGATGCAGAGGTCATGAAGGAGTGCTGCCTACAGCCTTATTCCATAGCTTGCTCAGTTTGCTTTCTTATGGCACCCAGAGCCACCAGCCTAGGGGTGGCACCTGCTTCTGTGAGCTGAGCCTTCCCACATCAATCATCAATTAAAAAAAAAAAAAATGCCCCACAGACATGCCTGCAAGCCATTCTGATGGAGGTATTTTCTCAGTTGAGATTCACTCTACTCAGATGACTCTAGTTTGTGTCATGTTAACACAAAAGCTAACCAACATAACTGTACTGTGATTAACTGTTAATTTTGTAGGACATAGCTTTTTGGAAGATGAGAATATAATATGGCAAAAACCGTTGTGTGTGTGTGTGCTTTTCTCTGGCTAAAGTAAACTCCTTAAGAACATGCAGCTTAATTCAGACAGCAAGAATGGGGTAGGAGCTGGGACAGTAGCTCATCGGGAGCATTTGTGTGTGGCATGCACGGTACTCTGGACTCAGTCATCAGCACTTAGTGTTGTATAATTATATATAATACTTTCTTATGATTGAGTAATAAAATGCATGAAATGGCTTCATGAAAACCATTTGGGCAGATTGGAGTCAGGGTGTGACAGCTGCTGGGAGGGTTGGAGTGCCTGTCCAGGCATGAGAATTATTGTTGTGAGAATGGAAACAGCAGAGGCCCAGAAGCTGGACCTGAGACATCCCTATGGCCGGGCTGATTAAATGCAGCAGGACACACATTTGGGGTGGCAGTTGGGGTGTAGGGGTGGCATGAAAGTAGGAGAGGAGCTTGTTGGGAAGAAGGTATGAATATGAAGCATGTGTTGAAGCCATAAAAGAATCAGCATTTGCATTGACCTCTCAGGGAGTAAGTGAACAGTGGGAGCAGCCGGAAGAGCAGCAAGCAGGGAGTCAGGACTGAGGACTGAAAGGAGTCTATGAATGTGCTTTCAACAGTCTTTGAACGTCTACTTTATGAACAAACCTAAAATTAAAATTAAGATCAGCTTTCAAAATAGGAAAAGCTTTTTGAGACAAGAATTAGGTCAGGATGATCTTTGAAAGTGTTGAAGGGAGATGGGCTTTGCTGACAACATGGGAAGAGCATTTTCTGGGAGAAATACAGCATTTTCTGAGACCAAAACAACAAAAACAAAAAACAAAAAAAGAGATTGTTTTGTGGGTGTCTTAGGGATGTATTGCTATGCTGAAACACCATGACCAGAGGACGCTGGGAAGGAAAGGGTTTTATTTGGCTTACACTTCCATGTCACAATCCATCATTAGAGGAAGTCAGGAAAGAAACTCAAGCAAGGCTGGAACTGGGAGGCAGGAGCTGATGCAGAGGCCATAGACAGTGCTGTACTGGAGCTTGCTCAGCCTACTTTCTTATAGGACCCAGACCACCAGCCCAGGGATGGCACCACCCACAATGGGCTGGGCCCTCCTCCATTGATCACTAATTGAGAAAATGCCTTACAGCTGAATCTCATGGAGGCATCTCCTCAACTGAGGCTCCTTCCTCTCTGATTACTCTACCTTGCGTCAAGTTGACTCACAAAATCAGCCAATACAATGTGTATAAGAACATACATATTTGGGGTTGGGAGAGACGTCTCAGTTAAAAGCATTTCCTGCTCTTGCAGAGGACCTGAGTTTTGTTCATAGCACACGTTCTGAATGGCTCACAACCACCTGTAACTCCAGCTCCAAGGGATCTTATGCCCCCTGCTGGCCTTCATGCCCACCCTTCATAATCACATTTACACATACACATAAATTTAAAAAAACAAAAATCCTCTTTGAGAATGTTTAAAAGATCTGGCCAGAATAGACTCAGAGTGGCAATTCTTTGCTAAGACAAGCTCTTGCTGGTGAGTTTTCCTGTGAGGACAGGTATAGAAGCTGCTCTGTGCTACAACTTAAGGGCTGGATGGAGTTGGAGTGTGTACACCTTAATCAGAATGGTTTGTATAGTCAAAGTGCCTTGGTCTGTGGAGAGAACAAGTGTGTTAAGAGTCCTCACCTAGGGTAGAGAAATCAAAAGGACTTAAATGAGGTGCACAAGCAGAGATGTTCTATTAAAAGTAGACTTCAAAAGGGAGGCAGCCTATTGATTATATAATCTGTCAGAGGAGTTTTCTAAGTAACAGAGGCAGGAGAGATGGCTCACTCATTCATTAAGAGGGTTGCTGTTTCGGGCATGAGGAGCTGAATTTGGATTTCCAGCACCCACAGAAAAAGCTGGCACAGCAGCATGGCCTGCAATCCCAGCACTGAGAAGGTGGAGGCAGGAGAATTCCTACAGCTCACTAGCCAGCTAACCTTGCCTAATTGGTTAACTTTGGGGTCAGTGAGAGACCTTGCCTCAAAAAATAAAATGGAAAACATCTGATGTCCATCTCTGATCTCCACACATCTACATCTTATACCTACACCCACAGTCATGCCTCACACCACACACACTCAAGGCTCACACTCACGTTACACACTCATGACTCACACACACACATACTCGTGGCTCACATACATACTAATTACTCATCTATACACATACTCATGGTTCACACTTATATACACTCATACACACTCATGACTCACACACATGCACATGTGCCTTACACATACAAGTTCCTTACACATGTATACAAAGAGTTGTGCATATACTTGTGCCAAGTAAATATACAAAATAAAAATAGAGGAAGTTTTTCATACATGTGAACAGTGTATGTAGTGTGTAACATTAGGTTCACACACACAAAAGTTTAGAACATTTTCATTGGCAGAAATGAAGTTCCATAACCAAAAAACACTCCCAGTCTCTGTCAAATGACTATTCTCTGTGTTTTCTAAGGATTTGTTTATATCTCATAGGTGTTTAGATGCCTTGGAGGAGCAGAGTCACATAGTATTTGTATTTCTTTAAGTAGCTTATTTCATTTGGCATATTTTCTTCACAGTTCTACTTCAGAATTGTTACTTCAGGGCCAGTGAGATGGCTCAGCAGATAAAGTGGATACCATGTAAGCTGATGACCTAAGGCCAGTCCCCAGCACCCACCTAGGAAAAGCTGAAAGGAGAGGACAGACATCAGAAAGTTATCCTCTAACCTCCACACATGCACCATGGCACACGTGCAGCCCCCATTTCATTCCATGTAATAAGAATGGTCATATTTTTGTTGACGTTGGTACTGTGTGTGTGTGTTTGTGTATGCTCTTGTGTTCCTTATCAGTCAAAGCACTACTACAGAGTTAACCAAAGAGTTTGTTTTACTCTTAAGTATTGAATTTATGCATTTTACATACTTTAAAGTGAACTTTATTGGAATAAATACACAAATATAGCTGGCAACTGGGGTGGCCTTTAATCCTAGCACTCAGGAGTTAGAGGCAGGTGGATCTCTATGAGTTTGAGGTCAGCCCAGTCTAAAGAGTGAGTTCTAGGACAGCCATGGTTACACAAAGAAATCCTGTATGGAACCCCCCCCCCAAAAAAAAAAAATTATATCTAGCAAAGTTAAGGAATTAAACAAGGTTGATTGAGTGCCTGCCCTTACTATTTGTTTTGATAATATTACTAATCTCTGTGACTCATTGCTTCTCCTCCTTCGTCTCTCCTTTTTAAATAGACTGTTTGGATTGCATAAGAAAGTCATCAATATGGTACACAACTTACTGTCCAGTCACGACTCTGACCCACGGTACTCTGACCCTCAGATAAAGGCTCGGGTGGCTATGTTGTACCTTCCTCTGATTGGTATTATCATGGAAACTGTACCTCAACTGTATGAGTTTACAGGTACTTAATGTAATTAACATAGTTTTCAAAGCTTGTTATCTCAAAGTTGAAAATGTTTTTTAAGGTTAACAAATATTAAGGAAATATACCCTGGGGCTGGAAAGAGGCTCAGTGGTTAAATGCACTGGCTGCTCTTCAGAGGACTCCATTTGATTCTCAGTACTCAGTGTTGGCTCACCAGCAGCAACTCTAGTTCCAGGGGACCCTCCAGTACACTCTGTGGCTTCTGTGGCTACCAGGCATATGCAAGGTGCATATACATGCAGGCAAAACACCCAGACATATGAAAACATAAAATAATTGTGGGTATTTTTAAAATGTACTCCTATAAAAATAAATTGTAAATAACCATGCTTAACAAACTGTCAAAAACTTTTAAGTATTTGTGGAGATTCACTGTGAGAGTCCCTTAAGAAGACATTAGGGGAATTTTAAATTATGAATGTATAGCAGTTCATACTCACCTTTTATATGGTGAGTATGTTTATATGGATTATGTTTATATGCCTGTATATTGTGCATATTAAGAGAGAATAGTTCTTGACGTTTGTCTACTACTCTCATCACCAGCTTTATTCATCTAGAAATATGTAACTGAAATTAATGTTCACCTGTACATCAAGAATTATGTTTATTCCAAGTTAGCATGTTGAGACTACTCTGTTCCTTACAACTAGAACAAAGTTTTGTTCATCTTATTTTGACTATTTAGAAAGTACTTAAAGGCACACTTTGGGTTGTAACAGTATTTAAACTAGCCTGATAAAAGTACTTCCAGTTTAATGAAGTCAAAACATTTCCTAGATACCTGATATTAGGAAATAACTGTCTTTAAGAGACTAGTGAAGTTATACTCCCTGGGGTTGGATCACATGAAGGCAGAAATGTTCATGTAGTTAGATCTTTCTGCTCAGTTCAGGTTTCCAATAGAAAGCACTACACTAGAACTGAGTTAATGTTTAAATGCTTAAAAAGAAATGAATCTTGATTAAAAATTGATAGTGTATTAAAAAATATAAATTTAACTGAAAAGAAATTTTAAGATTTGCTACCATTTGGAAAAACATAAGGTACATAGAAATTGTATGATAAATGATAAAATACAGATAATAGTCTTTTAAAAAGCTATTTCTACCATAGTGTATATAAATCTATTATGAAAAAAATAAAATTTATTTTAAAAATAGACACAGTATATATATATATATATATATATATATATATATATATGGCAGCATTCACGGTTAAAAGACATAAATAAATATAAACGCAGCATTAAAACAACAGCATCAGTTAGTTCTGGCACATACTATATTATAGATACATTACTATAGTAACTATATGGCTGTCTCCTGTGGCTATTACAGTGAGCTAATGTGTCAAGAGTATCTATCTAAAGTGCTTTGACACCAATCACCTCTGCCTAAGACATTCTCACTGTTACCAGTGGCACAGTGTCTGTAAGGCTGCCAGTCAACTAGAGGATTAGTTGTCGAGTCTGGGGAGAGTGGAAATTGCATGTGGGCTGTTGGTTCTGGGAGCCATAACCTGTGTGTTGTCCAGGAGTCAGCTGTATGTGTAAGTTGATGAGTCTCTCTTTTAAAGACTCGTGGAGAATAGGGAAGGAGCAAATGCTTAATAACTGTTAGCTGACCTAAAGTTTTCTTTCTTTTTTCCCTTTCAGAAACACACAATCAACGAGGGAGGCCAATTTGTATAGCCCCTGATGATTATGATAGTGAGAGTGGCAGCATGATAAGCCAGACAGTTGCCATGGCAATTGCAGGAACATCAGTCCCTCAGCTAACAAGACCTGGCAGTTTTCTCCTCACGTCAACGGTAAAATGAACCTCTTATAAAAAATTGGGGGTTTTATTTTATTTTTCTAGACTATCAGATATATACAAAGAGGTCCATTGCTGAGGCCATTGTATTCACCAGTGCAGAAGTATTCTGAGCTCTATGAAAACATTAACTTTCCCAGAATATATGTGCCATGTACAAAGCTGTTTGAAAATTGTTATCCTTGAGGCATACAGGATGCAGCCCTGTATTCTGCCATTCAGAACTTTATAAAGTACCTTATTTATGTAGTTCTTTTCCTTCATTTTTACAACCCACTATATCAGCTCTAAAAAATGCTGTCAAATTCACAAGATATCTTTAAATTTTATGCCTTTTAAGTTTAGCAGAGTACTCTATGAAGATCTCCCTGAACAGGGCGGCCATGGAAGCAGGAGGAGACAAACCATCATGGAGCCAGTTTCCATCTAAAAAGCTTTAAATTACTTTTTCCAGAAAATACAGTACTATATTAGGGCACTGCTGTGTTTGGCAGCTTTTTAATAGCTTTATGTTTCAAGTAGACGTGCTTAACTGTGCAGTTTAATAGTTTTAGTTAATTTTAAAACTGTGTGGCTTTTATCTACATTTGGTAACATTTCCATCTTCCCAAAAAAGACCCTGTGTCTTCCATCCCCTTATTTCTAGCAAGCCCAGCACAACAATGGCCAACCTACCTACGTTTTACTGGTGATGTTCTTTGTGAAAGAGCCTGGTTCCCAGCACCCACCACTATGTAGCTCTGGAACTTGGTTTGTAGACCAGGCTAGCCTTGAACTCAGAGAACTGCATGCCCTTGCCTCCTGAGTACAGAGATTAAAGGTGTGAGCCACCACTAATAGCTGGTTTCAGTTAATTATTAAAACAACCATGAAACTTGTGCTCTTAAGTAACTCTGCCTGTAATCTTCTCGGTATGTTCTTTGCAGGTTTGAGATCAAAGCTAAGCTAGCAGTGACCTGGGCCAGTTTCCTCTTCCTTCTGTTCTTTTCATGTGCTTGTTTTTGAGATTAGATTTCTTCCTTCCTGGAGTTTTGAAAAATGTCTCTCCCTTCTGTACCTGCATTGAGGAAGTAGGGGGTGTTAGAGATTTTTTTTTTTTTTTTTTTTTTGACATTAGATGTTTAGCCATCTCATGGCTATAAGACTGTTCAACTTTACTGTTTCTTATACTCATTTTTATAAATTATAGTCTAGTAAAAATTTATTCAAATTTCATGGCAAATAAAATTGTTCTAGGGCCGGGCGATGGTGGCGCATGCCCTTAATCCCAGGGCTTGGGAGGCAGAGGCAGGACGATTTCTGAGTTTGAGGCCAGCCTGGTCTACATAGTGAGTTCCAGGACAGCCAGGGCTACACAAAGAAACCCTGTCTTGGAAAAAAAAAATTGTTGTAAATGTTTAGTATAATCTTCCTCATGTCTGCTCCATATGTAGTCACTGTAAACGGTTTGTTTCCATGGCTAGCATTTTGTATTTTTGTTTCATATTGTCTCATCAGCAGTTTTGAATGTTTGGACATGTTCATTCATTTATGCCTGTAATCTCAGCACTAAGAAGGCTAAGGCAGGAGGATTGTAAATTTGAGGTCAGCTACATAGTGAGACCTTGTCCCAAAACTGTCAAAAAGGAAAAAGCCCTTTGAGGTGTATGGTTGGTTGGCAGGACTCAGGGCGCTGCTGCTCAGTTCTGCTGACTGTCCCTGGCCGTGGCTGCCTGTGCGTATGACACTCCTTTCTTTCTTCTCTGTTTGTTTATTGGACAGTCTTTTTCTACCTTCAGATAGATGTTTAATTCAGTAATTCCTATCATTTCTCCCTTGATGTGAGTTTCAGGCCTGTCAGGTGGTTTTAGTTGCTTTAATTAAGTTCTCCTTTTCATTATTCAGCTCAAAATGTCTATAATGTTCACTGTGGTCTTTAGAGAGATTTCTGGGTGTTTAAGAATTAGAACTTTTACATTTCTAGCTGTAAAGATTTCTGGTTACTCCCTTCTTCCTGCTCATAGCCTGGTCTTACGGTCAGGGAGGGTACTTCTGGATTTTAGTGAAGATGTTACATTTCCCATGTCTACATCTAGGTCTAGTGTATGATCCAGTTCATAGATACCTGGTGTTCAGATCTGATGACTCTTCTCTTAGTTACAGTGTCCTGTGTTTGCGGCTGCTTCTGTTTAAATATTCTGTCCTTCACTGGGGTTTGTCTGTTTACTCTGCTTTCCCCTGGCAGTTGAGGTTTAGTCCTTGTTACTCTACCAGATTTTTGTTTCTTTGGTGAACTGATAATGAAGTATTCAGCAATTTGAAATTAAAATTAATGTATTTCGGGTGGCTGTGCCTTTGGTTAGCATGAGCTCGTCTCTGTATTTTTCCTAATGGTTTTAAATGTTACCTTTCCCATTTACATTCTTTCTTGATCTGAAATTATTTTTTTATGGAATGATACAAGATAGAAATACACTCTTTTCCCTTGAAGAGGAATCAGTTGTCCCAATACCATTTATTAACCGAACCACGCTAAATGCTGTTATAGATCATATTTCAGAATGTATAGGACTTTTTTTGTGCGTTCTGTTCTATAGTTTGTCCCTCTACATACACCAAAATCACATTGTCCTAGTCACCTGACTTTCTAAAAATGTACTGCTCTCTGGAAGAATAAATTTGTCTCCCTTGCTCCCCATATCCTACATGGTCCTCACTGATGATTAAGTGCGTCAGAGGCAGTATATGTGTAAGAGGTTGTTCTCCAGAGCCACATTCACTGGACGCGGAACGCTGACCCACTATTGACTGCCAAAGACTTGTGATGGCTCTGCTCTCTTACTGTAAAAGGGATGTGTAATACTATTTATCTCTTTGAGTACTGGCAAGAGATAAATGAGTTAATACGCATTCAATGTTTAGCACATTGCCTGGGACAGACTATGTAGTTTGTTTTAGCTACTACCATCATTTTCAGCCAGAACACAGAAGGAAGATTGTGGAGACAAGTAAAATCATGACCTTGGCAGCTAAGTATATTCAGCTTTCCTGAGTCTTTCCTTATTTATCTCGTTCTTCTTTTAAGGAAACAGTCAAATAACTATAACCTGTCTTTGCTACTTCGTGGATTCTTCCTTTTCCCACCCTTTAGCTCCCCCTTTACTCCCCCCCACACCCCCACATGCTCATTCCATCCCCTATCACTAGATGGGAAGAAAGAAGGATAGAGGGGGGTGACAGAGAGGTAGAGATCCCTGAATCTAATTTCTTTCCTTTTGTTTCTTCTTTAACCAAGGCTACTAACTGTTTGTTTTTCAGACCAGAGACAAAGGACTGAAGTGCATATTTTGCATACCAAAGGAGACCTGGCTTCCATGTTCCCCCAGAATTCCTCAGTCCCTACCCAGCATACCCTGCCCATAACCCAGAGCTTTCCAGCCCGAGGGCTGGGCTGATCTTCCCCCAGGAGTTCCTCCCTGTATAGTCTAGACATTCTGGTCTCTCTCTACTCTCTTCTCTCTCTGCACATATGCCCCTTTCTCTCTTTCTCTCTTTCTCTCTCCCTCTCTCCTCCACCCCCACTCCCATTTTCCCATGGCAATTTCCCTGGCCTTGGTCCCTGGGGCCAGTGAACTCCCCCTAGTGCAGTTTCCCAATAAACTTGCCTTTAATATAATCTAATCTGGCTTAAATTGACTCATTTTTAACAGCATAGAAATAACCTATCAGTAACAAACTAAAACCAACCCCCCTGAATAACCAACAACCATCAGCCTCTGGGGCCCTCACATTTATATAATACCCTCTGAAAAGTTCCCAGAATTCCAAAGGTCACACAGTTGCAGAAATTATCTGCAGCTGGCAAAACCATGCTTCTGCTACAACATGGGGCAAATTATGGCCAGCTGCTGAGGACAGTCTGAAGCAGCCCCACATCCCTACACCTGGGATTAAAACAAGATCATATTCTTAGAATATTTCTGTGTTTTTAAAGAAACCAAAACTCCAGAATTGTCACTACAAGTAACTGCTCAAGTAAGGAGTGCAGGCTTTGGGATTTGGTCAGCCAGGACTAAAATCTTACCTTTTAAGAAAACTAATAGTCAAACATCATCTCATCAGATTGATGTGAATACTCAGGAGACTTATTAGCATAGTGTTTAACACATGCCAGATTTTACTTTAATCAATATCATTATTGTTCTCTATTATTTGTGAAATTAAGATGAGACAACTTACTTTGGAATACTTTTGGAGGACTAAAATAGTGTGTGTGAAGAGCTTAGTACATTGACTAAAATAGATAGTAAGACCCCGAGTCAGTGATGTTATAAATAAGTTCATGTCCTTTGTTTTTCCTTTACAGTTCATTGCTATGTCCTGATAGAGATCACAAATTGAAAATACCTTTCAATTTATATGCCATAAATAAAAATAGCATTTTCTACTATATGTATATTAATTATTTTTCTGTTGCTGTGATAAAAAACACATGACCAAAGACAATTTAAGGAAGAATTTATTTTAACTTAAGCTCTAGAAGGATAGCATTCTGAGACAGCAGACCAAGGCACAGCCACAGAAACAGGAAGCTGAAAGAGAGCTCACATCTCAACCATAAGCATGCAGCAGAGAAAGCAAACTGGAAATGGCTGAAGGCTTTTACTCTCAGAGCCTGCCCCACTGATGTATTTCCTCCAGAAGACTACTCTACCAAAACTGTTCTACCAACAGGGAGCCCAGTGTTTTAATCCCTGAGACTGTGGAGGACATTTCCATTCAAACCACCATATCATGACTTGGCATTTCCTTTCTTATGTCACTGGTTATTTGAAAGAAGCAATACTCCCCTAAACTGTATCAGCATTAGTTTACCATTAGTTTTGGGGTTTTTTGTTATTATTCAATGCTACCACTTACTCTGAGTCAGTTGCTTTGCTCATCTTTTTTATCATCTCTGATGTTCTATGATATGTTCTTTGGGTTTTAATAGTAGAAACTTTGTTTTCTCTTTATGCTTTCTCCTAACATGTACTGTTCTCTGTTGGCGGTTCTGCCACATTAAAACAAATATCAACTGCTGTCCATAAACTTCCAATATTAGGGCTCTGTATGGCTGGCTTTCCCATGTGTTAGTGAAATCAAATTCTTGATTTAAGAAGCAATGAGTAGTGTATTTTTAAGAAAATTTTGTTTTAAAGTATTTGTTTATTTGATTTTAGGCAGAGTCTTGGAATATAACCAGGGTTTCCTGAAGCTTTATAGGTAGCTCAAACTAGCCTCAAACTTGGAGGCCATCTACCTGAGTTTCCCAAATACTGGAGTTGCCAGTGTGTGCGAACAAAAAAACCAAATGATCCCTGGTCAGTGGGTCTCATGCTACTCTTCTTTGTTTTCAGAGTGGCAGGCAGCACACCACCTTCTCAGCAGAATCAAGCCGGAGCCTTTTGATCTGTCTGCTTTGGGTTCTTAAGAATGCAGATGAAACAGTTTTGCAGAAATGGTTTACAGACCTCTCAGTCCTCCAGCTGAACCGGCTGTTAGATCTGCTTTACTTGTGTGTATCTTGCTTTGAGTACAAAGTAAGTAGCCATTACACCATTGAAACTTATAAGGAAGTAAAATAATACAGAAAGGAAGAAGGAAGTGTCCTCAGTGCCTCTTCTGATGTTTCAATTTTAGGGGAAAAAGGTATTTGAAAGAATGAATAGTTTAACCTTCAAGAAATCAAAAGACATGAGAGCCAAGCTTGAGGAAGCCATCCTGGGGAGCATTGGTGCCAGGCAGGAAATGGTACGGCGGAGCCGAGGGCAACTTGGTAGGTGCATCTTTTCCTCTTGGTTAGGGCTGCACCACTTCCAAGAACTGTGTCCTATAGTCATCATTGTTGCAAGTCCACCATAACTTTCCAGAAACTCTTTGAATGTAATGGAATCAACATGGTAAGTGCTTCTCTGAAGATGCTAGATGAGATTCTGATTTCAGATGATAGGCCTGTATCCTAGTTTTCTCTGGATGGTCACAGTTTGCCCTTGTGTAAGTGTCAATAGCATTCCTTCCTGCTCCTTTTAAAAACAGACATTTTAGATTCAGAGCACAATTGAGCACAAAGGACACAGATTTATGTGTATCCTCTGAACAGACATGCATAACTTCCTCCAATATTGAGATGTCTAAGAGAAGCACACTTGTTACAGTGAGTAAACCCCCACAGCACATCATCACCTGGAGTCTAGTACGTATTACTGTTCGGTATATGTAACTTGCCTCTTTACTGTTAAATGTTCTAGTCTGCACAGTAATTAATATATTATATATCAAATGCAAAAATGTTGCCCACAGACAAACCTGAGAAGGAGAAAAAATAGTTTTTCCCAGATGAGGTCTGTGTCTAACCCTAGGTTGACTTCTGTTAACGTTGGCCATGATCGCCCAGCATTCTTTCCTTACCTCTTTGTAATTACTTTTAGAATTGAGAAGGTAGTGGAACTACCTATCTTAGCATCTTTGTAACGATAATATATGTGTGAACATTTGTAAAAACTAAAATGACATGTAAACACAAATTTTGATAAAATTCTGTAATGTCAGAGGAATGGCTTAGTCACCTGTATAAAGAATACATACTAAACACAAAGCATGTATGCATTGGGTGTGAAAAAGGTAAATTGTGAATCTGTGATGGATTTTATTTTTTACTCTACATATTTATTTATTTTGAGATGGGGTCTTGTCTGGTAGCTTAACCCTGGGTGGCCTGGAACTGAATGTGTAAGAACAGGCTGACCTTGACTGTTGGTGATCTGTCTGCCTTACTCCTCAAATATTGGGACCACAGGTGTGTATACCACCACATCCAGCCTATGAACTGTAATTGTTAATTGGAATTTCTGATACATTAGTATAGATTATTTACTTAATTAGGTTATATATTCTATATGTGTTTAGAATTTAATGAGTAAGACACACTCTGCCTGGGAAGGAAAAATGGAGCTCAAGCCAACAATCCCAGCATGGAGGTAGCAAGAATTCCCATGCCTAGCGTAAGAGCTGTTGCCAGTGTTAAGGATGTGTGTTGACCATGCCCCATGGCAGGCTCTACATCCGAGAGCATTTGAGTGACACAAATCGAACTCTATGGGTTATAAAGGAGAGAAAGAGCATTGAGGTGGGATAAGTAGGAAGCCAGGAAAGGGCTGGTAAATGTAATCAGAATACAGTTCAGAAGAGGCCGGATGGCGACTCAGCGGTTAACACTCCTGCAGAGGCACCCATGGTACACTGTTTACCACCACCTGTGATTCCAGTTCCCAGGGATCCATGGTCTCAGACCTCCATGAGTACCTGTCCTTGTGTACACACACATATTTAAAACAACAACAACAGCAATAATAATAATAAAGCTAGAGAAAATATTTCAAATTTAAAAGTTCAGAAAAGAAAACAATAGGAAAGCATAGAGATTTGTCTCATTACATAAAGTGATCTCTGTTTCTTAATACTTTTAGAATTCCTGTGTGACCTCTGAACTTCTCCCTTCATTGTTCTTCCATCCTCTCAAACAGTTTTAAGTGTCACTGTTTTCAGAAGTGGACTTTTCATTTTCTAATTGGAAGCTTGAAATCTGATTCCATCACATGCTGTGGATTTCTCCACCAGCCCCAGTGGGTGCTTTGTCCATCAGGGTAAATTTCTGTTAAAAGGCTCTCCATGCCATCCAGTCTGCCTTCAAACCTGAAGTCCTCGAGGAGAAAGCACCCCTCCCCACTTCCTATAGAACCAGAAATAGACCAAAGGAAGTAATTGTAGACTGCTCCTGTAGAGGCCAGAAGTTTAGTTCTCAGCACTGCGTCACATCTCAGTCTGTCTCTCTGTCTCTGTCTCTCTCTCTCCCTCTCCTTCCCTCCCCACCATCCCTCCCTTCCTCCCTCCCTCCCCACCATCCCTCCCTTCCTCCCTCCCTCCCCACCATCCCCCCTCGTGTGCTGTTTTTCTTTATGTCTGTGTGTGGTGTATGTTTATCTGCATGCTTGTATATGTGCATGTACATGTGTGGTGCATTGCATGGATATGTGGAGACCTGAGGTTGATGTGAGAATTTTCTTCAATTATGCCTCCTTATTCTTTGAGGCAAGGCCTTGGTAGTTAACCCAAAGTGCTATAATATGACCATCTTGCTAGCCAGCTTGTTCCAAAGGTCCCTGTCTCCACCTCCCACAACTAAAATTACAAGCAGGTTACAGTAACACCTACCTAGAATGTGTGTGGGTTCTGGGAATCTGAATTCCTATTCTCTTGTTTACATGGCAAATACTTATTCATGGAGCCATCTTCCTAGTCCCTATTATGCTTTTTTATGAACATGAATTTATTGTATACTCAGTATATTCCAGATACTTTATTATTAAATACTGAAGAAAAAGGGCATCACATCTGTCAAGTAACATGGTCTTATTTGAATAAATGCTATAGAGCCTACCAGGTGCTCACATCTGTAATTCCAGCACTTGACAGATTGAGACAGGAGGATTTTGTTAAATTCATGGTCAGCTTTGGCTAAGTAGTATATTTCAGGCCAGCCTGGTCTACAGAGTGAGACTGTGTCTCATTAAAAATTCATCATTTCAACTCAGGGTTCTTCTTGGCTGCATGCGAGAGAACCCCAGTGCACTGGATTATTATTATTATCATTAAACCTCATGTTATTGCAGCAAAAAAATTAATAATTAATGTTATGAACAACAAGCAAAGCAAATACTTAGGCAAGGATTTCTTGGAGGGTGGGGGAAGGTTCCCAAAGAGGTGGTGGATGATTGTTTAACCAATAGAAGTTGATGAGCAAACCAATCAGATAAAACTCTGAGTAGCCATTGTGTACATCCTAAATCAGGAGCATGTAGTGAGGCTATTCAGACTACCAATCCTTTTAGGGAGAGCAAGAAGGTAGGATGACTAAACCCATCCCAGTACACTCTTGGGAATAAGCTGTTCCATTTGGCCTTATATAACACAACCCATGTTAGATCCTTTCTTTGCTTATTTGAAAGGGTTTTTTCCCCAAGATTTAGTCTATATAGAAAATATTTTCTCCTTAGTTATTATGAAAACTTTTAAACAAAAATCAGGTTTTTTTTTGCCAGTTCTTCCACTGAAACTGAAAGAAATGGCTATTTATAAAATCAAGAATATCCACTATTTCTTGTGTGTTGTCAAATGTATATGTATGGTCCAACTGAAATACCATTTTGAAATTGGTTTGACAGAGAGGAGCCCATCTGGAAGTGCCTTTGGGAGCCAAGAAAACCTGCGGTGGAGAAAGGATATGACTCACTGGCGTCAGAACACAGAGAAACTCGATAAGTAATATGATTTCTATTGTGTTAATGGGCTGCCTAGATTTTAAACACAAAACAAATTATTTTAGGTTTTTATTTTTATAAGGCATTCATATCTTAGAAAATATGTTGTTTATGTTTGATTTTTAAGTTTTAAATTAAAAACTGAGAAAATAACTTTATATGTTATAGTAAAATATATTGCATATTTAAAACCTGATTTAAAAATAAATAAAGCAAGCTCATTTACCCAACTAATCCTCTATGGAACATGTGTTTTGCAACTGATTTCAGCATCAAATTGTTTTGTTTGTATTTCCTCTCTTTATTGGGTTATAATTGGCAAGAAATGTATGTGTACTATACAATGTGAGTTTTAATATATATATATATAATATATTAAATATGTGTATATATACATATTTATATATAATATATATTAATATAATACATATGTTAATATATATTAAATATGTATATATATACAATTTTGTAATGATTATAATCAGGTTTGTTAGCAGTATCTATTGCCATTTTTTTAAAGTTTTGTTTCTAATGTATGATTCCACGCAGTCTTATTTAAGAGTTAAATTACTTACTGTCTGAGAATATTTGTATGAATAGCGAAGAGGAAATTAGGTAAAATCTTAGGAAAATACAGTGTTTTTATTGTTGTTGATAAATACATTGAAAATGTTTGCAATCTAGGAGGAGCCCTCAGCTTTTGAACACTGCCTTACATAAAACAGTGTGTAGACATAGCGCCACCTAGTGTCTGTGGTGACCGCTGTAAAGAAGAGTGCTGTAGGCCTAAAAGGCAAAGCAAGCATGCATGCCCTCAGTGACATTTTGTGGGAGACCAATGGAGCCTGGTCTACATAACAAGTTCCAGGCCAGTCAGGCATATACAGTGAGAACCTGTCTTAATACAAAAAAAAGAAAGATGTATGTGTTGCTTATAACAAGATGTAGGGAAACAGAATATTTTAATACATTAAATGCTGACTCTTTCTTACTTTTTTGTAAGTTTTCCTTGAAGCAAATAGTTTCAAGGTTTTTGTTTTAATGAATCTTTAAGTCATTTTTTTATTTCTGGCTTTTTGAAAAGGTAAGTAAAATTTTTTACAATATTTTGTATCAGGTCCAGAGCAGAGATAGAACACGAAGCACTGATTGATGGAAACCTGGCTACTGAAGCCAACCTCATCATCTTAGACACGCTAGAGATCATCGTCCAGGTAAGGACGGGCAGGCAAGAGGCTTGCATATGGATTCAACAGACGGAGACTGGAAAATCAGTTTGAGCCACACAGTGGTAATCAGACACCAGTAGTTCTTAGTAGTCGGTGATTCTCTAGTTATAAATTCTGTTTCTTCCCAAGTTTCCAAATGTTTATTCTTTGAGAGTGCTTATAAAATCTACATCTGTTTATCATATTCAAGGTCTTGTCTTGTGTTTCTAATAATGGGGTACCCTGCTGAAATATATGTAACATGCAGCACAGAGAGATGCCGGGTTTATTCTGTATCTTCTACATATTAAGCAGTAGTTTAGCTTTTTATGTGTAATGGCCCTATTTGGTAATTTTACATAGCTGTAAACTGCTTTCTAGACAGTAATACCCTATTAGTGACAGGAGCCACTTAGGAAGTGTTTCAAACAATGTCCTTAGCACTTTACAAGTGTTAACTTATGTGATCTTCATAAGAGAAAGGCTGTTGAAATGATCGCTGTCCTGCTCTCATAGGTGACAGTAGTTAGCCACAGAGATGTTTCAGAATGTCCCATGAACACAGGAGGAAAGTAGAAGAACCAGGGTGTGAATCCATTACCAGGATGCTCCAGTTGTTTTAGTAAAAAAGTCTCACCTGTTTCTGGCAGTCTCTTTCTGCCACTGTCACTCTCTCAGTGTCTTAGCTCAATGCTGTTGTAATGTTGCCTACTTCATAGCATTCTGTATTCTCTTTGTAGTCTGTTCTATTCACTTCCTTAAGGTTATTATTCTTGCTGCTATCCTGATGGAAAATTTCAAAACATAAAACCTTCAGTATTTCTTGGAACTAGAGAGATTACTCAGTTTTAGGAGCACTTACCATGTAATTGTGAAGGCTGCAGACCAGATTCTAGCATCTACATAACAAAGCCTGGCTCCTCACATATGCCTGTAACCCAGTTCAAAGGACTTGAAGACAGGGCATCACTGAGGCTTGCTGGGTTTCAGCCTAGCCAGGAAGACACAGCCCAAGGTTCAGAGAGACCCAGCCTCAAAGAAATAGTCAGAGCATGGTAGAAGACACTCAATTCCCACTTCCGGCTGCATATACATACACATACAAATACAACATGTAGACAAACACACAAGATGACAAATAAATAGTTTTTAAAGTTCTCTGTTTCTTGACTGCTTAATGACAAAAATGGGGAATTCTTCAGACTTTAAAAGGCTTTATATTTTAATGATCTATTGGTCTAAACTACTAGAAAAAAAGAAATAGTATAAATATTTTTATTAATTATTTTGTTTATTTACATTTCAAATGTTGACCCTTTCCCAGTGGTATAAATATGTATAAGCTAGGTTATTCCAGGTACTTGCTCAGGCTTCACTCCTCACACACTACACTTCAGGAGGCAAAGGAACCATGTGTGTTTCTAAGGGCATGCCTCATGGAGGAGCTTGTCTTTAGTTCACACTTCTTTTTAGATTAGTTCCAAGTCGCCTAGACAAAAGCCAGGAGTCCTTTTCTTAAAGGAGGAAAGAGAAAAACTTATTTTTGATATATAACAAATGTTATCTGCCATGGACACTTCTGCAAATGCTTCAAGTCAGATGTCCAAGTTTATGTACAAATTTCCTAGAATGTACTTGCTGTTTTCCTGCCACTGTCCGTGGTCCTCTTCCCACTTACAGCTGGAATTCTCTCTGGCCTTTTCACTCCTTTTTTCCTTCCATCCAAACACTGTGTGGCATCTTCTCTTGAAGTCCTTCCAGCTTTTACCATTTTCCTGTCTTGTAAATGTTTTCATACATATTTTACTTACCTAGCCACATTATAGGCACCTGTTTATTTTACATTTTTATCTTTAAATTGCAGACTGTGTCTGTAACAGAATCCAAAGAGAGCATTCTGGGTGGTGTGCTAAAAGTGCTACTACAGAGCATGGCCTGCAACCAAAGTGCAGTGTATCTGCAGCACTGCTTTGCCACGCAGAGAGCCCTGGTCTCAAAGGTGAGTTATTTTACCTGTGGTCTTATGTGACTTCACTTCCTTCTTTAACACTGTCCAAGGTCATTTGCCACACTCACTGGTTAATATGTTATAAATTATTTTAAACACTTAAAACTCTTGGGCCTCTGACTCTGATTCTGTCTTCAGAACTTATATTGACCTGATTTATTGATAATCAGCTTCCTGTCTAAAATCATTTTGTTTTGAGAAGAACCTGAAATCAGTAGCTGAGTGCAGGCTATCCTCCTCGTTTTTCTTATTCCACTGGGTTTTGTGATACTAGACATTGAGGCCTGGTTTTTGGGCACGCGATGCAAGCACTCTTTGACTGAGTTCTAGCTCCCACCATGTATCTTTCTCTTCAACTCATTCATTAAGAATTAAGTGTATGGGCAGTTCCACCCTTGCTGTGTAAAGGTGCTGTGTGCTCTGCTGCACCTGTTATTTCCTGTTTGTCGTCCTCACCCCGCCCACACCCCTGAAACATGTGCATTTGGTTTTGTTTGTTTATGTTGTTCTCTTACATGTTCATACTTTTCTTCATAATACATGACTGAAGCCACACAGTTTATGTAGATAATGTTTGTTGTTGGGACTACCACATGGAAAAATGAAACTTGCCCAGTATCACATCGCTGCCTACCAAGTGACATCACCAGTTTTTCAACTCACCTGTCTAGCTGTGATCTGCACTGTTGACCTTAACTAATATTGTCTCTTAACCATTCGTTTTAATTCTGGGCTAACCTATCAGATTTCTAAGTCAGACTATATTAACATATATCTTTCTGGCTTTTAGTTTCCTGAGCTCTTGTTTGAGGAAGAGACAGAGCAGTGTGCGGATCTGTGCCTCCGGCTTCTCCGACATTGCAGCAGCAGCATCAGTACAATCCGGTCGCATGCTAGTGCCTCCCTTTACCTCCTCATGAGGCAGAACTTTGAGATCGGGAATGTAAGTGTCTGCCATGAAAGTGGTCAGGGTTCATAATGAAATACAGCTCCAATAGACAGGTATTAAGAACTTAGAATGTCTTTATTTCCCATCCTATGACTGTATGCATGAGTGCCTGCATATGTGTGGTGTGTGTTGGGTGATACAGACTCATACTGCTCTATTTCTGTTGGGTGCTAGGTTCTCATAGCCTAATACAAAAGATTGTTAGTTGCATTATAAATTACATCTAGTTTTTTAAAGTCCTTAACACTTGACTGCACATGGGATTTCTTGATAGCATTTTCTGTTGTTCTGGGATTTTTTTTTTTCCCCTGTTTTAGGGAAAAAAAGACAATTCATAGATTAGCACTTATAGATTAGCATCTCTGACTAGAAGTAAGTTATTTAAAACTGGCAGCGATGCTAACTTTGTTCTTTACTATTACCTTCTCAGTCCCTACTACATAGTGTAATATATTTACTCCCTTGAATACTTAAATTTTATTGTTCACACTGTGGGAGCTACTGGCAAATTATAAAGGAATGATTGAGTATTTTACACAAAAGATAGAGTGCAGGCCTACAAAACAGTCAGGTAATTAACCAGGAAGTTATTGCAGTGACTCAGGGTAGATATGGGATGGCTGCTGACAAAAGCAGTGGTTTTAGGAATGAAAACCTGACAGTTTAAAGGCAGCAGGGACTGGAGTAGGTTCATCCTGTGGCGAGAAGGGTGAGTGTGGGCAGACCTGAGAAAGTCAACAGGAAAGGAGGTACATGGCTAACTGATGTCAGGTTATCCATACAGCATCCAGATGGAACTTTTCAGTAAAACAGAATGGTCTTGAGTTCTACAGAGGAATATGATCTGAAGACAAGTATATATGTTAGTTGAAGGAAAGGTATCACTGAAGCTGTTAAGTGCCTGTCAAGTGTGAAGAGATTTTTGACAAAAATAGGGAACATTGGTGTTTTAGTCCTTTTCCTCTTGTTGGATAAAAAACATTACAGAAGCAACTGAAGGGAGAACAGGTTTGTTTGCACTCATGGCTCAAAGTGCAATTTATCATGGCAGGAAATCAAGGCTTCAAGGGCTGGAAGCAGCTGGCTACCACATCCCCAGTCAGGAAATAGACAGGGATAGATGCAGGCCTTTGCTCTGGTCTCTTTCTCTGTTTCTGTAGTTCAAGGTTCTCTGTCCAGGGAATAGACTAACCAAAATAAAAATGTGTGCTCACACACCAGTGCAATCAAGAAAATGATAGCAGACATTCTTAGAAGTTAAGATGAATCAAAACAATCCCTCACAGATACGATTAAAGACTCATCTCCTATGTGATTCTAGAGTTTAGCAAATTAACACTAACCATCACAATATGTGTTTAAAATAAATAACAGGAATAAAGAGATTAAAAAGAAGTAGATTAAATTATTCTTTAATAAGATGATCTGGGAATTTAGCTCAATGTCAGGAGCACTTGCCTTTCTGTACTGAGGCCCTGAGTTCAGTCCCTGGCACTAAAACACACAAAGAATGAGGAAACTTTCTGTTTATATGGAGAACATAAAGCAAGAGCTCCTAAGGAGACAGTGGCCAGTATACTGTGAGTACACATAAGTGTCAAGTAGAAAATGTCAAAAAAAAAAAAAAAAAAAGACATAGTTTTAAGAGTGGCCTCATAATAGAGAATAATGGAATAGCAATGAATTTATACTGTGGGGAAAAAAGAAGATAAACAGTAAACTCTTAAAAACATCACTGTAAAAGAATCTGCTATACGTTCTTATGCATGGTATGTCTTAGTGAACTTTCATCATGGCATGGACCTAGTAAGCTAAGAGTTAAACACTGCACTTCATCTATGGATCTGGAGGTCAGAACATAGCTTAGTGGTAGAGTATATTCTTGGCATACTTGATGCCCTAAGCTGAAGAGTTTTGTGATATCAGCATTTCTGGTTTCTTTATTAAAGATTATAGGTGTGTCCATAGGTCTGTAGATTTATGTCTGAATGTTCATTTCAATTCCATTTCTCAGTGTATCTTTGTATGCTAGTATCATACTGTTTTTATTATGATAGCTTGGTAGTACAATTGGAAGTCAGGGAGGGCGACACCTCCAGCAGTTCTTTTCTCCTTAGGAGTGTTTTAGCTATCCTGGTTTATTGTGCTTCCATATACAGCTGAAAATTGTCCTTTCAATTTCTGTTGAAAAAAATGTGTTGGAATTTTGTTGGTGATGGCTTTTGCTTTGTTGGTTTTTAGTTCATCTGGCTGTGAGTTTATCAATCTTGCTGATTGTCTCAAAGAACCAACTCTTTATTTTGTTGATTCTTTCTTTGCATATGTTTTATTGATTTCAGCCTGACTTTGATTATTTCTTGCCATCTCCTTTGGGGTGTGTTTTCTTCTTTTTCTTCTAGAACTTTCGCTGTTAAGTGACTAAGAGGATATTTTCCAGTTTTTGTTTGTTTGTTTGTTTGTTTGTTTTGTTTTGTTTTGTTTTTTTGTTTTTTTTTTAATGTAGGCACTTAATGCTGTGGACTTGCCTCTGAGAACTGCCTTTCATGTGTCTCATAAGTTTGGATATGTTGTACTTTCATTTTCATTCAATTCTAAAAAGGATTTCATTCTTTCTTGACCCATTGTTCATTCAGTAGTGAGTTGTTCAGTTTCTGGGAACTTGTAAGCTCTCTGATGCTTCCACCGATATTGATATCCAGCTTTAATCTGCAATGGATAGATAAGATGCAGTGTTTTTCAATTTTCTTTTTATGTATTGAGGCTTCCTTTGTGGCCAAGGATGTGGTCAATTTTGGAGGTGCTAAGAAGAAGGTATATTCTTTTGCGTTTAGATGAAATGATCTATAAATACTAGTGGATCTTTTTGGTTTATGATATCAGCTCCAGCCTTTCTGTGTTTAGTTTTTATCTGGATGACCAATGTTTTAGTCACCCCCTGTCAATGTGTGAGCATCAATATGTGATTTTTGCTGTAGCTGTATTCTTCTATCAATTTGGGTGCCCTTGTATTTGGTGCATAATTATTTAGAATTGCAATATTTTCTTGATGCATTTTTCATTTAATGAATATGTAGTATCATTCCCCATCTGTTCTGATTAATTTTGGTCTAAAGACTATTTTGTCACATATTAAAATGGCTACCCTTGTTTGTTTCCTGGGTTCGTTTGCTTGAAATATCTGCTCCTATCTCTGAGATGATGTTTATCCTTGGATATTAAGATGTATTTCTTGAGGCTGGAGAAATGGCTTAAAATTAAGAGCACTGGCTGTTCTTCCAGAGTTACTGAGTTTAATTCCCAGCATCCACATGATGACTCATAGCCACTTACAGCTGTAGTCCCGTGGGATCTGAGGCCCTCTTCTGGTGTGCAGACAAAATACCCACATACATAAACAAATAAATCCTTAATTTAAAAAATGGTTTTGTTTCTTAGATGCATCAGAAGGATAGATCCTGTTTCATAATGTGATCTGTTAATCACTGCCTCTTTATTGGGTCATTGAGGCCATTGATGTTGGGAGCTATTAATGTACAGTGTTTATCATTTTGTTGTAGTGGTGTGAGTTTTTCCCCACTATTTTGATTTGCTGTTCTGAGATTATTTATTTCTTGTGTTTTCTTGAGTGTGATTAGCATTTTCATGTTGAAGTTTCAGTGCCTTCTTAGAGTTGAAATGGTAGATAGATATTGCTTAAATTTGGTTTCATTAAGGATTGTCTTTCTTTCTCCATCTATTGTGACTGAAAGTTTTGCTGGGTATAGTAATCTGGGCTGGCTTCTGGTGTCTCTGAGAGTTTGTAGAACATCTGTCCAGGCCCTTCTGCCTTTTAGAAGGCTCCATTGAAAAAACAGGCGTTATTCTAATAGGTCTGCCTATATATGTTACTTGGTCTCTTTCCCTTGCAGCTTTTAATATTCTTTGTTTGTTCTGTACATTTAGTGTTTTTATTATTATGTATTATGGGGAATTTCACTTCTGATCCAGTCTATTTTGTATTCTATATGCTTCTTGTACTTTAATATGTTCTTCCTTCTTTTGGTGAGGGAAATTTTCTTCTATGAATTTGTAGAACATGTTTTCTGTGCCTTTAACATGGGCTTTTTTTTTTTTTTTCCTCTATTCCTATTAGTCTTAGATTTGGTCTTTTCATAGTTTCCAAAATTTTCTGGATGCTTTGTGCCAGGAGGTTTGTTTTGGTTTGATTTGGTTTTTGTTGGTTGGTTTTAACACTTTCTTTGACTGGAGTATCCATTTTTTCTATCTTGTCTTATATTCTGTTGGTATGGCTTGCCTCTGAGTTTCCTATTTGAGTTCCTAAATTTTTCATTTCTAATTTTACCTCAGTTTTGGTTTTAGTAATTCCATTTCTATTTTCATGTTCTGAACTGTTTATTTTATTCCACTGTCTGTGTTTTCATAGATTTTATTAGTAGATTCATATTTTCTTTCAGGTCCTTGATTATATTCATAATAGCTATTTTGAAGTCTTTGTCTTGTGCTTCAGCTGTGTTGGAATACTTGGGGCCTGTTGTGGTAAGGTTCCAGGATTCTAATGAAGACATATTGTCCTGCATCTTCCTGGCTGTTATTGGTTCTGTTTTTATGCTGGCATTTGGGTTTGGGATGATTCTAATTCTGGGTCTTATTATCTGGTCTTTGTTGGATTTTTTTGTTCCTTGGTTTCTGTTGCCCTCTGTGGACCTTAGGAGCATGTAGCACCAGTGGGTTGACTGCTTGGAGGTACTTGTGAACACCTCGTGTATAGATACTGCAGTTCCCAAGTAAACTTGTTTCTGGGCATCTAGACCTACACACAGGAATGTGGAGAGGCTGAAATGGGAAGGGCACTGAGGAGGTACACAGGAGGGAAGAAAGCAGGTCTGCCTCAAAGATTTGGTTCCCTGGAGGATCTAATTTTCTGGCCACTAGTGGGTTTCTAGGGAGAGAGTGTCTCTGGTGTTGGTGGCTGAGACAGAGGGGTAGGTGAGAAGAAAGGCTGTAGGAGAAAATCTGCTTAGTTCCCTGGGAGTAAGGCCAGACAGGAAGGAGAAACCACAGTAGTTGGTCTGCTACAAAGCCAGGGATAAGACTAGAAAATTGGAATTAGTGGATGGGCAGGAAAGTGAAAAATCACTTAGCTGATCTGATCCCCTTGCATGACCAGGGGTTCCTAGGAGTGAGACAAAGGGATAGGGTGTGTGGAAGGAAGGCTGCAGGAGACCCTGCTTAGTTCCTGGAGTCCATAGCGTCCTTTTAAAAATCAGATTGCATTGTGTATACTTTATTACTTAAAAAAATGTTTCAGAATTTTTTCCACCAAACTTTGATTTTGTTTCATTTGCAATATTGGGATCAAACCTAGGACCTCACACAAGCTTAGCAAGCACCTAGCACTGAGCCATGGTCCTAGCCCTTTCTTTTTGCAGGGAAACAAAAACACGTTTTATTGTGACTGTCTTAATTGTTGACAATTTCCCTTTCACAGAACTTTGCCAGAGTGAAAATGCAAGTCACAATGTCACTGTCTTCTTTGGTGGGTACGTCTCAGAATTTTAATGAAGAATTCTTAAGACGCTCTCTAAAAACTATTTTGACATATGCTGAAGAAGATCTAGAATTGAGGGAAACCACATTTCCTGATCAGGTGAGAAATGCTAGTGTGTGTGTGTGTGTGTGTGTGTGTGTGTGTGTGCGCACATGTGTGTGTCCATACATGTGAAGGCCCAGAGGTCAAAGTCAGTTGTCATTCCTCTTTCAGTTTCCCACCCTGTCACTGAACCTGGAGTTCCTAGTTTGGCTGGATGCTGACAGTGAGGCCCAAGGATCCTCCTGTCTTTGCCTCAGTACGTGCTGGAATTCTGTGAAATGCCAGCCACCACACCTGGCCTGTGGATGCTGAGGACAGACTCAGCCATCTCCACAGCCCCCATTCAGTTAATCTGGTTGTGTAATTCTACTCATTTGTAGCAGTAGACATAGGCAGTTCCTGCCTCTTATTCAAATATTAGCTTGCCTTTAGGAAAACTAGCTTCACCGAGCCCACTGTTAACACAGTGAGAGGCAGTTTCCTCCTGTGCTCCTGTGGTCCTCGTTTTTCTGCACCTCCTCCCTGCTTACAGTATAGTCAAGTGAAGAATGCCCTCCCTTGTCACACCCACATACTTGTTGTAATTTGTTTTCAAAGTTCTAGAAGCTTCTCAAAAATAGCTTCCAGACTTAATCAGTTATTGGGAATGAATGACAGGAAGTGTTTATATGATTCTCTACTGCAGGTCCAAGATTTGGTTTTCAATCTCCATATGATCCTTTCTGACACTGTTAAGATGAAGGAACACCAGGAGGATCCAGAAATGCTGATTGACCTCATGTACAGGTAGCCTTCATGGGACTCACCTACTGTTTGCATTATGGGTTTTAAAAGACACTTGGGTAACATTCGATGAGAAGAAACATAAAGCTGGGCGGTGGTGGCTCACACCTTTAATCCCAGCACTTGGGAGGCAGAGGCAGGTGGATTTCTGAGTTTGAGGCCAGCCTGGTCTACAGAGTGAGTTCCAGGACAGCCAGGGCTACACAGAGAAACCCTGTCTTGAAAAACAAAAAAACAAAACAAAAAAAAAAAAATAAAAAAAAAAAAAAAAAAAAAAAAAAAAAAAACCATTTAAATGACTTTCTATAGACGTGTATTTGCATGTGTATCTGCACCATTTGTGTGCCTGGTGTCTGTAGAAGGCAAAGACTGCTTTTCTGAGGCTACTACTTTTGTCAGTGCTTTTAAACTATTCAATTTCGACTGGAGAGATGGCTCAGCAGTTAAGAGTAGTTTCTGCTCTTGCAGAGGACCCAGGTTCAGTTCTCAGAGCCATCTACCACTGCAGCCACTCTCTGGTCTCCATGAGCACCAGCTACATTGGGCAGATAGACATACATGAAGGCAAAACACCCACACACATAAAGTAAGAGTTAAAAAATTAACTTCAGCTTGCTATGTTGTGGGGTTTACAGTACAAGGGATTAAAGGTAAACATATTTAGAATACAGTATGTTTATTGCTTGCCAAAAAGAAAGAATTTTTAAAAAATAAATTTGGTGTCCCAGATCTCAAACTTCTTATAAAAGCCTCAAGCTCACATTTTAAAAGTAAAAAACAATCTTTAAAAAAATAGAATGTTTAATGTAATATGAATTGTCATAATTTCAAATTGTGGTTATGATTGGGGATAGTATTTCTAGGTACAGATTTTGAGAAATTTGTAATTGCCACTATATCTTGTTAGACATAGAAACAGAACTCAGAGTTTTCTTTCTATGTGGTCCTGTCTTTCACAGTTTTGTCCATCATAAGACACAAAAATAAAGCAAAAGACACACAAATAAAAAAACTCTTCAAATAAAGATGTATATTTTCTTATTTTTCTTTATATATTCATAAATGTGTATATTATATAAAATATATATTTTTAAAATTTAAATATGATCATTTTCTTAGCAGCCAAGTAGCATGTCTCTGTACCCCAACCCAAAATGATAGTGTCCATTTCAGGCACCACAGTTACTTCTCTGTCCATACACAATGACATTTTTCAGTCACTTAAACACTTGTCATAAGAGGTTGATGCACTAGCAGGAACTTGTCTGGGTAAATCTGAGGAGCCCTCTGAACTCCCCGTAAGTCTGGGATGCTGGCAGTTACTGAGAAACATTTCTGTTCTGATTAGAATCGCCAAGGGCTACCAGACGTCTCCAGACCTGCGCCTGACCTGGTTGCAGAACATGGCCGGCAAGCACTCTGAGCGAAGCAATCATGCCGAAGCTGCCCAGTGCCTGGTCCACTCGGCAGCCCTTGTTGCTGAGTATCTGAGCATGCTGGAAGACCGGAAGTACCTTCCTGTTGGATGTGTAACATTCCAGGTAGGGATCTGCTGTGTATATGTGTGAGATCAAGGTGTGTCCCTTGTTTTTTACTTTAACCTGGCTATGTGGAATCCTTCGGTGAGTAAAGAAAGCAGGAAGCAAGGCCAGACCTTGACAAGGTGAATCACAGTGCACTCTTAGATTGCACTCTTTGTTTTGCATGCTGTTCTGAGAATGTAATCAGGGCATGTACACCACTGCCGAGATAGATCTCCAACCCTATTAAAGAGAACCTGATTATTAATTGAGGATTGAAATTAGGGCTTTGATCCTAGGTCCTCTGGAAGAACTGCCAGTGTTCTTAACTCCTGAGCCATCTTGATTTTCTTTCCTACAAATGTTTTTAATTGTATGTGTTTGCTATGTGCTTTAGTACAATTGTGAAGATCAGAAGACAGTGTTTTTCTACAACTTGCTGTTGGGGGATGTTTTCTATCAACAGTGTTGTAATTTTATTGTCATCTTAAAATAAAGCGTGTTTTTAGAGAGTTCTGCCTTCCATTGTGTGGCTCTGCATTCACACAATGCAGACTGATTCCAGGGTCCCTCACAGCTGAGCATGGGCTCTGCTCTACCCCAGCTTCTCTTCTTAACCTGAGCTAATAGTGACATCTCGTTGTCACTTACTTCATGTCCATTTTTTATGCTAGGAAAATGACTCATTGCCAATGCCTCTTCAATTTTCTTCCCTAGAATATTTCATCTAATGTATTAGAAGAGTCTGCTGTTTCAGATGATGTGGTATCTCCAGATGAAGAAGGCATTTGCTCTGGAAAGTACTTCACTGAGTCAGGACTCGTGGGTTTACTGGAACAAGCAGCTGCTTCCTTCTCTATGGTAGGTGACTTTGTTCACTCTGTCCCACAGTTTCCTGGTCCATAAATGACACATATGTCAGTGTCCCTGCCTTGTACCCTTGCCTTTCCTTTGAGAGCATTTGCTCCAGGTGTCCTTAAGAGCTGTCCTTCCAGCTCTACCACTGCTGCTCCCACTGTGTGTATCCCTATCTAGTGATCTGTGGTTTTCCTCAGTGTTCTCAGTTACTTGTTTATGAACCAGTGTTAATCTGCAATAGTTATTTTCTTGGTTTACAAAATATTTTCTGAAATCTTTAAATTAAAAAAAAAAAGGAAACAACAAAATAAAACATGTCTGAGCTTTTAAGCTCTGTCTGAATAGATGAACGCATTGTTATGGTGTGTCTCTCAGGCAGATTGAAGATAATCTTTCCCTATATGTGGAGCTGTGCTTGTGCAACGAACCCTCCTCAGGAGGTCTTGGAGGACGGGCTCTTGCCTGTCAGAGTTCATCTTGCATCCCTTACCTGTCTGTTCTGCTTGTATAACTCAAGTCCTTGTTCCCTCCCATCTGTATGTGACGAATTGAAGCTGAAGCCACCAAGGGGATCCAGGACAGGCATTCATAGAAGGAACATAACCTCACCTCTCTAACCTTGAGCTTCTATGATAGACTGAGTCTCTGCCTCCTTTGGTTTTACCCCTTAGTGTTCCAGCACCAGTTTGGGACCGTGAAAGGCTAAGAGCAAAGCTTGAGATGATGTCCAGAGCTGTTCTGCTCCCTAGAGACTCTCCTCTAGGCCTCACTCCTCTGTTCTGCAATATATTGGTTAAGTGCATCGAGTTCACTCTGAGCTCTGGATTTAGCAGCTTTGTTATTTCAGATAGAAGTTATTCAGTCTCTTCATGTCTCACTTGTCTTAACTGTTGAACACATCTAATAATAATTTGTACCTCGAGTTGGCATGAGGAAGGGAAAAGGAGTTCGTATGCAGAGTGCTCACCCTGTAGTCAGTGCTGTGCACGGGCATTATTACCATCTTTATCCTTTAGTCAGTGCTGTGCATGGGCATTATTACCGTCTTTATCCTCGCTGGTCCTCAGAGCCCACATGTTGAAGTATAAGGATTTTCAAGCTCTTAAAAATATTTTTTCAGACTTCAGTCCTTTCAAAAATGTCCTATTTCTAAGGACCACGATCATTCCATTTTTGTCATAGACTAGAGGGTCTTTTTACTGACAGAGTAATTTAGTCATTTTCTGTGTCTGAATGTACATGTAGTTTCAGTAATTCACAGAAGTACATTTAGATTAAAGACTGTTGTGCAGAAATTCTTTTGTTTATACATAGTATGAATATATTAATTCTTTCTAAGTTTTTAATTTAATTAAGATACTTCCTTGAGAATTTTAGTTAGGCTAAATTTATTTCCCCATTAAAGCTACATTATTGCTTAAAAATCCTCCTGTGATCTGGCCTGTAAGATCATGGAAGTCTTATCCTTGGGAAAGCCCACATGCTGATCTGTGACACCCTGGGAAAGCTACTGTCTCTTCCCATTCCAGTGCCAGTGCCGTCTGCTAGGAGAAAGTGCAGCCCCTGTCCAGCATGCCAGACACTGTATGTCCACAAAGATCAAGTTATTAAAGACTTCCCAAGAATTTCTAGTAAGCAGCTTCCTGTGCCTACTTACAATTTTGGAAAGGTAAATGATTTAGGTTTTTCCAGAGGCTACAGATGCTTTGATTGTAAGAGAATAGGGGATCTGTTACCTATATAATAATTGAATTTCTTGCAGTTCTCAGAACTAGTTTTCAAGAGTTTATATGCACATATACATATTTACCTTAGTGAAGTCATTATAGGAAAGACAGGAAGAGGATGTCCAGTTCATATTATACATCAACATAAGTATTCACAAATTGTATAGAGTATAAATACATACATACTTGAGTCCTTTCAGAGGAAATGATACATTATATAAAATTGGCTTTTAGGTTTTAATACACTTAAAATTAGACCTATTGGGAAAGCTTCATTAGTATTATTTGAATAAAAAATGGTGAATTTATGAATTCTAATGATCTTACTTTTTATTGATCTAAAGGAAAGCAGTACCTCACAGATATTATTTTTGTAGGCGGGCATGTATGAAGCAGTCAATGAGGTTTACAAAGTGCTCATTCCTATTCATGAAGCTAATCGGGATGCAAAGAAGCTCTCCACAATCCATGGCAAACTCCAGGAAGCATTTAGCAAAATCGTTCATCAGGTAACTGTTCCCACTTCTGACATTATTAGCTGGGGGAGTGTCTACAGACCTTAACACTGCCTTGTGCTCGTGCCTAACCAAATCCCATGGAATGGCCATTTTACTTGGGTTAAAAGATAGTTCGTAGTTAAAACCAGACTTAATAACAAAAAAAGGAATGAATTTATCTAAAGTGGTCATGACTATTAGAAACTCCCCAAATGACTTTTTTCTTCATCAAATTTTTCAATTATTACTATTTAGCAATGTTTTGGAATTTTATTTCTGCACTACATTGTAGATTATAATTATGGGTTTGATATTTAAATTAACACCTGTTTCTTTCCTGCCAAAAAGTTTTTATGTGTAACTTAACTTTTTTGTTGAATGATATGAAAATGTAATGAAATCCTAGTATTTTTACTGCTGTAGCTGTGTTTCTCCTACACCTGCACTCTCACCCAGTGTTTCTAATATAAAAACAATGACCAAAACAAGTTCTTCTGCAATTTATAGAGTGAGTTTAGTACTTTAATTCACCAAAATGAGAATCAATTAAACTTTGTTGGAAAATGAAATAGACTATTAGTGGTTGGTGCCTTCTGACTAAGTCATTGGCTCCACTGAAATGTTCCTGTTGGGCCCTCCTGCTCCTCTTCCTCCTGCTCCTCTTCCTCTTCCTCCTGCATGATGGTGTTCCCTTCACACGCATGACTTCCTCAAGGCAGTGGAAGAGTGACTCCCCACTCCTGTGTGCAGTTCCACAACAGTTTTACTGTTTACTATTCTGACTGCCATGGCCAAGCTATTATAGGTGAATAGACAGAATCTGAAAGTAAAGTAGGTTGTTCCTGGTAAGCCAGAGCTCTATTGTAATCTTCTAAAATATTGAAGTTGCAAAAGGTTGGTTAGGCTTCATGGTGGTAACAGGTACTTTTTATGATCAATATGCACATGCTCTGAGGAACTTCCTCTGCCTTGAGAGCTCTATGATGCAAATTATTCATATCCAGTCTGCAACATGTAACTACTAGTGGTCTTCCAGAAAGCTCCATCCATTTGATTCAGTTCCTGTCATTTTGCAAAACTGCAATGTGTGTCCTGTTTAACCTGGATATTTCAGTGGAATGTAGCTCCTGGAGGTTAGAGATCTGAGTTAGACACAGAAACAGAATAGGCGGCAGATTCTCTTTCCCTAAAATGTGTACTTAGACTTAAAAAGTACTTTTGGTTTAAAGCTTAGCTTTTCAAAGGCAAAATTTTAGGGATTGAATTTTGAACAAGTGTGTTATAAAATTTCTGTTGGTCTTAGATGATAGAATATGTTCTGTTTAAAATGTTTTGTTATCCTTTGGGGAGAAGAATTTGTGGTACGGTACTGTATAACTGACCTTCCTTTGGCCTCTTTGTTCTTTTGAACAGTTTTTCTTTTATGACTTGCCCTTTTTTTACTTTTTATTACACAGAGTACTGGCTGGGAGGTAGGTAATGCTTTAGTTAGTTAAAGACACTAATAGATGGATTTGACCAGATTTCTTATGCCAATGCTTTGCCCACATGTGCTAGCTGTGGGTATTCTGTTGCTGTCTGCTTATCAACTGAATTCATTAACCAAAGAAATGTTGTTAAAATACTGTAAGTTATTTTAAGAATTGTTTGATGTGGAGGTTCTAGGCAGTGCATGGAAACCCGTTTCACTAATGAGATTCTTTGGTAAATGAGCCACTGTGTTACCACTCTGGTTTGTTTCTATCCTTTGACCAGTTTCTATCATCAACACTTAGACACAGATTTCTTTCTTAACTATGTTTCACTCACTTACAGAGGTCGATTTATGTTATTGCTCAGAGGTATAATAGAAAATATTGTATTTGTCTGCTGCTGTCAGTCAGAGGGCACACTATTTTCTGTGCCTTTGTATAAGAGAAAAGTCATCTGTGTATTCCACTGGCATCCTGTCAGGAAAGATAGGTGCAGACTGTGTTGATAACTAAATGAGGGTGGGAAGTGGCATGCTGGAATTGATAAATGGGGCTTAATTTTATCATGAGTCACTTTGCTCTTAGGTATAGCCCTCACCCCGGGAAAGAAATTAACTTTGGTCACTTAAATTTAGTTGAGGAGCAAGATAGAGAAACTGAGAAGACTTCGCATTTAAAAACTTGACTTCGTATTTTGATAGTGTTTATTTCTGTATGATGAAGACATTTGCTTCCTTTTATGTAGTAGTTAAATTTGGAAATGTTAAATATAAAATAAATCTTATCTGACATTAAATGTTTCATCTTTCTGTAAAGAAGAAAAATTCTCTAAATAATGCCCTGGTAGTGAATACAGTCTTGGGTTAGGTGTGTGGCTTTGCCTCTCAACTTAAATTGGCTGAATATAGTAGGCTTCTCCATTTGATTCCTTACAATCCTTGTATGGAGACCCAGAAAGAAAACCTTAGAGACAGATGTGCCAGTGCTGTCCTCCCATAATGAAATAGCGCCTGCCTCTACTTATCTTTACATGAACCATCACATTTACATCCACCTTCATCCTCCAGATTAAATGCTTATGACCTCATGAATACCTAAAATAGAGTATCTTATTTCTGTGGCTTCATCTAGATATATGCAGTCTTGCCATAGCCATCTCCAAGGGATAAGGCTCCTCATGGATATTCTAACATGAAATAGAGTTAGCTGAAAACTAGACATAAAATTAAGACTATATTAAAACCTCTGAGCAGTTTTTTACTAGTCTGCTTGATGCTAAATCGACCCCTGGATGATGTCCTCTCCACTGGTTTTGACACTAACACCATCCTCCCATCATGTACTGCATGGTAAAGGTCTTGCTTCCCTGTTTGCACCCTTGTCACTGCCTGTGCTGGATCTTCAGCTTCATCCCGTCTGAACTTGGTGCACGTGTGGTTTTTGCTGTATTTGTTAAACTTAAGTGGATGCTTGCATTTAAAAAATGTGTTTGCTACCATTTGCTGCTTAAGTGTTTTTGAGATTCCCCTGATTAAAATGCTTTCTGTTTTCTCTCTCTCGCCCTGGGTGCTGACCTACTCCCCACTTTACTATTGTCTGTTGTGGTAAGTTCCTACCTTGTGAATATTTTCCTGTTTACCTCTGACAGCTTCAGAGATTTCATTTTTTCTGAAAACTGTTTCTTAGCTAATTTCTTAGTATTCTTGTAGACCGCTCATGGACTGAAACCTAGTAAGGACAATTTATGTGTGGTAGAAGCTCCCTAAGTCTGTACTGCTCCTCGGTTTACATTCTGTCCTTGATGCAGTCGAAATTCTGTGACTTGGCGAAGCTTTTTGGAGACAGAGGATGGGGGAGACAGACAGACAGAGAGAGGGGTGGGGGAGAGAGAGAGAACTCTCGACCATATTTAGCAGTTTGCTGAAGTGTTTACATGTCAAGTGACACATGAAACTCAAGAACTTGCCACTGTTGACTACCACATTTTGTCCCTTAATATCTTAATTTTCATTTTTCCCAAAGCCCATTTATTGTTCTATAAATAATATGAAATAAATCATTTCCTATGGCACACTTAAAATATTTTTAAAAGAAAAAATTTGGGCTGGAGAGATGGCTTAGTAGTTAAGAGCACTGACTGCTCTACCAGAGGTCCTGAGTTCAATTCCCAGCAACCACATGGTGGCTCACAACCATTCATAATGGGATCCAATGCCCTCATCTGGTGTGTCTGAGGACAGCTACAGTGCACTCATATACATAATATAAATAAATACAATTTTTAAAAAAAGAAAGAAAAAATTCATTTCTGATGACCATTTCATATTTTGTGTATATCCATTTATTTTTAAAAGATGTATTTGTTCATTTGCCAAATAGTTATTGATCTGCTTAAAGAAATTCATCTCCATAAGCTCATTTTTTTCAAAACAACTCTATTCAAGTATTCATAACATAGTCACATGACATTTCTCTATTTTAAAAAAAATTACCTCCTCTTCCTTTAAAGAGATTACCATTCTCTATTTCATGTATCTTTTGGTATCCAGAACAACTAAAGAATACAGTTAACTTTATAAAGTCTGATGTATCACTATATATATTTATTGGTTATATATATATACCATATTCTTTGACCTAGAAGCATCTAAAATGATTGCCTTAAACTCATTACTAAATTGGATGAACATAAATATGAGTTAATGCTTTGATTTTTGTGTGCTCAGAAACACTGACTACAGTTCTGGCTTCTTTACTAATGTTGAGTTACATATTGTAATTCATTTAAGTAAATAAAATAAATTTATAATTAGAAATAGCTAATTAGCCAGGCGGTGGTGGCGCACGCCTTTAATCCCAGCACTTGGGAGGCAGAGGCAGGTGGATTTCTGAGTTCAAGGCCAGCCTGGTCTACAGAGTGAGTTCCAGGACAGCCAGGGCTACATAGAGAAACCCTGTCTCGAAAAAAGAAAAAAAAAAAAAAAAAGAAAAGAAAAAAGAAATAGCTAATTATAGTGGTGAGGAGGAATTAACCTAAACGAGGAGTGTGTTTTTGTTTCTGTTTTGTTTTGTTTGTTTTGTTTCAAGGATGGAGCATAGGATACTTTCAGGTGACGAGGGAGAATGTGTGATACAAGAGGAGAGAGAGAGAATGGGTAGAAAACACTCATGGGCCTTTAACTCTAGAACAAGACACTAGGTATGCTGGCTACAGGACCATTGAGTGGGAAGAACTGTGTGTCCTCAGAAGTGCTTTGTAGAGTTGCTGTCTCCCTGGTGGCAGACAGGAAACGGTGGATCTAGTAGGACCTTACTATACTGTTTTGTTTTGCCTCCTCTGCTGGCTCTGTGGTTAGCAAACTGTAGATGATATTGGATATGACATTTTGTCTGGGGATGGAGATATATAATGATCAGAATTGAACTTCAGATTAGAAACTGGTTAGGCTGAATCGGAGATGAGTATGGCTTTTAAACTGCCACTTGATTTTTACATTGGATTATACAAGATCTGCAAAATGCAGAAAGTTATGGTAGAAGATGGCAGTGTAATATAGAGGTGATAAAGCAAAGAAGGAGAGGTAATTCTGTAGTGAACTACTCAGCAGTCATGGTGGCATATGTTTTTAATCCCAGGACTCAGGAAGCTGAGGCTGGAAGATCAAGGGTTCAAGGCCAGTCTTGGCTACATAGGGAGTTCTAGGGTACCCTGGACTACATGAAACCCTGCTTTAAAACTGGAACAAAACAAAAATAAGTTAAAAATAAGTTGAGTTACTTAAAGAACATCACAGGAAATCTTAAGAAGAACACCAGAGAAGTGAAGACAACTCAACGGCCATTCTCGAGTCCTAGAGCTTCTCTCTGTGAGTGGACTCTGGGAAAGATGTAGATGAAGTAAAGTTTTGATTTGGGTGTCACATTAAAATGCCAGAATTTTTTTTTTCAATTTTGTTCTGTTTTGTTTCATCTGTAAGATGGGGATCAAAATAGTGGTACCGGTCACAGAATTCTGCCAAATATTAATGTAATACATGTAGGCTGGGCATGCTGTTGCATGTCTGTAAGTTCAGCTGTCTGAAGCAGGGTGATTGGGAGTTCAAGACAGCATAGGCTAAAAAACTAAACAGAAAAGAAAGTTAATATAGTACATATAAAGTATTTCTTTTTTTTGTTTGTTTGTTTGTTTTTTTTTGTTTTGTTTTTCGAGACAGGGTTTCTCTATGTAGCCCTGGCTGTCCTGGAACTCACTCTGTAGACCAGGCTGGCCTCGAACTCAGAAATCCACCTGCCTCTGCCTCCCAAGTGCTGGGATTAAAGGTGTGCGCCACCGCCGCCCAGCAAGTATTTCTAACACAGCAAATACTCTAACATGTTGGAGATGACTTTTATTGCTGCTATGTTTATACTATTGACATCACCATTATTCTCACTTGAAATCTGTTGGTTTTGTTGATGATGCTGATATAATCAGACCCACAGACTTCATGAAGTTAGTCAAGTGCTGGAGTGCTGAGCTATCCCCAGCTCCTGTTAAATCAACATAAGATTTAAGCAAAGAGGCCAGGTGCAGTGGCACATCCTATAACCCACCCATTCCAGAGGAGGGGGCAAAAGGATCGCGTGTTCAAGGCCAATCTGGAAATTTTAGCAAAATCTTATCCTCAGTGAAAAAGAAAAAAAAAAAAGTGAAAAAGTGAAATAGAAAGTGAAAAAGTGAAATAGAAAGTGAAAAAGAAAAAGAGATTAGATGCCATCCATTGCTAGAGTGCTTGCCAGAGCATGGAAGGCCCGGATCAACCCCTCAAAAATCAGAATATGTACCCAAGTAGAAATCCTGGCCAGAAGAATCTGACAAATAGTCTTTAGAAAGAATAGGCCTAACAGAAGGAAAGGAGATGAGTACTGTGTCTAATACTGACACGCCTGTGTGGAAGTCAGTTAGTGTAGGAAACAGCCGAGTGTCCTGGTGCAAATGCACACTTGCCCAACAGGCTCCTTCCTTAGCAAAGAAAACAAAGCTAGAACAGATGTAAATATGTTTGACATGAGATGTAGTTTGCTAGTGCATAGTTTCATCTTAACCTGCAGAGTTAAGAAAGCCAAAAGTAAAACTGCTTATGAAGAATACACTGTATATAGTGTGGGGGTGGTGTGAGATTCAGAATGAATTCAGAACAGTAAAGGAAACAATGCTAACTTACAGGAAAGTTATTCCAAACAAAAGCAGGTATGAAAACAAAAGAAACGAAGTTGGAGGAATGTCCTTTTGCTGCGAGCGAAGCTACCTGATTATGCTTTGAAAACTAGATATTGGCCAGTAGGTGAGCAAGAGAATTCTAAATCAAAATATCGTTACTCAGACTATCAGCCTCTCTTTGTCTATGTTTACCGTCTATAGCACACTCTTGCACACACACGCATGCACACACACACACGCACACACACACACACATATCATCCAGGAACTCCTTGTCATGTCTCTGATACTCTTGTCTCTATTGTTGTTTCTATTGATTTTCTCTGCTCCACTCATGCTGTTCTCCATTCTGTTCCTCAAATACATCAGGTAGGCTCTTGCCTCAGAGCCTCTGCACTGGCTCTCCCTTTGGTTGGAGTATATTTTCCCTAGAAATCAATATGAATATCTTTACATCTTTCCTCAGCTGTCACTTGCTTGATGAGACCTCTCTCCCCTTCTCTGGTGAAGTCATGTGAAGCCTGATGTGCCTTAGGCACTCGATACTTGAATGGATGGTTAGATGGTTCCCTTCATATAGGTTCCCTTTTATGATTGGATCTGACTTTTGTTTCTCCTATATCTACTGGCATGTCCCCTCTTTTTTCCTCTATTGACTTGCCCCCTTTCCTTTTCTAATGTTGAGCGCTGTGGATGGCTAGAACCCTAACTGTGATTTGGCTCCAACAGAATTATTCTTCTCTTCTTGATAGTACTCATTACAGTATGTACTCATTTAAATCGTAATATTTGATTTCATATTTTATTCTTTTGAGGAGCAAGTCTTATTTTCTGTCAGTGAAGATAAATAATAGCTAACATAACAATATCAATACAAAAAGTATGTTTAGAAAGGTAGTTAAGTTTTAGTTAGATTTAGGCAATGAGTCATGGTATCTTCCCTGTCAGGTCACATCACAAGACTGTATGTGTTTTGGGATCATACACATTATGGGGTGTCACTGGCAAGACCAATAAAATTGAAGCAAGATAGTAATTACTATTATACCATGGTTGAGAGTTGGAAAGTTTAGCTAAGGGAAGTGAATCTTAATTACTGTCTTTAAATATTAAGGACTTAGAGTTATATTTTAACCTGGAAGCCTCTGAAGCCATACAGCTAGAATAGAATATTCTAATATTTTTGGTTTTCAGAAAGATAGTTTTTCTGTATGAAACATAGTTTGAAAGCTAACAATCACAGATTTGTAAGCAGTTATCTTAGACCTCTCGCTTCTGTTCCATGCAATGCCTTCTTGCTTTGATTGTCAAAGTAATACTACTGCCTACTGCTGGATCCAATAAGAATTGTTGTGAAATTTATTTAATTCACCCCGAGATTTCATTTACTGTAAGAATCAGTTAATATTTATGTTACATTTTAAAATGAAAATGTTTTTAAGTTAGAAATTTTATTTTTTTAGCTCCAAAGATATTTTTCTTATTGTGGATGAGAATATGGGATTATCTTACTTTTTCTTGCTTTGGTATTATAAAACTGATAAATTAAGGATCAAAGTTTCTCATCCCGCTCAATTATTTGTAACATTTATTGTTCACTTTTTAAATGTATATACCATATGGTCTTTTCTATATAGCAAAAATAAATGTAAAGCAATTTAGGCTTAAGAAGAATTGAGAGGAACTTTATGCTTTACGTGGTTTGTATGAGAGTCACTGCAGAATCCTTCTGAATCTACTTTGGGTCTGCAATCTCCAAATTGTATGGGAAGTGCCCAGATGTTGTCCTTATTGAAAGAATTGGTTCTCACTGAACTTGTGTGAGAATTAGAATGATTTTCTGTCCTTGTACATGCTGTCTGGTTAATGTTAAGTCATATCACAGAATTGTGTGTATCTTGATCATATAGAATAGCACTGAAATGACCATAAAATGGAAGCAAAATAGTAATTCTAGTACATAGAGCGTTAGGAAGTTTGGTGGGTGCTTTTGGCGGTCTTTAAAATACAACCCCTCTCAAATGTTATTATTACCTTGTACCCAGATTTTTCCTTTCTATTTCATTTATACTGTTCTACATATAAATATTTTTATTAACAGTGATTCTAACTAAAGAATTTTTACATTAGTACTTCTGAAGGGTCTTGATGTTTTGCTGATTCTGTACTCTATGCCAGATGCTATCCTTGGCTCTTAACTTCTATGGTCTCTTTTTAATATAGTAAAAGAGACTAAGAAAAGGATTGTGTTGACTTGAAAATATATTAGTGATGTGTTTTAATTAACTTTTATATTAAGACATTTTGGTTCAATAAGGAAAATAAGTTAATATAACGCAACTGTATGGATTTAAAAACAAAGACCATTTTGTTTCATTTGGTAAGAAATGTAATTTGCATAATCCTTGTTAGAAATAATAAAGAAAGACCATTTTATTTGTTTTTACCCTTATTTAAAAATAAACATCATTTTGAGCTAATTTTTGCAGTGTTTTGGAAATTTTATAATATAGCAATCTAAGCATAATATAAAAAAAAAAAAGTCTTTGTATTAAATTTTCTCATTTTCCTAAACCTAGGATGGTAAGCGGATGTTTGGCACCTATTTCCGTGTTGGTTTTTATGGAACCAAGTTCGGGGATTTGGATGAACAGGAATTTGTTTACAAGGAGCCCGCAATAACCAAACTCGCAGAGATCTCTCACAGACTGGAGGTGAATGCCGTGGTAGCTCACAATGTCATGTTTCTATAGAAAGTAGATTTTCACATCAATTTTAATTAAGTAAGTCAGATAAACGACTTCTGTGGCATATAAGAATTTTTGAGAGGTACAATAGCACCCTTTCAAAGCCTTTAAATCGTTTATGACAGCAGTAAATTATTATTAGCTATACTTTTGAGGGTTTATTTTCACATGTATTTTCTAAGCTCCTTTCTCTGTCAGAATTACTCTGATTTGTCTACACTTGAGTAAAAGACGAGCGGTTAGTGTGTAATGAGATTGGAAGCAGAAGCCCAGGAAGTAGCTGACTCACACGTGTCCAGTGCGACGTCCTCAGTGGTGAATGAAACACTGGAGCCACACCTGGAGAACATTGGAGTAGCTCTGAGAACTCCTTGCTTCTCACATAGATGACTGCTTTATATTTACATCATTTCATTCCGGTCACTCTTCCGAACCTTTCTTTTCCTGCTCCGAGTGAGGCTTATGCCTCAGGTGTATTAGTGTCGCCAAGGAGAATCCCAGATCCAACCCCAGACTTTCTAAATCAAAGTCTGTATTTCACCAAGATCCTTAAGAGACTTGTTCACTCCGAACAGTTTGGGAAGCAGGGCTCTCAGCTGGTGTTGACTCTTACAGGTGACTTTACTGGCTTTGGGTTTCATAAACTGGTTCAAACTATGACTCCTTACTTTTATGAGTTAGATAAGTCTTGAGAAATACCGAGACCATGTTACGAAAACTTTATCCTGCAAAGCCTCTTTGTTGGAGGTGTGAGGATAATTTCTGGTGGTCTTCCTGGATGGCTGCATTTAAAGGTCACCTCCTTTGCTGTTTTAGTTTTTTCTTCTGAACCATTGACTGAACCGCAGCTCTTGAGGTCCCCTTGTAAAAACCTGAGCTTTTTTTTTTTTTTTTTTAGGTTTTTCGAGACAGGGTTTCTCTGTGTAGCCCTGGCTGCCCTGGAACTCACTCTGTAGACCAGGCTGGCCTCGAACTCAGAAATCCGCCTGCCTCTGCCTCCCAAGTGCTGGGATTAAAGGCGTGCGCCACCACCGCCCGGCTAAAACCTGAGCTTTTATTGGAGGAAAAGAAATGGCTGTTATTTAATTGCATGGATGGAAATGGCATGGCTAGAATAAAACCTGCCAAATCTCCTAGTCTTGGCTGAGGAGTCTCCCTAAAGGGCCTACTCTGGTTCGCTGGAAAAGTCATGTAAAGGATTTCCTCCTCTTCATTACAGGGATTTTATGGAGAAAGATTTGGAGAGGATGTGCTTGAAGTAATCAAAGACTCTAATCCTGTAGACAAGTGTAAATTAGATCCAAACAAGGTAGGTTGATTACATTATAATGATGTGTGATTGTGCCTTTGAAGATTTCCATGTCATTTGGCTTGGCACACACTAGGTGACAGATTATTGTTGGTGAATGCAGACCTTTTCCCTTTTCAGGCATACATTCAGATTACCTACGTGGAGCCATTCTTCGACACCTATGAGATGAAGGACAGAATCACTTATTTTGACAAAAATTATAATCTCCGGCGTTTCATGTACTGTACACCCTTTACTTTAGATGGTCGTGCCCACGGGGAACTCCATGAACAGTTCAAACGGAAGACCATTCTGACAACGTCTCATGCCTTTCCTTACATTAAAACAAGAGTCAATGTCACTCACAAAGAAGAGGTAACTCCACAGTAGAGGAAAAAGAATTTACAAAACTAGTACATTCACACTATAAATTTATATGTGGTTTTAGCAGAAGATGTCTCCCACCCTCTTTGCATGCTAGGATTTTACCTTTGTTGCTCATTCATTTTTGGATATCTTCTAAGTTGCTAATTCATCCTCAGTTTATGTTTTTTAAAGTAATTATTGATTTTTATGTTTATTAATTTAGGGGTTATTAATTGAGGTTTAGATTTTGTTACATGAAAGCTTATCATGGGTTCCCATCTCTTCTGACTTTCTTATTTAAAGCTCAGTAGGTAGATTGCAGTCAGTACACTGACCTGATTGCTGCTGTTCTACTTAGATAATCTTAACACCAATTGAAGTTGCTATTGAAGACATGCAGAAAAAGACACAGGAATTGGCATTTGCAACACATCAGGATCCAGCAGACCCCAAAATGCTTCAAATGGTCCTCCAGGGGTCCGTAGGAACAACTGTAAACCAGGTTCGTGCTTCTTGCTGAGTGTGTGCCATTGGCCTACATACTGGACTTGAAGAAACATTGTAATGTTTATAGAATGACAGAATCATGCAAATTAGTTGGAAAGAGTATGTATTGGATTGGTCACATGATACTGAAGTGTAATGGAAAATCATCTCTGTCACAGTTTTCATGCTTCCTTCTCCTGTGCCTATGCTTATATTATAGAAATTTGGTCACTTAAAATAGATGGTTATGGTGGCATATGCTCTTAAATCCACATTGGGGAGGCAGAGGCAGGCAGATTCTCTGTGAGTTCAAGGCCAGCCTGATCTATGTAGCAAGTTCTAGGTCAGCTAAGACTATATAATGAGACCCTGTCTCATAAAACAAAATTCTGTCATTAAAAAAAAGTATACATGATTCAAAAAGACTCATTTCCAGAGCTGTATTTAACACATGTGAACCTCTGCTCTCTTAGATTCTCGATGATGCTTCCTTCTCCAGAGCTTCTTCACAATGAGCTCTATGGAATAAGTAATCTGGAATCATTTGGGAAATTTGTAATAATATTTTCGTATAAAATAGCACTAGTGGTTTTCATACATGTTGAACGTTGTCATAATATCCCCTATAGTTGCTTTGCTGAGAGAGTCTTTCTCACGATTTTGGGCATGGCCTCAATCTTAAAGAATACCCCCAGTTAAGAACATCAAGAAAACTATTAATTATATTTTGCATAAAATGTCTTAACTACTTTTTAGATTAAGGAACAATATACCCTACAGAAACGCTGTAGGGTATAACTGAAGCAAGACCTTGGTGCCCTAACACATGCGATGTTTATTTCTTCCCTTCACATAATTTAAGAGACTTTTCTGTTTAATTTACTGGATCAGGAATATCTTTTACAATGCTGAGAGAAGTTGCTTTTGTAAAATCAAGTGTAATAGCCAGTGGATTGGAGATGCATTAAAACTTGTGCAACAAGAACCTTTGAAAAAGAAATACAAGACAAGATGCATTGATAAAGTCAGTAGTCAGTCCTCAAAGGCCTATTCATTTCTTTGGAGGATGAACCACTGCAAAATTAATCTGACTGTAGAAGGCAAGAATGTAGATAAGGTGTCTGGAGTGTCTGGAGCAGGCTGTCTCTGAAGAGTCCTAAGAGACATGCAGCCCTATCAGTGCTCTCGTCCTGTGGGTAAACTCCATGACTCTCTAAAGAACAAGAACATTTCATTGTTCCCTTTTATCTTTCAGGGACCTCTAGAGGTTGCCCAGGTCTTCCTGTCTGAAATACCTGGTGACCCAAAGCTCTTCAGACATCACAACAAGCTGCGCCTTTGCTTCAAGGACTTTACTAAAAGGTAACTGAGGCTTCTTGCAAAAAGAACTTCAAATTAAGAGTGGCCAGTACCACAGTTTGAGATGAGAGCCACAAGGAATTGTTGAAAACAGAAACTAGGAATTGGTTCACCATGTGAAGCAATCTGTATGGCATTTACTGTTTTTTTTTTTTTTTTTAAGACTTATTTATTTTTATTTATGAGTACACTGTAGCTGTCTTCAGACGCACACCAGAATAGTGCATCAGATCCCATTACATATGGTTGTGAGCCTCCATGTGGTTGCTGGGAATTGAACTTAGGACCTCTGGAAGAGCAGTCAGTGCTCTTGACTCCTGAGCCATCTCTCCAGCCTGCATTTACTGTTCTTTACCAGCATAGACCTGCACCCTTCCATACCCCAAATCTTTTAACTTGAAAGCTGCTGTTTATACCAGAAAATTAGTATTATTCTTCAGCATGCAGCACCATTTTCTCTCCCTTAGGAAACTGAAACAGAAAACGTTGAAATCCTAACTTTATCAGTGTATGTATATCCCTGTCCAGTCACATAGTCCTTGTGATCGTCACAACGAATGAAAGATAATGTAATCTCCCTCTCAGAGAAGGCTTACAGACCAGGTTAAATAATACCTAGGTGTCCAGGCTCTCGGTGAGTTATTAGAAAGACTCAGAGGACTCAGCTTGTGACTATTCTGATTCTGTGACTTTTTGTACTTGAAAAATACAAAGTATAAGCAAAGGGGGGAGCATGTGGTATAAAGCTCACAGGGTCTCCTGCTGACACAGGCTGCATTGAATTCCTCCAGCAATAAACAGTAACAGCCATTATGGAACTCTTTGGGGAGAGCATACTAAAACACTGGACTCACAGGAGACAGGCAGATATCACCATAGTATCTGCAACTGTGAGCCCCTCCCCAAATCTGGAGACCAAGAGCCAGCATTCTAATAACCTTCTAAGCACAGCAGGCTTGGTGTTTACTCAAGTCAACTTTAAAAAACTACTAGACTAATATTTGGCATTTAATAGATACTCAATAAATATTAGGTTTTGCTAACTCTCTAATTCCTAATTTTTATTTACTAACAGTATGATCACAAAAGAGGGAATTGATTAATACAGCTTGGCAGTGTCAGGAAAGATTCCACACATTTTATATGGGCCTTGAAAAATTAATTCTAGATTTTTAGACATAAAAGGGAAAAGAATGTATGAAACAGGAAAAACCATGAGGCAACTTCTGCATCTGTGTAGGAATGGTCAGTAATCCAGAGATTTTGAAACCATCAAGCCATGAGGATGAGTCTGAGAACACCTAGGAAAGGAAAGTCAGAGCTACAGCTCAGTAGTAGAGCATGTGCCCAGTCCCCTGTACCACCACGGTGTTTCTGAAAGAATCACTGAACTGAGTGACTGACTGAGTGAGGCCCAGCCAACAGAGCCACAGAGCCAGAGCACCGAGTCTCGTACCTCCTAACACAGTTTATCTTGTCTAGTCACTTACTGAATGTGTTTATTAAGATAAAAATAACTTTATTGTATATGATTTTTGTTTTGTTGTTTTGCTTTTTTATTTTTTCTGGGTTTTGGGGGGGGGGGTGTTGTTTGTTTGTTTGTTCGAGACAGGGTATTTCTGTGTAGCTTTGGCTGTCCTGGAACTCACTCTGTAGACCAGGCTAGTCTTGAACTCTCAGAGATCTGACTGCCTCTGCCTCCTGAGTGCTGGGATTGAAGGCGTTCCTTGCCATCACTGGCTGGCCATTGGTTTTTATTATCAGCAAATGTGAATGGTGCTGTCTTGCTGAGGTGGCTTGGAATAACAACTCTTCCCTTTTTATTGCTTTAGACTTACAAAATTCTCAGTTCCTTCCACCTGAGCTTTACAGACATTCAAATTTAAATTTAAAAAGCTTCATCGAGGTCTGGAGGACATAGCTCAGGTGGGAGAGTGTTTGTGTGGCATGTATGAAGTCCTTCTAGGTTTGATCCCTAGGACGATATACAACTAGTATACACCTGTAATTTCAGCCCTTGAGAGGTACACACAGGAAAATCAGAAGTTTAGCAAGTTTGAATCCAAAGTGGACTAAATCAGATTCTGTCATAGAAACTAAACAAACATAATTTGTTATCTGAAATTTTGTGATTTTAAAATATAAATTTATTTTTAACTGATAGATTGATAAAAGGATATATGAATATACTACATAATGTTCAAATCAGGAGCAAATATTATCTCCTAAGAAAGTTACCATTTCTTAATATCGCACATGTTCAAATCCTTTCTTCTAACTTTTTGGGGTACACTATGTAACACTGTTGTCCACGGTTACCTTCTCTATAATAGCATGCCAGGCAAGGTGTCTCTCCAGACTGATGGAGCTGAGCACCCTTGTCCAGGTTCTCTTTGCCCATTGCCCTGCCCTTCTCCCTGCATCTGGTGACTACCATCTTGCTTCCAACTTCTATGAGAATCATAGTTTTATAATCCAAAGTGTAACACCTGTCTTCCTGCACTAGGCTTATTTCACTTTTACAGTGACCATTTTCTTACATATTGTTATGGCTAAGACTTATATTGTATATATGCACCATATTTATATGTTTGAGTGTGCATGCATGGGGAGATCAGATGTTAACATTGGGTCTCTTCCTTATTCATTTTCTATCTTATATTTTGAAAGAGTCCCTCCCTAAGCAAACTAGACTGGCTGGCTAGTGAGCCCCAGGGACCCTCCTGTCTCCTGCCTCCTTTCTACCCACCAACCACTGAGATTAATGCATTCATAAAACCCACCTGGCTCGTTTTGTTTTGGGTTTTTTTGTTTGTTTGTTTACATGTGTACTAGGGGATTAAGGCCATCATGCTTGGTACCAACTAAGCCACCACACCCCCATCCCCAAATAAACCATCTTTTTTTCCTTTATTATTAAATTTGTTCTTTGACTGTTTGATTCATTTATGTAATGTACTCAGAGTTACTTCACCCTCCACTCTCTCTCATCTCCTGCCCACCCCTGTTAACCCCATTCATCGCTGGATAGAGGTGTAGGCTGTTCCCACTCTTGGCTATTGTGAATCACGCTGCAATGAACAGGATGGGAGTAGGAGTGTAAATGTCTCTTTGACCTAATGGACTGACTTTTTTTCCTTTGTGTATATTACTGGCTGTGCCATTTGGTAATTCTAATTGGTTTTGGCTTTTTAAGCTTTTTTTTTTTTTTTTAATGAGTGTAAGTGTTTTGCCTGTGTGTATACAAGTGTATCATATATGTCCCTGGTGCCTACAGAAGCCAGAAAAAAAAGGAGTTATAAGCACTGGCGTTACATATGGTTGTGAGCCACCATGTGTGTGCTAGGAGCCAAACCCAGGGTCTTTCAGGAGCAGCAAGTTCTTGTACCCACTGAGGCTTCTCTCCAGCCTCAGGAGCTACATACTGTTTCCTGTCCGGTGCAGAGGGGCTGCCCTTTCCCCACATCTTACCATCACTTGTAACTTGGCGTCTCTTGATAATAGCCATTCTAACTAGGAGGATGTAGTTTTTATTTGCATTTTTCTAACGTTGATTTTTTTGTGTATTGTTCATTTGCATAACTTTTGAGATCTAATCTGTATTTTGCTGCATTGTTGGACTTTTACTTTTGAGTTCCTTATATGCCCTGGATATTAATCCTAGCTCACATGTATATTTTACACATATTCCCATGTGTAGGTTGCTCTTTTCCTCTGTTGGTTATTTCCTGAAGTTGCTATAAGAAGCTCCTTTTTTTTTTTTTTTTTTTTTTTTTTTTTTTGGTTTTTCGAGACAGGGTTTCTCTGTATAGCCCTGGTTGTCCTGGAACTCACTCTGTAGACCAGGCTGGCCTCGAACTCAGAAATCCGCCTGCCTCTGCCTCCCAAGTGCTGGGATTAAAGGCGTGCGCCACCACTGCTCGTCTAAGAAGCTCTTTAGTTTGCTGTTTTTCTATAGAGTAATCATTTGGCCAGATGGCATCATGGCATTGGTTTTGGGATGCAGCAGGAAGCCAGTTCCTATCATGACCTGTGCTACTTCCTGGCAGATACACATATGGGGACTTCTGGAACTGACAGGTTTCAACGGTCATTTCATGAATTGGGAGGGTTACTACAACAGAATAAACCCTACTAGTTTGGGGCCAGATGATCATGGGACAATCCAGTTCTCTTGGGCCATTTACATTTAGTAGTAGACAATCGGGTAACTTTTGGCTTGCCGTTGGATATTTTACCATGACTGCAATTGTAAACAGTTGTCTTTTTTAATACACTTTTTTAATATACGTTTTTTCTTTGCTTTTTCTGTTTCTTTTTTGTTTCATACAAACAAGGCATGCACAGGATTACTGAGCTGTATGCTAAGCCCAAACAGACTTTGTTCAGAGAAATGAACTCTTGTAGTCAACAGGTCTCCTTAAAGTTACTGTCAGGACAAAAGATTTTCTCCTTTTCAATTATAAAGAAGGCCCAAATGTTTTTAAATGCTTCATAATATAAACCTTACAGAGAAAGTTACATAGCTGGAGTGATACCACATGCCTATGAGCCCATTTGGAGGCTGAACCGGGAGGATTGCTATTAGTTGTAAGGTCAACCTGAGTTATGCAGTGAGATCCAGTCCAGTTGGACCTTTGTTTCAAAGAAAGAAAAAGCAAGTGGGGGAGTATGAGGAAGAAAAAAATTAGAGTTAATATTCCATTTTTATTTTTCTATATTAGCTGTGCTTTTTCAACTAACACACACACACACCACCATCGTTCACAGTTTACATATAATCTTAAATTATAAGAGAATATTTTTTTATTTTTTTACTTTATATGAGTACACTGTAGCTGTCTTCAGGCACACCAGAAACAGACATTGGATCCCGTTACAGATGGTTGTGAGCCACCATGTGGTTGCTGGGTATTGAACTCAGGACCTCCGGAAGAGCTCTTAAACACTCAGCCATCTACAGCCCCTATTTCAGTTAAAATTAGAACCATTATGTAAATGGTGATATTATTTAATCAGTTTAACTGCATTGGTATTCTGACTTCTGTTTTTCTGCTTGAATTTAAATATGGTATAATTTATGCCACAGCAGGTCTTCTTTCTTTTGTTGAGTTAAACTTTCCATCATGAAGTCATTGAGCCAAAATACATAAACATTTGGATTATATATAGTGTACACCACAAAATGTCTCCAGTATTAATAATGCCCAAAAAATGCAAACACTCTAGTGTCCGTGCCCTACTTTGTTATATAACATATAAATAGGGTATCTTCTGCTGATCAATTTTGAGTGACACTTCAGTTTGTTTTTACTTACCAAAAATAATTCTTTCTGTGTAGTTACTTTTGGTCTGACATTTTTTCCTTTAAAACTTAAACTCATTAAACATTTAATTAAGATAATAATGTCTATACTCTAATGTCATGCTCCTGCTTTACTCCCAGAAGCAGGCAGCGTCCTGAACTTCTGTTTTCTCATTCATTTAGTCTTCATGGTTTTATCAGAAATCACCGAATCTCTGAGCGATGTACTGTTTTACATTATTTTAGAATATACTGTTTCTGACAGCTGCTGTATCCAGTGATTGTGTCTATAAGTGTTGCTTTAGCTAATGTCTATGTGTTCCATTGTATGAATATATGTGTCTTTTCTCCAGCTGCTGTATTTTGATTATATTTGGAGACTCCCGGCTGTGTTGCTATTGCAAAACATAGACATATAAAACATGTACATAGAAGAATGTCTGCACTGAATGCAGTGCAGCAGATACGCACCTGAATGTAGTGCTCTGGGGTCATATGCTTAGCTGCACTTAGGTGATAGCACAGTTTTTCCAAAATATATAAACTCATGAGTTTATTCTTTCTCAAATTGCTTTTCAGAATTAATACTTTTTTAATTTTTAAAATTAATATATTTGTTTTTATCTGTGTTTGTGCACACACATCTAAATGGTCTGGCCCACTTATGTAGGAGTCAGTTCTCTTTCTGCCATGTCGGTCTCAGGATCAGGTGGTCAAGCTTGGTGGCCTTTTCTAGTATAAAATAAGCATTTAGAGCTATGCATTTCTCTAAGCATCATTTGAGCTGTGTGCACAGCAAGGGGATATTTGGCTATACGTATGCAGATACAGCTTTGTTGTGTTGAGACAGCTCATGTAAGCCTTGAACTTGCTATTCTGCTTCAACCTCTCAGCTGGTAGGATTAGAGGCATGTGCCACCACTCCAGGCCTGTATATTACTTTTTAAAATGTCTTTTCCTTGACTATTTGGATAAATCGATAATGATGATTATCTGTTTATTAAACCAAGCTTTTTATTTCAACATGGGGGAAAAACAATGGTGCCATTGCCTGCATCTGATCTCCCAGCACTGTGAAAGACAAATAGTAGCACATACTTCCCAGTACTCAGAAAGCAGAGGCAGAAGAATCACAAGTTCTAGGACAGCCTGGGCTACAAATTAAATATATTTTCAACTTAATGAGTACATGAAGTGTTTATCAGATTTTAAAAGAAAGTCAGATGCCTGTTACATCACAGACAGGAAGCAGAGAGCGCCTGGCCATGGACACAGTATGCCTTCAGAGGCACACCACTACTGACCTACTTCAGTATCCAGGCCACCCTCCTAATAACCCACTGACGAAGTTAGCATCTCATGATCCACTCCCCTCTCAGTCCCATGAGCTTCGACAAAGCCTTCAACACATGAAGTCTGTGGGGACATTTTACACCTAAACCATAAGGGCACATTAAACCTAAAACAAGATAATCATTTGCATCAACTGCATCAGGTGTGTGTGTGTGTGTGTGTGTGTGTGTGTGTGTGTGTGTGTGTGTGTGTGTTTAGAATTACAAATTTCTAAAAGAAGAGAAATGTCTAAACATGTATTTTCTTACCCCCTAGGTGTGAAGATGCCTTAAGAAAAAATAAGAGCTTAATTGGGCCAGATCAAAAGGAGTATCAAAGAGAACTGGAGAGAAATTACCATCGCCTTAAAGAGGCTCTGCAGCCACTGATAAACAGAAAGATCCCTCAGCTTTACAAGGCTGTGTTGCCTGTCACTTGCCACAGGTATGCTAAGTGCTTCCTCCACAGAGCTTTGTAGAAAAACTGCTTGGTTTTAATAGTTTTACAGCTCATTATAAAATTTCAGGTGTTCTATCCCAAGAAATGTAACAAATCCAACTAGTCTAAGCTTTGCCACTTAGCCCTGATCAGTATGAAGTCAGCCTTTTTCTGTACAGGGCAGGCTTCATAAACCTCTCCTAAACTCTCCCATTCAAAGTCCTATCCCAGCTTCTGGCACTCCTGTGAGAGAATTCACTAGAATGTTTCATGAACAAGGCCTTCCTTCACTTTGCCCCACCAGTCATCAGTAGTCTACATACCCTGGAGCTGCACAGACCAGAGCAGGTGTCCTGAATGTCCAGGAAGCTGCAGTCATTTTCTCTTTGACAAGTCAGAAAGGAGTTTTCTACAAGTGAATCCGAGCTATACGTGAGCCGTGTGTATGTCATGTGTAGTACAGGTAGGCTGTGAAGGTGCCACAGCAGATGTAAAGAGCCTAGGTGGGCACCTGGAACCCACTCTGCAGTACCTGAGCCCTAGAAACCCAGCACTATCTACCTGTTGGATTATTGTGGCAGGTGTTTTATCACCCTTTTCTTTGAAATGATAAACTAATAAACAAATTAAGTTGCATAATAAGTTAACATTTGAGAAGCTGTTGTTTTAATATGGATTGAGAAAGGAAACTACACTGCCAACAGCAGAAACACAGCCTTTGTTCTCAATGACCTAATCATTTTATACTTGTAGATGTGTGAAACAAATTCACACATTCAAAAAAAAAAAAAAACCAAACCTTCAACTGTACACCCTGTCATCCCAGCATTAGAGGCTGAAGCAGGGTTGAGAGTTCAAGGAGAGTCTGGGCCACTTAGACAAATACTGACTTTAAAAAGGAAGAAATGGGCCAAGAGCCTGCTCCATGTCACAGCCTCCAGGGAGATCTGTCTCCCCCACAAGCTACAGAAACTGGGGAAGTACAAAGAATATTACTCACTTGTGGTAAAATACATGCTTCTCTTACCCCACACCTATGGGGGAGTAAATAACTCCTTTCAGAATTCCCAGAAAGGAAGTAAGCAACTTTCCATTTTCCCTTCAGTCTTGAAATCTCTAGCTACATGCACCTGACCCCATTATCAGTCCCAGCAGGTCAAGGGGATGAAAGTGCAAGGTATCCAGTAATCAAGCAGTTAGCAAATTCTTCATCCAGTTTCTTCTACACACCTTCCTGTGCTAAGGCTGTTCTACCTGGAGGACACTCATCTCCCTAGTCTCGTTCTCTAAACTTTTCTTAATGTAGACATGGAATATTTGGCTGAGGAGTTTTTTGCTTTTTGTTGTTGTTTGGTTTGGTGGTTGTTTAGGAGGTGGCAGGTTTTTGGAGTGTTGCTACTTAAACCAGGTTGGTTGATCTTCAGCCATTTCCCTGCATTGGTTTCCAGGCCCACATCACCAAGCCCACATCTAGGAAACTTTTCTAGTTTTAATTTTTTTTTTTTTTTCTTTTTTGGAGGGGTGGGTGTCAAGACAAGGTTTCTCTGGGTAACCCTGGCTATCATGGAACTTAATCTATAGACCAGGCTGACCTTAGACATCCTCCTGCCTCTAGCTCCCAAGTGCTGGGACTAAATTTGTGTACCACCACTGCCCATTGTCCCTTTTCTTTTTTAAAAAAAGAAAACATACCCTTTTTGAAACAAGGTCTCCTCTAGCTCAGTCTGACCTTGAACTTAATGTGTAAAGAATGACCTGCAATTTATGATCCTTCTGCTTCCTCCAAATGCTTTCATTACAAGGATTATGAATGTAGTGCGAGAGACTAATCAGGGTGCATGCAAAACACGCATTCAGCTGTTTAACTACAGAAGTTCATGTGCACCAAATGTGTATGAAGATGCCTTTGGAGACAGAGGGCATCAGATCTGGAACTGGAGTTATAGAAGGTTGTAAACCACCTGATGTAGGTACTGGGAGCCTAATCTAGGTCCCTCTAAAAAGGGCAGAAAGCACTCTTAAACTCTAAACCATCACTCCAGCTTAAATATTCCTTTTCTTGATGAATAGTATCCAGCTTTCAAAACCGTCCCCTGGAACCAAAACAGCAGACTTTAAATGCAAAGCTAAATGCCATTCTCTTTATAACTGCTTCTAACCTCTCCTAAAGGTCCAGGCACTTACTTAACTATCAGGGAGGATGAGCAAACGAAGTCAGTTCACGAAGAAGGAAAAATCTGTTAAAAAAATAAACATGTCATGAATAAAATCCTCAAGTCTATAGAACTTAGGAGATAAAAATTTCTTAGGATTTTGATTGCTAAAATGTGGTATGGGACCTTGACTTTGTCCATCTCCCCGCCTTCACATGTGTAGAATGGACTTTTCCAGAGACTGGGTGAGATGTGCTTTTGTAAATGATTGGCTGTAGAAGCAAGCTGGAGAATTTAGGCCTTCTGTTATTAAGCTAGACATTACAAATGAGTGCTACTCTTTTGGAACACTTCTGCATTTTGTTCTGTCCCTGGCTAGCCTCAAACTCAGTGCTCCACCTCTCTCTGCTGAAATTAAAGGTGGGTGAGTGACAAGTGCCTGACCCTTGTAAAGTTATTTGTAATAAAATGTAAATTACCTTGTAAAATAACTTTAAATGTTCATTTAATTTCAAATATGGTTAAGTATCAATACATAATCCCATTTAAAGTATTTTGTAGTTTGAGAACCACTTGATTCCAAATTTATGATTAGAGAAATACTTGTGGGCTGGAGAGATGGCTCAGAGGTTAAGAGCACTGACTGCTCTTCCAGAGGTCCGGAGTTTAATTCCCAGCAACCACATGGTGGCTTACAACCATTTGTAGTGGTATCCGATGCCCTCTTATGGTGTGTCTGACAGCTACAGTGTACTAATATAAATAAAATAAATTTAAAAAAAATACTTGCTTCATCTTACCATAGTAATCTTGAATACTCCAGAAATCTCTCCCACAGCAGCAGGACAAATAATCAATAGGCCTGGTAAAGTGGCTGCTATCACATATCTCTAATCTATAGATAAATCTGAAGCCAGACTATGACAACGTATGTAAGATTGCAGAAAAAAAACAAAACAAACCTTAAAAGATTTAAAAACAAAACAAACCTGCTGTTCGTAACTATATCCTCTTCTTCTCCTCAGAGATTCCTTCAGTCGAATGAGCCTTCGAAAAATGGAACTCTAAAATATACGCCTGTTCATTTCATTTGAAAAGAGCCATGTATTCAACAGTGATGTCTATTGAAAAATAGGACTTGGATGTCACTCTGGAAGCAATAGCATTGATTTACTCTGAAGAGTATGCTCCCAGAGGCAGGCTGTTACATGTGAGGCCTGTGGCCATGGTTTCTAACCTGGTAACATGCTGTCGTCATCTTAAAAACAAAAAGTTTTAATGATTCAAAGGTACAGTACACATTTACAATTATTTATACCATAGCTAATGTTAAATTTATTTACTTTTAAGTTCTTATTTTTTAATTTATATTACCATTTATAGATTCATTCATTTTTGAACCATTTTAAATGTAGTAATGCTTATTTTAAAGGTACTATTAAATATGTGAATGTTTACACTAATTTTAATGAGTGGGATTTTAATTTATTACAATGGGAAAAAATGAATTGTTCAAAAACTGGTTCTAAACTGGTATTAAACCACCCCAAATTAAGTAATGGTGGCAAGTGTCCCTCCCCCACAAAACAAGACTTGTTAACCATTTATAGGAATGTTTTATTAACCAGAATCTAATACCAGTGATATCCTAATGACAGCAGTTTGACCTTTATGAGTCATTTTATTAGTATCAAATTTATTAATCAGCAGTTTGAACTGATTTTTATGCCATAATTTATCAAGTGTTTACTGACTGAACCATTAACTAGAAATTTGCTTTAAGGCTACTTGGTATCACTAAAGGTAACACCAAGCTGGAGTTTCATTGATTTTAGTCTACCAATTAAATGACAAGTTACATGGTTTTACAGAATAAATTAGTTGCTATCATCAAAATAATTAATTTCAGTATGAAAAGGGTATACAGAAAAAAGTTAATGTTTTCTACTCTTGGCACAATTCCCCCATGATCTCTGAAATGTCTCAAACTTAGGTGATACTGTGGCTTACAGAACAGCAACAGCGATGCTTGTCACTCCTGTCACTTGAAATGGCATTCTTTCCCTTCTTTGGTGGGCTGTGGGGTGGCAAAGGAGGTAACCATTAGGGAGAAAACACTTAAGTGAACACCTGTCATTTCTCACTTGCTTACCTGAACTGTCTGACATCTCAGGGACTTTTAAGAGTTGTGTAAGTGTACTTTAGTTATGAAATACCGGTTATTTTCTCATGAGTTGCAATGGAGATTTCTTACTCCATTTGTTATACTTCCTGACAATGTTTTCTAAAAACGCAACCTTTCTTGCCTCAGGAATCTCTACAGCTCTAATAGACAGCACAGGATGGTTATTTTTAAAAGTTCTACCAGTGATTCTAAACTAAAGGGAAGGCGCACAGGCGCACGATCCCATTCCCATCACACCGTCGGTGAGGAAATGTTAATAAGCAATCTTTCCATTTCATGGAATGTTACTCCAGTAGCATTTGTATATTTATTCAGGTGAGTGTCCCTTAACAAGTTCTAAAACAAATGACATAAATTTAAAAATCTTTTAATCCTCTGAAAAATTTTCACCTCTGCTTCACTGCTGAGTATCAAGGTAATTTATGCTTGATTACTCTCTTGTACATACACATTAATTTAAACTCCACTTTGATAAAAAAAAATATATTTCTTTAAAAAAAAAACACACATTTGTATACATAGTTGTTAAACAGTTTAAATTTTATTGACCTCCCAGTTTTTAAAAAAAGTTAAAGGTCACACCTCTAAGTTGATGTACTATGTACAGATCGTGCAGAATGAGGATAGAGATACAAATTAGTCATGCCAAAAAGATTGACTAGAGTACAGAGTCATCTTCATAAATACATATAAAATTCTTATGAAGATAGAGGGGATTGCCAGGTTTTCTGAGACACTTTCCAAAGTTATTCAAGGCACAAAATATATACCATTGTGAATATACATATTCTAGACTTTGTGCCTCTGATACAGCCCAAAGATTTGGCTTCATGACTATTATAAAACTAAATATACTGAATGAGATTGTTTCTTGGGTGAAAAAGCCAGACCTATAAACATCAAGTAGATAATTACTCCAAAATATGGAGAATACAAATACAAGCACTTTATTTTAAAAAGCAAACACAAAAGATCATGTAAATCCAAAAGTGTTAAGTGTTTCACAAGCTTCCATTTTGGATCATTTAGAATCTACACAAGTTTGTTCCCAGCTTATCCATCACTAGTCTCTACTAAGGAAAATGATTCTAAAAATTAACATGGTTTTCAGTATTTAAAATCTCACTATTTATATAAAAGCCTAGAGAGACCAATAATATCCAATAGCTTCAAAAGATAAACTAAAGATCTTAGATGTAATCAACTTTACCAACGTCTGTCCAGGTCTGTTTAATATTTACAAGGAAAATATACTCACTATAATTTTTTATAAAATAGCAAGTAGGGAGTAGATGTAGGAGATGTAGAAGGAGAAAGAGAATTCAGAAAGTCTTTCTCTTCTGTAACTTTTACTTCAGAATCATCAAAAAGCAACCACTTCCCTTCATACTCCTTTAAGCTTTGCACTACATAGGAAATTTTGTTCTCAAGTCCATTCATGTTAATGCCTGTTTGGTCACTGGATTCCTTGTTCCTGTCAGATTCGTGGGTCCCATTAGTATCATTAGTTTCAGAATTTCTACTGTCAGTGAATGCTGTCCCGACTACCTTGTCAGCACTAGATGCTTTGTTGTACAGCTCATAATCCGCTTTGCTCTTTTGTCCTCCAAGAAGTCCAATACCTTCCACATTTTTTTTGTTCAAAACTTTACTTGGCTGGGCATTTCCACCAACTCTAATTGATACTTCTTCATCATAATTTTCAGCTGTCCCCCTTGCTTCCTCCTCATTCAGTGGCTCTGGCTTACCTATTTCACACATCTGGTCAACCACAAAATTGCCCTTATCAAGTTCTAGACTGTTAAGGTCGGTGACTTTAACAGATGCAGTATAGTGCCCACTACTGATAGTAATGCCACTGTGCATCACAACAGCAAATAATCCATAGCTGTCATTAGTCGGCTTTGTGCTCCATTCTTCTAGGGACAGTTTAAGAGGTGTCAGTAAAGGAGTGTTGATCTTGGAAAGTCCACCACCATAACAATCAAACCTTTGGAAGGAAAAAAAGGTTTCCTGTAATTCTGTTTTAAATGTAAATTTTTACACACAATGTGAAACCAAGTAGTAAGTCCTTAATGCTTAGTTATAAGCAAAAAAAGCAGAATAAGACTTCAATTTTGAGGAAAATGCATACACAAAAATATTAAAATAGAACCTAAGTATTAACAGTGCACACATTTATTTATTTAATCCTGGCACTTGAGAGGCAGGAGTAGGTGGATCTCGAGTTCAAGGCCAACCTGGTCTACATAGCAAATTCCAGGCTATCCAGGGCTACTCAGTGAGGCACACTTTTAAAAAAAAATAAATAACTGATATTTGGGTGTTTCTGTAGAAAGTATATTTTCTTCATCCTTTTATTAGATTTGTACACTAGGAAATTAGCATTTTTAAAAGACCAAACATTTGAAGCAAAAATCCTCTATACGTTATTTTATTTTTGGTCTAAATAATATATATATTAAAATGACTAAAGAAAAGACCATATATTACTTTGACGACTACATGTGAGAACTATGAGGAGGCTCTCCTGGTAATTTCAAACAGTCAATAAAGTGCAGAAACAATGAAGTATACAATAGCATGTCAGAAAAGACAGATTATTCAGAACAGCCATTTTTGTATCTGTTTTTAAAAGCTTTTAGACAAATTCAACTATAAAATTTCCCAAAGTTTTCAGAAATGAGCTGGATTTCCTAAATTTCCTTAAGACTGAAAATTTTGCTTTCCCACACCCCCCAATGGCAGGCATGGTGATTCACACCTGTAATCCCAGCTTGAGTTAGAGACAGGAGGTCAGCTATGTCTTAACAGTGAAACTCTATCTCAGAGAAAGGAAGAGGGGAGGAATAAATTAGAAATTTCTCAATTGGGCATGGTAGCACATGCCTTTAATCCCAGCACTTAGGAGGCAGAGGCAAGTCAATCTTTGAGTTCAAGGCCAGCCTGGTCTAAGCAGAGACTTACTCAGAGTCTTACTCAGTTTTCAGTCAGTTCACTGAAGCAAACACCTACTACTAGCACCTACAGAATAAATATGAAGAGGGAATTGAGAACTGTACTGGGTTTTTTGGTGCTATAGTATCTCTGCTAGACAAGCACACTGAGCTGTATCACCAGCTCCAAAAGAACATATTATGTATTTATGCCCAAAGAACCTGTTTACTAAGAAAGAGCAGAGTCAGTTCTCACAAATGACTTCATTTGGCACAGCACTGGAGACAAAGCCTCTGTCTCCCTTGGTTTATTCACAATACTCACTCCAAGCCACTAGCAGCAAAGCACTTCAGATGAATAGTGATAACTTCAGGCATTTTATCAAACAAGAGACTTCGCTCTGCTTCCGTATAATGATGGCAATTTTCACAGAAATATTTATCCTCTCCTACAATTCTCTCCACTGAAGCAAACTGTGAAATTGCCCATCTCAAGGTTTTCATTTCTGTTTTTGGCTCTGGAGAAACTGTAAAACAGAATTGTTCACTCATAAGTATCTTTCAGACATTGAAAACTTTAACCAGGTTTCATGTTTCAAATAACTGATCCCCAACACCTAAATACTTAGTATTAGCCAAAATAAACACACACACACACCACACAAAAACAAACAGGCACAATCTCAAGTCAGCCACATTTCCATACTTTTTATGATTTACATTGATCACAACAGAAGCTCAAGTAGTAATTTAAAATGACTTCAGTTAATAAAATATTAAGGTCTCAAATACTAAAATATTTCATTTTTCCATTGCAACTTCATGAGTAGAATTAACAAGTGTTTATATCCCCCGTCCACACAGGTGCGCCCTCCCCCCCCTCCATCTGCTTACTTTCAGAGCTCTCCTCGACTTTGGAAAGCTCATCTTCTTGTACTGGAACACTAATATCCTGGAAATCTTCTCTTCTTTCTGTTAAGCTTTCACATTCCAAACAACGAGTCCTTAATACTAGCTGACCTTGAAACAGTTTCTCTACTAGCTCAAAGCCAATCTGCTCGGCACCTAAAATAAAAATGGGAAAATGTTTACTGAGATTTGCTTTTCAGTATAGCCCAATTCATCAGTTTCCTATTGAAAGTATATCATGAACACAAAACCTGTTTTCATCTTCTTACAGTGCTTTATTCATGAAATGTAAAGGTTCCTACCAAAAAATTTTAAAATATGAATTACTATCTTTACAACAAAGTCAGTTGTGTCTTAACTTGCTTCCTAAAGACATGTCCTTATAAAACTGCTCCAAAGAAACAAAACTTTTGGAGCAACCATCAACTATATTAACTACAAATTTTCCCTAAGATGAATGAATACATGTCAGTTTTAGCGCATGTCTAAGATCGCTGAACTCAGTTTCCCTTGAGTTCTTATCATACTGCATAGATAAAAGTGGAAAAAACCCACAGCTTTCCCATTAAGAATGTTTTGAACTTCCCCAAATTAGAAACCATCAAGCAAAATTACCCTAACATTAATAATAACACTACATAATACATGTTCACAGACTCAAGGACAATGCTGTAAACAGTGCAGTGACATCCAATGGTAAACAAAGTCTTAAATCCTGCCTGTTTCTGTAACTACTGACACCCTCACCAGTCAACCTGGTAACAGCACGGACCTTTGTTTACGGACTTAGCTTCACCACTGTCCACAGGTGCATCGATACTTCCCAGAGACTCGGGACCACCATTAACTGTGTTGTCACTTCCGTACTTCTCCAAGTCTTCTTCAAGATCACCCTCGTTTTCTTTAGATTGTCCTTTGGAGCGCTGGTTGGTTGTTATTTTCCCAAGACTACAGAACTTAGAAAGAATGCTGGGTTGCTTAGTGGCCGGCTTTAACCAATTGATTTTAACTTTTGATTTATTCTGTGAGGGCTTTGCACTCTCATTTTCAGAAACACACTTGGGGGTGATTTTAGGAGAAACCCCTAGTGTGTCTCCAGTAGCTTTTCTTTTTGACCTGGTTTGTCTCTGGTTTTCTTCCAATGGCTGGGATTCCCTGGACAATTTAACCTTTTTCTTCATGTTACCCGATTCACTGTCGCTTTTTCTTTTCCAGTTTCCTTTTGGGAGTTGGTCTTTAAAGTCCTCCAGATTCCTCATACTGTCAATCTCTGTGCTGTTAATTCCATTTGTTTCCTCTTTCTGAAGCGCTTTTTCTTCAGCCTTGCTGGATAATTCGGCCAAGTTTTTTATCTCTTCTTTTTTTAGGAATTGGCATGTTTCTTGAATGTTTCCCAGAATACACTGTAGCACTTCCTGTGCATCATGCTGTAGATATCCTTCATACATAGGGTTGAGTTCCCTATGAATAAAAAGACTCATTTTTAGCCAATTCTACTTTTAGTAACATCAAAGAAAATTTTTCTATTACCTATTTTAAATATCCAAAAGCATTCTACTAATTTGAAACCTTACCTAAATTTACAGTTCAAAGTAAAAACAAATTTGACAATTATTTACAGTATTATCATATACCATTACCCTCTTCTATATATTGAGTAACTAATGCTGACAGTGTCTTACCATATACCAGCTTTTATTAAAAATGCTGTGGTGTGTTCCTCTCTACAACAGTTATTACCAGGAACTACTGACAGATGCCACAAGGTTAAATAACTTGCTAACAGGGTCATAAAGCTAGTTAAGATGCAAAATGAGGGTCCAAAATCAGCTCTTGGCCACTTTTCCAGACCGGGTTTCTCTGTGTAGCCCTGGCTGTCCTGGAACTCACTCTGTAGACCAGGCTGGCCTCAAACTCAGAAATCCTCCTGCCTCTGCCTCCCAAGTGCTGGGATTAAAGGCGTGCGCCACCTTGGCCACTTTTTGATGTCTCTTAACAAAGGTAAATAAATGTCCTGTGCCCACATCTACTCAAAAACTGAATTAAAAGACTTTCTTATAAGACTTCACGAAAAATTTCAATATTATATATGTTTGTGTGTGTATGTGCATTCTCAAGGGCTCTCATGTGTACATGTTTATTTTTAAGCACATATAAGTATTTGGAACCTGAAGTTTTTATGCATGACACATTTTGTATACAGATCTGTAAGTTGTAATCTGAAATTCCTTAGGATGTGTGTTTAGGAATTCTCTGTCTATAGAGTACTGAAGTGGTAACTCTTTCACACTTCCTTTAGGTTGTCCTCTGGAGCACTGGTTTGTTATTATTTTCCCCAGCTATAGAACTTGAAAAGAATGCTTAGCGGTAACCTTTAACCAACCTATTTTAACTTTTGATTTCTTTTGTGTCTTACACTCATGTTCAGAAACACACTTGGGAGCCCTAGCATGTACAAGTCTGAGGGTTCAATCTTCAGTATCATAAAAATGAGTAAATATGTTAATAACTGGGCTTTACCGACAGAGACTGATTTGGTATGAAGCCCATATACCTAAGAGTGCAGTATGACACATAAGTAAAAGTATGAATCATCTACATACAGACCAGTACTCTAATCAAATATGAGTCTTTTGACAGAAAATGTATTATTTCACACCAGGAAGACTATGAGTAAAAAATATAAATAGGCCAATACAAATTTGAATCTAATTAATTTAGTATCCTTTAATTTTAAAAATCAGTTTTGAAAGCCTATGAGTATAAAAGGCTATGAACTGGAGCTTCAACTGTCTTGCCATTCCCTCCTATTTGTTCATATACCCCCCTCTTCTAAAGACAGGAGCAAGTAGATAAACACTAAAACTGTGAGAGCCTATACCTTAGTGTGTTGAGCAGTCGCCTTGGCTGTGTAGCAAGTTCATCCGGATATTTCTCTGGATTTAAGAGAAAACTAGCCTGAAGCTGTTCAACTGAAATTATTAAGGACTGTAAACTGCATATAAGCTCATAACTTGCCAAAGGATCTTCTTTGCAGCTTCCCTATCAAGAAAAAAAACAAAACATAATTTAATTTATAACATTAAATAAGGGCCTCTTTCCTTCTTGGTCTCACTGAACAATATAGCTTTTCTAAATTTAACTTCAGTATAGCAAAAATTCTATTAGTCATGCAAGTCAACTTTTTCCTTCAGGGTTTTTTTTTTTTTTTTTTTTTTTTTTTCTTTTTTTCTTTTTTAGTTGCTTCCTATATGGACAGTGATTTTCTAATCAGTTTTCTTTTAACTTATTTACTTGCAATTGAGGTTAGGGGTATGGCTCGGTGGTATAGTTTCACTTGCATATGTAAGACCATAAATTCAGTCTCCAAAACACGTTAATGTCAATTACCACAGAGTGGATAATCATCTGGAACTCCAGTGAGACACTTGTGATTGTGAGGGACAAGTGACAAGTCTAGTAACAATGCATTAAACACTAAAACAAGGCTATGAATTATCTGGAAAATATACAGTTCTGAAAAACTTAATTAACAGAAATAATCTGTCCCCATTGTCCTGAACTCTTCTGAGGATCTATTACCTTTTTACTTAACAAATAAATATAATTCCCCCATTAGTTTCTTGTTGCTCACGTGTGGGTGTGTGTGGGGCGGGGGGAGTAGGGGTTACTGAGACAGAATTTCTCAATGTGTAGTCCTATCTAGCCAAGAAATCACTATGGAGACAAACCAGGCTTAGCTGCCTCTCAGGAGCTGGGATTAAATAAATGTGTGCATCACCATGCATGGCCTTCTCTCTAGCTTATTTTGCTTTTTAAATTATTTTCTTAATCTTTTTACCTTATCCTTCTGATTAGCGTCATCCTTCAGAGCTTCTTTCTTCCTTGAAATAATATTAAATAAGTGCTTCACTCCAGTCTTAAAACCAGGACAAAAGTATAACACCTACAAAAAGGACACTGTTTTAGTATTGAGCAAACAACACACCTAAAATCACTAATGTCTTCTGTAGGGCACATTTAACGGATATTACTTAACACTGATGATAAAACCCCTCATCAAATTAATTCTCTACCCCACCCATAGTAACCCACTGATCCCTCAGCGGCACTTACTCTGAACCTAGGCAATATTAGTAAGATTAAGATTACCAGAACAAAAGCCTAAAAGAATTTAATAGCACACAAAATAATAAATGTTTTTAAGTGGACATAGTACCAGGAATCAAGCAGTAAAAGTTTGGCATCTTTTCCTTAACATATCTACCCAATTTCAGTATGTTACCTTTATTATTTTTTTCTTACCCAAAGGAAATAATATGCAGTTTTGAGTATTATCATACAGCGTCTATTTTGGTTTATTTGCAATTTATGACAAAATATGGACAGAGCCATTCAATAATCTATAATTTTCAGAAACATTAAACATTATATCATATTACCTGAAGAATACTATTCAGATAACAAGTATTGCCAAGGTTATTCAGTCCAACAAATGGTAACAAGTTTTCTCTCTTCTCACAGCTTATTGGTGAGGACTGTGCAGCAGGAACAACCTGATCACTGTTAATATAGAGGGAAGAAAAAGTATAATGATGTGGCATCTTAAAGTGAAAATACTACTTCCCTAAACTCAGTATTTTTACAATAGGGATACTGATCACTGAGCTATAGACCCAACCCTGAACAATCATTGGTGAAACACACATAGGATAAGATCCACTTTTATTACCCAACAGACTGCCCATTTGTTGAACAAAGAGCTACCAGAGACTCCAGCTAGAGCAATTTTGAATATTCACTTTTATACTCTATTTTTTAATATAAAAACCACTTTGTTGTAATGGAGTCACAAGTAAAAACATCATGCAGCTAGATTAAAGTAGCCACTCAAACAAACCCCTGTCCAGTCCTATAGGACAGCCATTTTGAAGCCATGGAGCTCCACTGAGAGCACTATACATCTACTCTCAATTACATTTTTGTGCACTTATCTACCATGGGGTGGGGGGTGAGTTTAGACTGGAAAAACAATCAGCGCTGTATCCTCTCCTGTGACTGGACACACTTGTACTTCATATGCATTTCTTCCCTCCTTACCTTTCTTCTCAGTGAAGAATTTACATGCATTAAAAAACATTCATCTTTAAAATCTAGTTTCAAAATAAATTCCAACTGTCCTGCCTCTAGCAGATATAAGTAGTTCTGGAATATATTTAAAAAAAAAAAAAAAAAAAAAAAAACCTGTTTTTACACACACTACACTGCAAAAAATCTCAAGCAGTGTTTACCCTACTCCTACTACACACCTTTTTTTTTTTTTTTTTCCCCCAAGACAAGGTTTCTCTGAGTAGCTCTGGCTGTCCTGGAACTATCTATAGACCAGGCTAGCCTTGAACTCAGAGATCCACCTGCCTTTGTCTCCCAAGTGCTGGGATTAAAGAGGCGTGCCACCACCACCTAGCTCCTACAATAGGCTTTAATTCTTATCTCACTAAATGCAAATCCATATGTACTTTCTTTTAACCTCTGTGAACAGTCAGGTGAGTACAGAACTATCAACCCAAGTTTAATGCTCTTTTCACTGATTCAGAATAAAGTACAGAAATATATTTAAAATAAAATACATAGGGCTGGGGAGATGGCTCAGCAGTTAAGAGCACTGACTGCTCTTCCAGAGGTTCTGAGTTCAATTCCCAGCAACCACATGGTGGCTCACAACCATCTAATGGGATCTGATACCCTCTTCTGGTATGTCTGAAGACAGCTACAGTGTACTCACATGGATAAAATAAGTCTTTAAAAAATTTAAAAAAAAAAAAAAATTGAACAAATTATTTATAAAAAATTTTAAAAATACATACATCTCAGATCCTCTATATTCAGAAGTTTTTTCTTCATTTTCTTGAGAATCAATAAAGTCTAAGGCTCTTTTAGTTTCCTTTTTCTGAAAAAACTTCAAAGACAGTCTGTTTTTCTTGGATGGACTGCCTCTTGAAAGCCCAGTACTTTCACTAGGTATGACGCCAGGCATTTTCTTTCAAAATTGCAAGGAGTTGACGAGAATTAACTTATTGAAGGAAGCTGTAATCACCAATTAAATCTGTTAATCACATACAAAAAGATTTCATTAGTCCTCAGCTATCAGATGTAACTGACAAAATCAGCAATTGTGAAAAGATTTACCACAAGAATGGTACATACCAGGACATCTTATTTCAAAACCTAATGCCTGACAGCAGACACTTAGGATTTATTGCTTAGATTAATGGCTTTTCAACCTTCCTAATGCTGTGACCCTCTAATACAGTTCCTCATGTTGTGGTAACCCCCAACCATAAAATTATTGTTGCTACTTCATAACTGTAATTTTGCTACTGTTATAAATCGAAATGTAAATATTTGATATGCCAGATATGAAACTCCCAAACTCCCTGTGAACGGGCTAACACACGGGGGGGGGGGGGGAGGGGGGGCTCAACCTACAAGTTGAGAACCACTGGCTTAAATGTCAATGATATGCACATGCATACATACATACACACACTAACTTTCTTTAAAATTGCTATTCTTATTACCTTAGTGTGTGTCTACATATGCGTGTGTGTGTGTGTGTGTGTGTGTGTGTGTATACATGCATTAAGGGCTGTATCACAAAAATACCCATTTACTAAAATCATAGAATAAAATCATAGAATTAAGAAGCAAAACCTCTGGGCTAGTGAGACGGCCCAGTGGGTAAGGGCACTTGCTGCTAAACTTAACAACTTGAGCTTGATCCCAGGAACTCAACTTCCCAAGCATGCCCTCTGAACTTCCTGGGCATACCATAAATACACAAACAAGGTTTTTAAACAGTGGGCTTAAGCAAAATTTCATTTTTTTATACAAAAATGGTAACTGAACAATGGTACAAATCAGGAATGAATGAGAAACCAAGGCAGTAGTGGAGACTACAGTCCTTCCCAGGCCACTCGTGGTCAGCGTGAATATACCACACACACAAAGCTGGAACAGCTGTGGAAAACCCTGCTCCATCGCATGTGTGCTACAAACTACAATATACTCTAATTTTATGTTTTGTTTTGAGACAGGGTCTCCCAGTGTATCCCTGGCTGGCCTGGAACTCAGAGCTCTACCTGCCTTCCTCTTCTCCCCAGGGCTAGTATGAAAACGCCTGCAGCCCACCACACCCAGCTCCAGTTGTTTCTAAGCTATGTGACTATAGGCTGCTGGAAAACAATTTTCTACCAGTTCCAAGGTAAAACTTTAAAATGAAAGGGGGGAAAAAGAGGGATACAGCATTATCTGTGATATTTTATAGAAATCTATTTTTTATTTGGACATCTAGAAGAAAAATAATCCTTCTACTGCAATATTCCAAAACTATGAACGAGTTTCAAATGTAGGTCCCCGAGTAGTAAGATGAGGTACACACAAATTCATTCAAATTCTACCCCTAAATATTTCACCCCAGAAGCTCATTGTACACTGCAGGGAAACCATTTTTGGGAACTAGCTCAGGAAAAACTGGAGAGCTGACAAATTTTCCCATCTTCTCTGCAACTTAAATTTTGTCTCCTGGCCCCTTAATGTTCTTGAGGAAATGTCCTGTTAGGAATGATAAACCAGCCTTTGCAAAATTGTCAGACTTCCCCAAGCATTAATGACTCGGGAAAGATGTCTTCCTGGGAGTCAATGAGAGAAAAATAATCATTAGCCAGCTGAAACAGCAGGCCGTCATCTCCGCCAGGCATCCCCTCTGGGTCCCTCTAAACAGCCAGCCTACACTGATGGTCACCAAGAGCGAGACACTTTCAAGGTGCCCAATCTTACGCTCTCCACGTCCTTTCTAAGAGCTTTCGGTTAAAAAAGCCTCTTCAGAACTATAAACCAAGCTTCGCACAATGAACTTAACCGTAAGCCTTCTTGACTAAATGACACCGTGAATCCCCAGTCCCATTACTTTTCAAATCTGTGTACAATGACAGGATTCAACTTTTTTTTTTTCAAGAAAAACGTAAAACAATAAAAAGTTCTTGGGCGCAGTTTTAAGACACGTGGCGCCGTACACACTTCTGAAGAAACTAAGTCAAGAAAATGCGCGGTAAAATTTCGCAAGCCGGGACCCAGGACACTGCGATCACAAACATCTCTTCTCCCGGCTAGCCTCTCCCCTTACGAAAGACGTGGGCAGAGGAGCACTCGGGTCCCGGGTGACCCACCCCGGGGGTCGCCGGGCCGGCGGCAATCCCCCGCAGCGCAGCCCGAGCCTGAGGGGCCCTCCCCACGGTCAGCACCTGCCCCGCAGTCGCGGGCCCTGAACCCCGGGCGCTCCTTACCCGGTCATGGTCCTGAGCGAGTCCGCGGCCCCGCCGCCGGGGAGACCAGCCGGGCAGAGTGCGGGCGCGACAGGTGAGCCCCGCCGCCGTCCCGGGAGAGGGATCGCTGGTGGGCGCCTCCCGCGGGGGAGTGACCATTCGTCCGCGGAGCGGGAGCCGGGCCGCCGCTCGGTCCTGCCCGCCGCGGCCCCACTACATCCCCGGCGCAGCCCGGCCGGGAGGGCTACGGGCGCACAGCGGTGGCGGCGCTCCCGAGCCGCAGGGTCCCCGCTCGGCCGCCGAGGGGAACTTGGCGCGTTTTCCTCAGTCTCAGGACCCCCGCGAGTGAACCCCCGCCCGCGCCAGCGTCAGGGCTGGAGGTGGCGTCCACGGAAAGTGCCGGTTCTCCTCTCCACGTTGCAGAGGCGCGAAAGGCGCGAGCCGCCGCGCGACCGCCCCTTGCCCCCGGCACGCTCGGCTCGGGAACCAGCTGGAACGGTAGTTCCTCCCGGGGCCTAACGGGTTCTGCAGTTTAAACAGCGCAGGCAGCGACACGGGCAGCTCGCGCGGGTCCTCGCAGAGGCGCGCGCTGCGCAGGAGGCCGGGCTGGCGCGCAGGAGGCTCGCTCACGCCCTCTTATTTTTTTTTTTTTTTTTTTTTTTTTTTTTTTTTTTTTAATTCTTTTTAAACATTAGTACTCGCGAGTTGAGGGGGAGGGAGCTTACGGGTCGGGAGATGGGACAAGGAGTGACTAGGAAAAGCCCCTTCCTCAGGTGCTCAAATGCGCCAATCCAGGATGAACAATTTCCAAAACCTCATTCCTCCGCCCCACCAGGAAGAACCAATCAAAAAGTACTTATACAAAACCCAATTAGCGGGCAGAGAAGACAGTCTAACCAATAAAAAAAGTACAAGGAAAGATGCCCAGCCAATCTTGGGAAGGCATACGGCGTCCCGGAGCGGCTCTTTCCAAGCTCATTGGCGCTCCAGTGCGCGCTTTCTCGGCCGGCGGTTAGAGTTCCGCTTTACGTTTTGTTAGCACTGGGAGGTGGCGACCCAGGAGGGTGTGGCTTCTGGACCGAGGCCCCTTGTGCAGGCCCGCCTCTTTCTCTTTTTTTTTTTTTTCCTTTTTCCCCCCCCGTGGCGTGCGCTTTCCGGAAGGGTTACCAAAGACGCTCGGAAAATGGCCGACGAGCTTGCTAGCTGCTGGGCGCCTGCAGGGCGTCCAGTTTGCCGAAGAAGCCGCGGTCCATCCAATCCCAGGCTGTCCGATAAGAATAAGCGCCGCCTTAGCTAGACAGTCGAACACAGCCGAACGCCTCGGAGCCTTGGGTCCTTCTACCCTCTCCTGCAGGCTGCGCAAGGGCTTTAGTTCTCAGGCTGGTCTCGCGGCTGGAGCTTCAACGGGTTCTGGCGCGAGCCGGTACCGAATGACCCACAGACAGCCGCACGGCCTCACCTGTTTTGGGGGGTTGGTTCTGTATGCTATGTCTTTTGTGAGATCTCACAGTGCGGTGCTGCAGTTGATGAGAACTCAGTACAAATCCGTTCAAGTGGTTTTTGTTGTTGTTTTTAATGTCCACTGTGTGTGTTGCCCCGTTTAATGCCCTGTTTTGCACTATTTTCAGCATGGTAGGGATAACAAGTGAAGGAAATGTACTCCCTGATTTACAGTCTACAGGAGACCAAAATTAAACTGGTGATTTGAAATAGTGTAAATGGTAGCTAAAAGAGGTAACAGTTTGGTGGTTTCGATGGGATACTGTAGAAAAACTTGACGTTTCAGCAGTCAGCTTCAGGAAGTGTACTTTGAAAGGGATGGAGGGAAGGTCCATTTGTGGGAGAGGAAGAGCTGCACGTCACAAGTGTCCATAGCACCAGGAAGCTTGAGGACAGGATGCTTGGATAATAGGGAGTCTAAGTAAGTCGCTAGGAACTGGAGTGAAATGACTTAGTGGGGACAAGCAGGAGGCACATTTTTCCAGGATCATCTGACAGCCGAGTTCCTGTCAACTGTTAGGGACCTTCACACAGTCCAAACTGGGATTCGTGGCTTAATTACAGAAATTCATTTTCAGACTGGCCAGTTTGTGAAGCAGATTTGGGGTTTAAAGATACTTGAGGGGTGAGGAAAGATAAGATATAGAAACATGGTTGTAGAGGAGGAATCCCAGGGAGATCTATTCAAGTATGGTTACAAACTCAAGGGACAATTGCAACTTTAAAAAAAAAAAATAGTCATTTATAGGGTTTCAAAGTTTTCATTTTTAAAGGGTTTCTAAGAAACCTAAAATAAGATCCCTGGATGGTTTCTAGGAGGCTCCTTACAGAGTTGGGGTAGGTAAAGTAAGTATCTAGCCCCTAGATACTAGGAGGTAGGAAAACAGAACTGACAGTTATTTTAAGATTCTCAGGTGATGTCTAAGGAAAGGAATGAGGTTCTATTCAGCTCTACCTCCACACTCCAGCCTTAAGCCTGGGTCACTGTTACTTTAGTATTAAATACCTTTGTACAAATATCACTGTGTAGGCAGCCTTACAGCAAATGAGTTGGAATTCTCAGCCATCAGAGGCTGACAAAGGGGCTCTCTTCCCTGCCCATGTTCCTTCCCATAATTCCCCCTTCTGTCTTCTCAGAGCTCTGATTAAATTCACTGAGTACCATTGAATAGTTGGAACTAGTAGGTAGCACACTTATAACCTGTGATGAACTGGACCTCAAGGCACAAGGAACAAGATCCACTAAGAAGATGATTCAGAGTCAAGGACTGAATGGTGACTTGAAGTACGGTGACAGTGGAAACATTGTGTTGGTAGGAGTCACACCAGGTACAGAGGTGCACACCTGGAATCCCTCACCAAGGAGGCCGAGGCAGAAGAACTGCCAGAAATTCAATGGACTGGCATGCTTTTGCATATTGAGATATAGGTGTTGTGGTATGTTCCTATTATGCAACCATGTGAAAGGCTTAGTCAAGAGAGTCATGAGTCACAGTGCATCTTGATTACACAGTGAGACTGTGTCTCAAAAGAGGAGGAAGAGGAGAAGGAGGAGAACAGGCATGATGGTTCAGTAGGTAAAAGTGCTTTCTGTGAAGCCAAACAATCCCGAAACCCACAGTAAAAGGATAAATCCAACGTCCAAAAGTTGTCAGCAGATGACACAAAGTGCCATGGGATGTACCTGTGCTTGCATTCATACAATACTTTTTTAAAAAGACAAAGTTGCCTATTTCGTGACTTACCTAAGGAGACAAAGACCAAACAAAGCCACCAAATACACAGGAGACAAAGCTAGAGTTAATGATATAAATCAGTCTTAGGTTGTTACCCTGTGCAATACACTACAGTGGCACATTTTTGTACTAATAGAATAAGAGATACTATCAAACCCCACCTGGTTAGGCTAATCTAATTTTCAATTTCTTTGAGATCTGACCACCTGCAGCTGTTAGTCTTCTGTATAGTTTACAGTATCAATATTTAGATCCTAACTTTATTCTGGGAGACTACATGCCCTTCCAAAAATAATAAAGGGGACAATTAGCATTCTTTGCTATCCTTTTTTAAACCATGTCTAAAAACAACTAGTTGTTTCCCAGAAGGTTAAAAAAATGGAATAAGGGCCTCCTTTGATTCTTTGAAAAGTGAATTTGCTGGAGTTCACTTGCCCCCTGTGCTGGATATGGAGATGTACTGTCAGTGATTTCTTCCAACCCTGGAGATCCTACTACTATTAAGGTTGTATCTTCACCAGTGGCCTTTCCTGGCTTCTCATGGTTTCAAGCCTTAGCTTCTATTCTTGACCTTCAAAATCAATACAAGCTGAGAAACTCTTACACGTTGCCAAATTCAGCTGCCAGCAGAAGGTACAACAGCCTTGGACCCCTCTAGATTATAGGCTCTGTATGCTAATCCAAATGAAACACTTCCCAGGAGATTTTGCCTCATTGATGCCTGCCTCTTCTTAATCACAGCTAATTCTTCAGCCCTAGCTGACCACAACTGATTCTTTGTTCAAAATATTGAATAGTCCCACCAAATTCTCTAAAAACTTCCCTCTGAAACTTTACAAGCCAGGCCTCCATCATTTACACTGCTCTTAGCATTCTCTTTGAAATTACTGCAATAACAGCTGAGTTCTGAACTTAATGGTTTTTCTAGCCCAAAGTTCCAAAGTCCTTCTACCATCTCCCCAAAACATGATGGGGTCTGTCACAGCAATAACCCACTCCTGGTACCAACTTATGTCTTAGAATTTCTATGGCTGTGATAAAACAACTAAAGGCATCTTAGGGAAAAATGACTTTATTTCATCTTACACTTCCAAGTAATGGCCCATCACTGAAGAAGTCAAGACAGGAATTCAAGCAGTACAGGAACCTGGAGGCAGGAACAAAATCAGAAGCCAGGGAGGAGTAATGTTTATTAGCTTGTTCTGCCTATCTTGATCAGCATATTTTCTTGCACAACTCAGGATCATCTGCCCAGTGTTGGTACCCCCCTGAGTACGCTGAGCCCTCTATGTCAATCATTAAGAAAGTGTACCACAGACGACAACAATGCTGGAGTCTGTCATCCAGTAAATCATGGATTGCTACATTTACAGTCCTGAGCCTGTTGGTAAGCCTAGGATTTATTGATTGAAATGTCTCCAAGACAGCCAGGGCTTTGTAGTCAGACCTTGTCTCAAACAAACAAACAAACAAACAAACAAACAAAGCAAGCTGAATAAGCCATAAGCTGCAAGCCAGTAAATAGTGTTACTTTGCAGTTTCTGCTTCAGTTCCTGCCTCAAGGTTCCTGCCCTGACTTCCTTTTGTAATGGACTGACTATAAACTGTAAGCTGAAATAAATACTTTCCTCCTCAAGTTGCTTTTGGTCGAGGTGTTTTTTTATCCAAGAAATAGAAACCCCAACACCCAAGTTCTTTCTTAAAGGTGTATAAATTGATGACATGATTGCTTTGTGGTATGCTTAAGATGAAGGTTTTTATTGTAGATAGGAGAGAACATCCAGAGGCATCTGGAAGAGTCCAGGAGAGAAAAAAGGTAGACTGACTTTGGCCAGCCCACTGGACATAACCAGGGCTATCTGTGAGAGAAGGGACAATTAGGAGAGAGAATAGAGAAAGCATGGTGAGAGAAAAGGAGAGACAGAAAGAGAGCAGAACATCAAGAATCACAGGGTTACAAGGACAATGAGTATCTGAGGAGCTACTCCCTGTGAGCCTGTGAGCTGGAGGGAGTCTAAGGTACAAGAGGAGGTGAGAAGGTCAGGATGCTAACATGGACTTTGAAATGTAAAAACAAGTACTTGTGATGCTGAGGAGCCTGGAGGCCAGTGTGTACTTTGATATGCTGATAGGTGCCACAGGTAGCCACGTGTATCTGGTACTAAAGAGAAGGGAAATCACTTCTTTTGGTAGATGGAAACCAGGTTCACAAGTTCCTAAGGAATGTTGGCTTTTACTTAACCACCAGATATCTTCTTTCCCCCCCACCCCCACCCCCAAGATGAGACAGACTTTCTCTGTGTAGCTCTGGCTGTCCTGGAACTCACTCTGTAGACCAGGCTAGCCTGGAACTCAGAAATCCGCCTGCCTCTGCCTCCCAAGTGCTGGGATTAAAGGCGTGAGCCACCACCGCCTGGCCAGATATCTTCTTATAGCACAGGTTGAGCTCATCAGACTGTCTTTGAAGTTTGTGAAATCGGAGTTTCCTTCAGACCTAACAAAGGAATCTTTGGCCATTACTTGGGTAGCTTTATCCTAAGGAAATGGCTATGGCTGAATTTTTCAAGGGGTGGAAGATATAGAGTCTGAACTAACATTGACACCCAGTGACCAGAAATGTCCAGATTTCCATTACCATGAAAGCACAGAGAGACCAGTTAGTAAGTGGAATCATTACTCATCAGCTAACTAGCGTTGTTTGTTTTATACAGATAGAAATCATAGCCAGGTAAGAATGATACGCTAGTATTGGCAGAAAGAGTGCCCAAAGCCCAGAGACAGAACTGCCAGACCCAGAGCAAATCCTAATAGTTTATGCCCCAGGATCAAGTGTGCCCTTCCCCAGTCTTGAGCAGGCCAGAAAGACCTTGTGACCTAGGTGGAGTCATCCACCCTAGCTGCACATGCAAATTTCTATATGAACTTAGAATAGACTGCCCGCTGACCTTGACTTGTGACATAATACTATAATCCGGCTGAAACAAAGGATGGGTTAGGTGGGGCTTTCCCTATATATACAAGAGCTGAATATTAAAATTTGAGCCTCCAGAGAACTTTGTCTTGGCTCCATACTCTCCATCTTTTTTTCATTTCCAGCCCTCCTTTCAGGTGAACCCAGTTTGTCCGTGGCTGCTGGGGGGCTACAATCCAGATGCCAAATAGGGTTCTAAATACTCAGATTGAAGGTTTATAGCTATAGATTTTAACAATCAGTGGGCCCAGCACTATGAAACTATATGATCTTCAGCTTCCAATAATAGGCAACCACAAAGGAGCACCCAGCAGTGTTAATAACCATTGAATTGCCTGCAGGAATTAGGACCCTTAGCTCTTAGTGTGTTACAGCTTAGTTCTTAAGGGTTGGCAGCTCTCTGAGCTCTTCTGGAGACAGTGGCTTGCAATTTCTCATCTCTGGCTCTCCCAGCCTTTCTTGTCTCTATTACCTCTGCTCTCTGCAGAGGTTTCTCTCTGGATTTCTCCAGCCACTTCCTCAATGTTTCAGCCACTCTTGCTGCTACCAGTTACCACTGCTCCTGCCACACTTCCCATCTCCTTTCTTGTGTTAGAGGCACAGCCTACTCTACCAAAGACACAGATCAAAAGAAAGCAGGTGCAGAGCATTGAGAGATGTTTTTTGTTTGTATGGTAGTTTGTGTCCATTTAATCCCAGCACTTGGGAGGTAAAGAGAAGTAGATCTCTTTGAGTTTGAGGCCAGCACGGTCTGGTCTACAGAGTACCATTTTTCAATATGATCAATGGTGCAACACCAGGAAGCTCCACAGGACTGTATCATCCAAGTGACTCAAAAATGGGCTGAATAACACGGCTATATACTCAGGGCTGTAGTAAGGATGCTTACCAACCACAGCACAGCCCAGGGAGATGAAACAAACCAAAATAAAACAGACTGTCATAATGGGAGTTTTAAGTAGAAGCCCTTGAACTGCCTTCTGTGTCCAGCCAAACGTGGTACAGTGTTTTAGCTCAGGCTGCTATTACAAAGTATACAGAATGGTTTAAATAATAGTTGTCTCTAATGGTTCTAGAGACAGGGAATCTAAGATCATTTGTTGATGAGTTCTTTCTAGCATATTGCTGTTGATTATGAAACAAAATCCCAAATGTTCTATTTAACCAATGAAGACACAGGAGCCAGGTGCTGGGGTGAACACCTGCTAGCTCAGAGAAGCAGAAAAAGCACCAGCTGACCTTCCTATTCCACTGATGTCCCAGAAGGAAAAGGTTTCTCCTCTTCCTCCTCTTCTTCCCCCTCCTTCTCTTAAAAATCCTTCTTCTCAATGTCCATCCTTTCTGTGGCCTGGTTGCTTGAACTCTTGACCTAAGGTTGACTTTATTTAGCTCTTGTTTACAGAAAGCTCTTGGGTTAAAAGTGTGTGCTAGACAAGATTGTCTAGTTCACAATCTTGGGGTTCCCAATGTGATCAAATATCCTGCAACATGTGCCCACTGTGTCCTCATGTGGCCTTTCCTAGATATATGTGCCTAGAAAGAGAACTTCATTCATCTTCCTCATTTTAGAAAAATGTAAGCATGAAGTAGGAAACATGTTCACAAGCTTCCACCCTAAACTCAGGACTATGGACAGTTGGTGGCTTCTCAGGGGAGGGAGAGTCAGCTTTCTTTAAGAGTGTGACCCCTAGTAAATCGACCTCATACCTGGGAGTATATGGGCAGTAGAGATTGAAATTGATGTGTCATTTTAAGAGTTTTAAAAGGGAGAAGGCATGAAGTTGGGACTTAGGGAAGGGGGAGTGGAGCTAGAAGGAGTAAGGTGTGAATGTGATCAAAATATATTGTACGACGTTCTCAAGGAATTAGCAATATTTTTTAAATGATAGTACTTTATCATGTAAATTACATAATAATAATGTACATGGTGGTATATACCTGTAATCCTAGCACTCAGAAGACTGAGGCAGGAGGATCATAAAGTGGAGATATTCCAAACTATATAGTGAGACACTGTCTCTCTCACACACACATACACCATCATGACAGATCCATTTGTAACCTCATCTAATAGAGACTATGTATATGTCCCTCCAAAGTAGCTCATATGGTGACACCTAATTTCCAGTGTGACATTGGAGGTAGGGTCCTTGGCAGCTGTTTAGGAATGGAATAAACTGTCCTTTAAAAAGAGATTGTAGAGGATGTCTTTGTCCGTTTTCCATACAAGCATTCAACAAGGAAGCAGCCCCTCACCAAATATAGGAGCTCCTGGAGACTTGACGTTGGACTTCCCACCGTCAAACGCCATCATAAATACATTTCTGTTGTTTATAAACCACCTAGTCTGTAGTTTTGTTACAGCCGCCCAAAAGAATCAAAACAATAAACTACTTCTGAGAGCCTCACTTACAAATACTGTCACAAACAATCAGATTTGAACATACAGGAAAACAAGTAATTTTCTTTTTCAGGAGGAAATGGCAGGAATTAGGGCCACCCATGTGAATCGGAAGGAAGCAGACTTGCAGAGCATATTCCCATTTAATTCACCATCTGGCCCTACAAACGATCTATGGAGATGACGAAGACTGACAGAAGATTACTACAAGCCCTGCCCCCAACCCCCATTAGTAGTAGGTCAGAATGCAGCTGCTGTGCCAGATGTTGGGTATTTTCTAGAGCAGATTCATACAGTATGTGTATGCATCATTGATTTTGGTGAATGTGTTTTTTGTTTTTGTTTTTGTTTGTTTGTTTTTTTTTTTTAATCCAAACATAAGAAAGGATCTGAAACAGTTGGCAATTTCACGAAACATAAAAAAGAACACAATTGCAGTTGGGTCCTAGGGCTTCCTTAATGGTGCTCCTGCTGCCTCTCGAGACCCAGACCTTCTAGACATCTTACAGAGTACCACATTGGCCCAATACATCATTTCTTCTTACTTGGGCAGAATAAACAAATCACAGCATAGCTGTATAAGAAGCTTAAAGTGCCGGGTGGTGGTGGTGCACGCCTTTAATCCCAGCACTTGGGAGGCGGAGGCAGGTGGATTTCTGAGTTTGAGGCCAGCCTGGTCTACAGAGTGAGTTCCAGGACAGCCAGGGCAACACAACACAGAGAAACCCTGTCTCAAAAAACCAAAAAAAAAAAAAATAATAATAATAAAAGCTTAAAGTGCTGACATGTACTTTTATGCTGGAGATTTGGAGGAACATGCAAAAGAAAGGTAAATGGAGCTGGGACTGTTGGTACATGCCTTTTATGCTAACACTTGGGAGGCAGATGCAGGCAGATCTCTGTGAGTTCAAGGACAGCCTGGTCAACACAGTGAGTTTCAGGCAGCCAGAACTATGTAGAGAGACTCCATCTCACGAGAAAGAACTTAGCTTTCATCTTCCACACTGGAAAGATAATGACAAAAAACATTACCACCTAGAAATAAAATCACTATATTTAGATAAAATACCAAAGAATCAGCCAGAAGTTGACAGCGATTGCCCTGGAGAATGGGGATTCTTGTCAAAAACATCTTAGTCCTTTAAATCATATACATACATATGTTTAACAAAAAAGGACAACTTTGGAAAAAGAAAAAGAAAGAAAGAAAGAAAGAAAGAAAGAAAGAAAGAAAGAAAGAAAGAGAGGGAAAGGAGAAGAAAAGGAAGAAAGCAAAAAAGAAAGAAAGAATCCTCTGTATGCGGATTGTTTGTGTATTTCACATCCTAGAAACGTTCAGAGCAAATAATCTCAATAGAAGGGCTATTTTGGGTCGAGGTGAATTCTTTCAACCTACTAGCTATAAACTAAAGGAAGACTCAATAAGCTCTTGACCTTCATCAAGCATTTTTAATAAATGCAACTAACTTTGAAACAGCTGAGCAAGAACATGGAGTGATAGCACAACAGTTAGGAACACTGGCCATCCGCCCAAAGAACCCAGGCTTAGTTCTCAATACCTACCAATAACTCAAGTGCTAGGGGGTCCAATGCCCCTTCTGACCTCTACAGGCCCCTGCAGGCACATGGTGCACATACACACATTCGAGCACACACATATGCACTTCATAAAATAGAAACACACTTTTAGAATAGCTGATCAAATCACTCCCATAAACTAAATCTTAGCAAAAACGAATCACATTGAAATATTAAAGTCCCCTTGAAAGGTAAAATCCATTTGGCTTCATTTTTTTTTTTTCAGTCTCCAGCCCCAGCATCAAGTGGGAGGTCCTCCCAGGGCTATGGAGGGAATGGTTTGCCTTCTATCTTGATGTTTGGTAACAAAGTAGTGGATGAATGTCCGGTAGGTGGGTGAGGTTGAGGGTGTTGTAGGAAGTCTCAGCAGCCTATTTATATTTCATAGGGAAGCAGTCCTGTCTTTCAGTGTCATTAGGATCTTCTTAGCCTTTGAAACCATATAAAGGAGTCCTACAATTCAATTTTGGTAATAGTGTTTTTCTTCTCTGAGTAGAGTTTAATTAAGCACTAGCTAGGTATTTGAAGAGAAATTAAATTCTTATTTTCTTTTGACTCATGGCTTTCTATAATCTTGTTTTTATTAAGTATAATCTTTATTTTACTTTTGATGCAAAAAATAGTTATAAATTAACTATGGGGAACTCTGTTTAAAGTAGATTTTAGATTCTTTTAATATTTCTTTTTTTGCTATTTGGAAAATTCCAAGTCCATCTCTATGGGTTAGTTTTATCATGGGAATTGTTGGTCATCATGACATATTTTCCTGTCAGATCAAATATCTTGAAATTAGGTTTGGTGTAAGCCTTGGTGTGAAACCACCCCTGAATGTGTGGCCTTCTGTTACATCAAATTCTTCTGCACTCTGTAGTTTGGTGGCATGCTTCTGCTGGTCTCTTTTGAGTTCTTTTGGACAATTCAATGTGAAGTCAGTTGGAGAACTTAGTGGTCTCTCTACTCTAGAAGCTAGATCTAGCTTCATGCAATGATAATAGTGGCAGGGTACGAGGGCAAGTCCCAGTACACATAGAGCCTCTTCCTGTACATATCACAGCATCACTCTCAGTGCCCATGACCAAAGCAAATACTATAGTCAAACCAGGAGTTAGCATGGGTAAGGACCACACAATGATTGGGACTGTCATTCTTTGGGGTTAATGTTACTGTGAGTGCCAGTCTTTCCATGAGTATCAATGCAATGTAGGTTGTAAATGTATCTTTTATTCACCTGATATAATTGTCCCCTCGAAGACTTACTGTTGAATAAGAGCACCCTTTCTAGCTCTTTCTGAATTCTGGCTGGCTGGTTCAACTCAGCTCAAACCCACTTCCAAGCTGAGTGATTCAAACTTACTTCTCTTAGTTTCTGACTGAATTGCTCTGCTTGGCCTCAAACCAAGTCTAACAATTTGTTCTAGTCTTCTGGTTCCTTATCATTATGTCTTTATCTGTGTCTAGCTTGTTCTTTGCAACCTCTCTGTCAAACTCTCTTGGTAAAAACTGCCTCTGAACTCTACAAACTCAACTGCCACCAACCAAACTGCCACCAACTCAACTTCACTGCACTGCCTCTCAACTGACCCCTGAGTCTGAGATTAAAGGCATGTACCACCACACCTGGACCTAAACTTTTCTGTACCTGGATCTTGCTTTGGACCAAGCTAGCCTTGAACTCAGAAATCTACTTGCCTCTGTCTCCTGGGATTAAAGGTGTGTCTGTATTCTAGCCAGATTAGCCATGTTGCTGGATTAAAATTCTTCTGTAGTAAGTGACCTGAAAAGAAAATATCTTCCCCCTCATCAATATGCACTGCTACTTACATTTAATTTTAGATAAGATTTGATGGAAATTGCCTTTTAATTATAGCTTTTATATCAATTATGCATTTTGTAATGTGTGGCAATTGAAGAAGATTGGCTCCCATAGGCTTATACATTTGAATGCTTAGTCATCAGGGAGTGGCAATACTTGAGAATAATTAGAAAGTATGGCCTTGTTGGAGTAGGTATAGCCTTGTTGAAGAAATTGTGTCCCCTGGCCCAGCATCTCTTCCTGATGCCCGTGGATCTGGATGTAGGACCTCTGAGCTACATCCTCAGAGCCATATTTGCCTGTGTACCACCATGCTTCCCTGCCATGATGATAACCTTTGAAACTATAAGCAAGCCCCAATTAAATTCTCTCTTTTATAAGGGTTGCCATGGTCATGGTATCTCTTCACAGCAGTTGAACACTGTCCAAGACACAGTGTCATGCTTATTTGTTGCCACAGACTGAACCCTGGGCTTTTTATCATGCATTCTACCACGCTCAGCCCATTTTTGTTGCTAATCACAGGCAATTCAGTATCCAACTATTTTTCCCTTTAAAAATTCATTGTGTGTGTGTTGTGTGTGTGTATGTATGATCTATAGCCCTAAGGTTGAAAGCCCTAAAGCCACTTAATATTAATATACAATAAAACTAATAAATGAAGATTGTCACAGGAAAATCAGCTTTAGCGCTACCTAATAAGAGGAAGGAGAATGCTGTCTATGAGCAGTGATGCTAATCTTCACTGTCAACTTGACCCATTTAGTCACTTGGGAGACACATTTCTAGGAGTGTCTTTGTGGGAGTTTCTACTAAGGAGGAAGACCCATGCTGGCTGTGCATGCACCATCCCCTCTTCTGGAGTCCCAGGCTGGATGGAAAGAAAAAAGGAGGTAGCAGCTGAGTACCATCACTCACCTCTCGGCTTCATGTGAACGTAGTATGGTAAGCTACATCACCGAGTGACCAGAGCCATACTCAGCTGCCTTGGCTTCCCTCCATGGTGGACTGCACCCTCAAACTTCATACTAGAGTAAAACCTTCCTTCCTTAACTTGTTTTTATCTGGTATCTTATCTAAGAGAAAACTAACTGTTCTGATTCCATCCTGTTGCTTTGACAAAAGCACTCATACCAAAAGCAACTTGGGGGAGGAAAGGTTGATGGCTGAGGGAAGTCAGGGCAGAAACCCAAGCAGGGACTTGGCAGCAACCATGGAGGAATGTGTTTGCTAGCTTGCTTTCTGTCTCATGTTAACTAGCTTTCTCATACAGCCCAGACCACCTCCCTAGGAAATAGTGCCACCCAGAGTGGGCTGGATCCTCCCACATCAATTAGAGACAGTTTTCAACACACATGCCCACAGGTCAATCTGATCTGGGCAACCCCATAGTTGAGACTCCCTTTCATTTGAATGTTATAGCTAACTACGATGATAACCATGCTAATCCATGGTCTGTTTCATGGATTTCATAATCCTTCATCTGTGATCCAGAATGGATGTGTAAGACAAAGACAGCAGGGATATGAGCTACACATTCCAGCTATACTCAGGTTTACTTTAAATAGTTCAATACAGTCACAAAACAGGGTAGCTGCTTCAGCTTTTAATCATTGCAAAAAAACCTTGAACAAACAGTATTTATGCATTCGCTTTCACATTTTCTCTGAAAATGTGAGCCATAGACTTACATTCATTATTACATTTAATTTTATATTACATTTAATTAATTACAATTTTAATTAAAACAACAATAATTTTTAAAATTAATGGTTAGTGATGGTAAGATGGTTCAGTTGGTAAAGGCGTTTGCCAGCAAAAGTGAAGACCTGGAACCTGAAACTCACACGGTAGAAGGAGAGGACCAACTCCTACAGTTTGTCCTTTGACCTCCACATGCACTAACAAAATGTTTGAATTGTCTTAGTTAGGGTTTTACTGCTGTGAACAAACACCATGACCAAGGCAACTCTTACAAAGACAACATGAAATTGGGGCCCATTATCATCAAGGCAGGAACATGGCAGCATCCAGGCAGGCATGGTACAGAAGGGGCTGAGAGTTCTATATCTTCATCTGAAGGCTACTATCAGAATACTTGCTTCCAGGCAGCTAGGTTGAGGGTCTTAAAGCTCATACCCACAGTGACACACCTATTCCAACAAGGCCACACCTCTTAATAATTCCACTCCCTGGTCCGAGCATATACAAACCATCACATTAATTAACATTTATTCTGTTTGTTTGTTTGTTTGTATGTTTTTTGGAATTTGGGACAGGGTTTCTCTATATAGCCTTGGCTGTCCTGGAACTATCTCTGTAGACCAGGCTGGCCTCGAACTCAGAAATCTACCTGCCTCTGCTTCCCAAGTGCTGGGATTAAAGGTGTGCACCACCACTGCCCGGCTGTTTTTGTTTTTTGAGACAGAGTTTTTCTGTATAATAGCCCTGGCTGTCCTGGAACTATCTCTGCAAACCAGGCTGGCTTCAAACTCAGAAATCTTCCTGCCATTGCCTCCCAAGTGCAGGATTAAAGGCGAGTCTGGAATATTCTTGAAAGCTTACTTTTATAATAGATTTTCCTTTTATTTTTTATTTTATGTGTGTGGGTGTTTTGTCTGCATACATGTCTGTGTACCAGTTTGGTGTTCACTAATGGCAGTCGAGAGTGTTGGATACTTTAGAATTGGAGCTACAGGTGGTTGTGGGCTGACTAACTTGAGCTCTCTGGAAAAGCAACCAGTGTGCTTAACCACTAACCCATTTTCTTCAACCTCAGATTTTCTTTATTAGAAAGAAAATGGTTTTCTTTTTCTGTCATGGTTTGAATTTGCTTGGTCCAGGGAGTGGCACTATTTGGAGGTGTGACTCTTTGGAGTAGTTGTGTCACTGTGGGTGTGGGCTTTAAAACCCTCACCCAGTCTTCCACTAGCAGCCTTCAAATGAAGATGTAGAACTCTCAGCTCTTCCTGCACCATGCCTGCCTAGATGCTGCTGTAGAGTGAAAAATTATAAGACCATTTTATGAAATATATGTAGACTTTTTCTTTGCCCTTAGACCTGAGCAGAAAAAGTGCAGGTTCCAGAACGTGGAACTGAATATAAGATTTCAGGCCTTCACTGCCCCAGGACACATTCCGGGTAGATGACATTATCCTTGAATCAGAGGACACTTACTGGATTAACATTCCTCAAGCCTCAGGCTGGGGAAAGCCCAAAGCAAGAAGACACATTCCTGACCACAGAGAAAGATACAAGTCATCTAGGTGGGGCTATAGCCCGAACAAGTGAAAAATAGTTAACCTGAAATAATTGATAATGACAGGGAAGGGCACAGTGACATAGTAAAACTACATTTTTGAGAAGAATGAGTGTGCAGAGTGATTTTCACATGACTCTAAATCGTTTAGGGTGAGTTCCTCTGAAATGTTCCACTATTTTTATATTATGTATCCTTGACAACCCCTCACCCCCCTTCCCACTCCCCTGGATTGTGGTTTACTCCTTTTAAAACCCTCCTCAGACTGACTGGCTTTGTCAAACTCTACTCCTGCATGAGTGTGCAGTTTGGCTGCTTGCTGCCAGCTCTCTTCCCTAATAAACCTCTGCTGATTGCATCCAGGTATGGTGTCTTGGAGTTTGTCGATGGTCTCGACTTCCCGAGACTTGAATAAGGGTCTCCCAAGTTTGGGGGTCTTCACTGCCATGCTTTTGCCTTGAGGATAAAGGACTGAACCTCTGAACCTGTAACCCAGCCCCAATTACATGTTGTCCTTATAAGAGTTGCCTTGAAAAAAAAAAAGAGTTGCCTTGATCATGGTGTCTGTTCACAGTAGTAAAACCCTAACTAAGACAGTCACTAAACTTAACTACTTCATATAAAATTCTGAGATTTGGATTTATAAAATTTAGACCAAAAGTAATAAAAATATCTACCACCCTGTCCCCAACTGTTAAAAATTAAAAAAAAAAAAAAGTTTATTTTGATTTCAAAAGCATTGTCTTTGGGATCAAGGTAAGGCCTTTTTGCTTACTTAGGAGGCATAAGAGAGCTCTGAACACATTACCATGTTAATGTGTATAGGGAAGTGTGTGTGTGTGTGTGTGTGTGTGTGTGTGTGTTTATGCATGCTGAAATAAAGTCATTTCATTCTTACTTTTGTGTATATGTTATTTTTTAACATATAACTTTCTCTTTGTTAAGAGTGTGCTGAGAACCACAATGATTTGTTAAAAAAAATTTAATCTACAACAATCACTTCATATTTATTGATTTATCACAACAATATTTATTGAAATATAGATAAAAGCTACAACTTTAGGTTTTCACACAATATTTTATGTATTCATTGTTTTGAATGGACATCTTAAAATAATTTGTTTTTATGCCTTTATATATGGAAGATTTATGTTTTCAATTAAGGATTTTATTTGGATTTTTTTTTTTTTTTTTGGTTTTTTTTTTTTTTTTTTTTTGGTTTTTCCAGACAGGGTTTCTCTGTGTAGTCCTGGCTGTCCTGGAACTCACTCTGTAGACCAGGCTGGCCTCAGAAATCCGCCTGTTTCTGCCTCCCAAGTACTGGGATTAAAGGCGTGTGCCACCACCGCCCGGCTTATTTGGATTTTAAATAATTATTTTTGAGATCTTGAGGCATTCAAATACATGTTTAAACTCAATTCATTTACAAAACATTTGCATAAATTGCATGGCTTTGAGGTCATACTGTTTCAATTATTTGTCTGTAAAAGTAGTTTATTAACTGACGTTAGGAAGATTTCTTATAATTATGATCTTTAAATTTTTCCATCATTTTGCAACAAAATAAACAATAACTTCTGTTATCTCTTGATTGCTCTTTAATCTCTTTCAGTCAGTTGAAACAGAAAGGGCAAGCATGGGAGGCTAACTACTCAAGAGTTTGCTGAAAGACTCTGGACTGAACTTTTTATTTTTTAAAGATTTACTTTTTATTATGATTATTTTTAAATGTGTGTGGATATGTTGCCTGCATGTGTTTAAGTGCAACACGTGTGTGCCTGGTATCCTTGGAGGACAGAAAAGGGAGTCTGATCCCCTAGACCTGGAGTTACAGATGGTTGTGAGTCTCCATGTGGTTCTGGGAACTGAGCCCAGGTCCTCTGTAAGAACAGCAAGTGCTCCTAACCCTGGGGCCGGCTCTCCAGCCTTGGGCTGAACTTTAAAATTCCAGATCTCTTAACAAATGATTAGTGTTCCTTACACATTAAAAACTCCAACCCCCTGAGACTTTGGCATTTTTTCTTGCCTGAGAAAATTGTACATGCATGTCTAAGACTGTCTCAAATTACTTCTGGTAAACTAATTTCCAATATTTATTAATTGGCAATTATGTATATGTTAATTTATATATTTTAACTCCTTTAAAAACATGTATTTTTATATGTATGAGTGTTTGCATAAATGTGAATATATTTCATATATATGCCCACAAAGGCCATAAAAGGGCTTCAGATGCCTGGAACTAGAGTTACAGATGGTTGTGAGCAGCCATGTGGGTGCTGGGAATCGAACCTCCGGAAGGAAGAGCAGCTGAGTCATCTCTCCAGACATGTGACAATGTTTGTTTACCCAGGGATAATGGCTAATCTCTAATGTTGATTTGTTTGAACTAAAGAAGCCTAGAAGGTTAGTAAAGGACACTTCTGGGCGATTCTCTCAGGATATTTGCAGTCACGACTGAAATGTGCGGTAGCAGCTGAGGGGAGAAGAATCGCCCCTCAATGTGGGCAGCACCATCCGATGGTCTGGGGTTACAGATAAAACAAAAGCAGAAGGGAAGAAGTCTGCTGGAGCGGACTTGCTCTTAGACTCTGCTTCCAGGCCGCTGCGAGGCAAGTGTCTGCCATGCCTCCACTGCGGCGATATTCTGCTTCAGCTCAAGTCCAAAGTAATGGAATCAGGCAGCCAGGGACTAAAATCAGTGACACTGGGGCCCACAGGAACCCTTCCTCTCCCACTCTATTTTTCTCGGTCACTTGTCCCTGTGGTGGAAAGGCTGGCTAACGTACCAGAGTGTTTTCTCGGTTCTCACAAACCAGCCTACCTAGACTCTGTTCTTAGTTTAAGGCCTTTTCAGTGTGAACAACAAACTTTCCAGATTCTTGTCCCCCAAATCGTCCTGGAGTAGACAGGGACAGCTGGCAATGGAATTCTGGAAGAAGTCAAAACAACTGTCTTGCTGAAACTGGTTTTGATCTATTGCTTTGGATCTTTGCATGGATGCGGTGTACTTACATTCTGATTTGTGTAAGGGAAAGTGGCAGACAGGAGAAACTCTCTCTTCCTCAGTTAAGCTCTAATAAAAATCAGTTAAAATCATTGTTAAAAGTGACAGGTTCTCTCATGTACATGGGATATGTTCTTCTAGCTGGGCTGCCTTGTCTGGCCTCAGTGGGGGAGAAAGTGCCTAGCCTCACAGAGACTTGAAGTGCAATGGTTGGGGATACCCAGGGGAACAACCCCCCCCCCCCCCCGGGGAGAAGGGGAGGGGGAATTGAAAAAGGATAGTGAGAGGGGGTGACCAGGAGGGGGGGTCAATGAGCAGAATGTAAAGTGAATAAATTTTAAAAATGATGGGTTCAGCCGGGCGGTGGTGGCGCGTGCCTTTAATCCCAGCACTTGGGAGGCAGAGGCAGGTGGATTTCTGAGTTCGAGGCCAGCCTGGTCTACAGAGTGAGTTCCAGGACAGCCAGGGCTACACAGAGAAACCTTGTCTCGAAAAAAAACCAAAAAAAAAAAAAAAATGTACTCTCGCCCCCACCATGAGCAGGCCTGAGAGACCTTGTTTACCACAACAAGGTCAAGTGACAGGATCTAGGTGGAGTTACCCACCTTGGCTGCCCGGAACACAGAAGCAGAACTGCCCCTGGGCTTGCCTTGAGACATGACCTGGAACAGACTGGATTATCCCACCCATCTGAAACCAGGAGGGGTTGTGGGTTGGGTCTTCCCCTTTAAATTGAGAGCTGAACATTGCTGGGTGGTGGTGGCACACGCCTTTAATCCCAGCACTTGGGAGCCAGAGGCAGGCGGATTTCTGAGTTCGAGGCCAGCCTGGTCTACCGAGTGAGTTCCAGGACAGCCAAAGGCTATACAGAGAAACCCTGTCTCGAAAAACCAAAAAAAAAAAAAAAAAAAAAAGAGAGAGAGAGAGAGAGAGAGAGCTGAACATTAAAGCTTCGGGCCTTGATCAGAGAACTTTGTCTTGGCCTCATCTCTTCTTGCCCTCCTTCCCCCTTCAATTCCCAGCCCCCCTTTCAGGTGAACCCAGTTGACTTGTGGCAGTGGGCGGCTACAAAAAAAAAAAAAAAAAAAAAAAAAAAAGGTGGGTTCTTAATTTCTTACTGTAAGCATTCCTTCTAATGCTTATTTTCCTGTAATGAGAAAAGACTCTGGGGTTAGGGCAACTTGGCTTCCAAATTGGAAGCATTGGAATCTTCCTTGACTGCCCTGGCTGCCTAGAGCAAAAGGATTGCTGGTCAAGCAGCCAGCAGTGTCCTTTGTGAACACACTGCAGAGGCCTTGAGGAAACTGCAGGATGATCCCAGTTGCTGAAGGCACAGTCAGCAAGCTAGCAAGGACAGCAGCAGGTGGTGCCTTCTAGTGTGAAGGCCGTCATGAGTGTCTAGTACCAGGACCTCTAGTTCCTCAAATGTTCCAGCTCTTAGCTAGAGCCAGCACAGCCAGAGCCTTAGTCCTATGTGTGTTACAGCTCTCGTGTAGACATTTTGCTTCAAAGGCCTTTGTAAACTCTAAATTAAATTGCAACCATTGTCACACAGGACAAAAGAGACAAACTTTCCCTGGAGAGCTACCAGACAAAGTTCTGTGATGAGTGCTGAAGAAGCATGGCTACAGTTGGTGCAAAACCAAATCTCGGTTTGCCTGTGAGGTATGCTGTGATTGGTCCAAATGACCCTCCTTGGACCATACCAGCCGGCTACCCAGGCTTACTCAGAGTCAGCTGGTGGACTCCCTCTAGTATTGCAATATTAGGTTTCCCCCCCCCCCAAAAGGCTTCTTTTAATTGGCTCTGGCCCCTGTTCGATGATGATCTTGAAACAGAAAGGAAGCATCATAAGAGAACAGATGTTAGGCCAAGCTACAAACATGGCAGCATAGCTGGCTGCCGAACAGTTGAGGAAGCAGCAGCTGAACAGTTTCAGACATTCAAGACAGGAGAAGAGCAGAAGAGATGACAAGGGAAGCCAGACAGCAGAGGCTAAAAAATAGATGATACAGAGAAGAGAAATTACAAGCCTTGGTTACTAGAAGAACTCTAGAGAGCTGTCAAGTCTTCAGCATCAATGGTCTAGACCAGTAATTCTCAACCTTCCTAATGTTGTGATTCTTTAATATACTTCTTCATGTGTGGTGACCCTCAACCATAAAATTATAATGTTACCACTTCATAACTGTAGTTTTACTACTGTCATGAATCATAATTAAATATCTGATTTACAGGCTATCTGATATGTGATCCTGTCAGGATCACTGGTCTAGACACTCGGGCAATATCTATAACACTAGCCAGTGAATCCCAAAACCAGCTGGAGTCAATGGCTGAGGAGTCTCAGCTTCCTAGATCTATCCAAGAGCTGTAACACACACCGAGGTATAAGGCTCTGATTGTGCTGGGTCTAAATAATAGCTACCACCACTAACTGCCATCAAATGCTGAGGGATCTGTGGTGGTGTGAATAGGAATGGCCCCCATAGCCCCACAGATGCCTGTATTTGAATGCTTAGCCAACAGGGAGTGACACTATTAGGTATATGGCCTTGTTAGAGTAGGTGTGGCCTTGTTAGAGAAAGTGTATCACTATGGGAGTGGGCTTTAAGGTCTCTCATATGTCCAAGCTATGCCTAGTGTGACACACAGTCTCCTTCTACGGCTAGTAGATAAAGAGGTAGATCTCTCAGCTACCTCTCCAGCACCTCGTCTGCCTGCATACCACTATGCTTTCTACCATGAGGACAATGGACTAAACCTCTGAACTGTATGTCAGCCCCAATGAAATGTTTCCCTTTAGGACTTACTGTGGAGAGCCCCCCTCCCCCCCAGCGACCACACCACATGTGTGCAGTATGGTTTATGAACTGTGAGGAGAGGTGGAACTTGAAATGTGAGGATGGAGAGAAACAGCCTTATAGTGTGAATAGCCTGCACCTGGGCAGTATGGTAGAGCTGGCCCTGGTGGTGTGGGTGTGGAATTGGGCATGGGACAGCCAACCTGAGGGCATGAGAGCAGGAGGGAGGGCTCTGCCCCTTGCCAGTTGTTGCTGTGGCACTTGGTGATCTGGATCTGCCCTTTGCTGAGGGAGTACTAGAGTCCTGGCTCTGGTGGTGTGGGTGGGGGAGAGCTGGCGCCTCCCCTCAACTGGGCAAAGCTGGAGAGCTGTCCCTGGCAGCACAGCTGCAGGCTCAGGAGAGCTGGTAGACTGACCAACTTGGCTATCATGCAGGGCCAGATCCAGGGCTTTGAGCTGGCCCATCCCAACTTCTACCCCACCTATGAACCGCTAGAGTGCAGGAAGGTATTAGTTCTACAGAACCAAAGCTGCAGCATCTTCATGACACAAGGCAACAACAGGATAGCGAGGAGTCTTGATGACAGTCCAGTACTGATAGTGTAGCAGAAACCAGAGGCCTCAAGCCAAACCAGTGATTCATTGCAATGAACATTTGCAAGTAAATCTGTTCCAGCGAAAGGTTATAATAGTGTGTGACACACCATGACACACCTCAGCTTCCACAGTGAGATCTTATTGTTTTGTTTTATTTCTCTTTACTTTTTGTGTTCTTTGGGGAGGGAAGTTACAAGGGTGGAGGGTAGATATGAAGGGACAAGGAGATGAGTGAGGTTGGGGTACATGATGGGAAATTTACAAAGAATCAATGAAAAGTTTTGTTTTTTGTTTTTTAAAGAGTTACTGTAGACATGGCGTCTCTCACTTCAATAGAAATCCTAAAACAGGCCAAACCCAGCACTTTAAGAGCTTTTTTTTTTTTTTTTTTTTTTTTTTTTCCCCCTACTTACTATTTCTGTCTGGGTAGAGCAGAGGGTCCCAGTCACCTTACTATTAATGGAGCTGCTCTTAGTGCATTCCCCCTAACTTTAAATGTCATTTCTTAAGCCTTTGTAACTTACAAATCAAACTGGCAGATCTTTAAGCAGAAGGCTCTCCGTGGAAGGTCACCATGAGTGATTCAAAGGACCGTGGGGTTTGGTCATCAGCATTGGTGTTCTTTCCAGCTTTGCATCTTTTAAACAAAATAACTCCAAGTCAGGGGACCATAAACTGTTGAAATAAGCCAGGCTTCACACAGAACTAAAATCTCCTGGACGGTGTTTTATTTCTGGTCAGCATTTTAACAATTGCAAGAGAAAGAACATAAAATGTTGAGAAATAATACATCTGCATAGTCAAAATGCTCTCACAGAGGCAAAGCAGACCCAGGCCATAAAAAAATCGTAGCCTTGATTCAGATTTGGCACTTTAATATTTCAGTCTTCCATGTGAGTTTGAGATCACCGGATAGGAGCTCGCAGCATCGTCTCTAACCGGTCCTCCTCCCTAGAGAGTGATCACGATCTTTTACAGGCCATTTACAACAATTATACTAAACATTTAGGCAACACAAACTTAGCTCCCATTTGCTTGCAAAACTAAGATACCACTGAAGGGAGAAACTATGATAAAGCAAAAGAAGTTTCAGACATTTTCAAAGCTTACTCATAATGGATGGATCTCTATGCACGGTGCATTCCTGGTTGAGTAACCACACCCCACATGGATGGCTCCACACTCATGAAATGTCTGGACAGCATGAATTGCATTCAGTCCGTTATTTAAAAAAAAAAAAAAGACACAGAGTATCTGGGAGGAGATAGGGGGAGAAGTGGGGGGTGTGTGATTAAAATACACTGCATGTATGTTTTAAGTTCTCAAAGAATCAATAAAACTATTATATTTTTTAAAATCCTTCTCCTAGGCCAAGGCCAAAGCACATGCCTTTCCTAGTCCTGTACCTTTGCAGGGATGGCTTTGTTCACTCATTCTAGATATCCAGCAAGATAACTTCAGGTCGCTGTTCTACATCACAAAGTAAGCATCCCGAAAGGCTCTGGGACCTGTCTGTCTTCTCAACATTAGCCTTCACTTGCCTTTCCCTACTTCAGTATTCCCTCTCTGATCCTTCCTCTCCACTGCCACAAGAGTCGTCTTTCTAAATGCACATCTGTACCTATCTGTACCCTGTACTGTCGCAACCCCTCTGTAAGGCAGCAGGCTCAAGACCTAGGCTTATTCCCATTTATTTAGTCTAGTGAACTTCACTTCCCTTGTCTTCGTTTCTTTGTCTATGGCTGTTAACATTCTGTCTAAATTCCACCCCCACGATTAGTGGCGACAGCCAGGTATGCTCTTCCCCACAGTTACCTGGCAACAGCCAGGTAGGCCTGGCTCACTATAAAGGGGACTGCTTGCTTCCTCCTCTCTCTCTTGCACTCTTGCTCTCTCTTGCTCTCTTGTTCCTCTCTTGCACTCTTGGGCTCTTTCTTTCCACCCCCCCCCCCCCGCCCCCAACTCCACGTGCTCATGGCGGGCCTCTACTCTACTCTCTCCCTCTCTCTGCCTCTACTACCCTCTTAACTCCCTTCCTCATGCCCTGAATAAACTCTATTCTATACTATACCATCGTGTGGCTGGTTCCTCAGGAGGAAGGGATGCCTCGGCATGGGCCCGCTGAGACATCCCCTTCCCCCGTACCTCACCACACACTTTTTAGAAACACATCAATGGCTATTACAGAATACTCTGACTAAAGCAAAGTAAAGGAGAAAAGGTACTTTTCAGCTCACAGTTCAAGTACATCATGGCAGTTCAAGTACAGTCAAGGAAGCAGGAGCTTGAGGCAGCTAGTCACATTGCATCTGTACTTGGGAAACAGAGGACAATTCAAGCTGATCTTTGGTTTATTTTCTCCTTTTTAAACACAGCTCAGAAATGGTTCCACCCACAGTGGGCGGGTCTCTAAGATAATCAATCCCCTACAGGCGCGTCCAGAAACCATTCTCCCAGGTGAGTCTACATTCTCTCAGGTTGGTGTCAATAAAAATTATATCTCTTCCAGGGCGATTCTTCAAACAGACCAAACTATTTGGGTTATGTTAATTTCTCAAATCTCAGGGTCTCTCCATATGAATTTCTTTGCTCAGAATTGTTCCTTGGCTTCTTCCAGTTCTCTCTCCACTGTTACCCTGGAAGAATCTGTCTCCATTTAAATACCCAGTTCAATCTTCTTGTGAGCCTTTCTTGTCTATCCTTCCTTTGACAACATTTCAGCCTTTGGTGGGCCACTGCTGTCTAGACTCACTGCTGGAAATCTGGAGGCTGTCAGATTAATTTAAAAAAAGCTATACCCTGAAGAAACTAATAGTCCAGCAAAAGAAGGCCTCACTGCGAATGGGGTCCATTATAGCATCTTTACGTGGTGATTTCTCACCGTACTCAGATCTATCAGCGAGCTGTTGAGTTCTTTGTGTATAAATATCAAGGTCTCTTCTCTGTTGTTATTGTTGCTTATCTGTTTCATAAATTTTTATTGTTTATATTCATTATGAATGGAACTACATCACTGTACTGGCTGGTTTTGTGTGTCAACTTGACACAAGGTGGAGTTAACACAGAGAAAGAAGCCTCCCTTGAGGAAATGCCTCCATGAAAACTAGCTGTAAGGCATTTTCTCAATTAGTGATCAGGGGTGGGCAGGACCATTGTGGGTGGTGCCATTCCTGGGCTGGTAGTCCTGGGTTCTATAAAAAAGCAAGCTGAGCAAGCCAGGGAAGTAAGCCAGTAGGTAACATTCCTCCATGGCCTCTGCATCAACTCTCCTGCTTCCTGACCTGCTTGAGATCCAGTCCTGACTTCCTTTGGTGATGAACAGCAATGTGGAAATGTAAGCTGAATAAACCCTTTCCTCCTCAACTTGCTTCTTGGTTATGATGTTTGTTCAGGAATAGAAACCCTAACTTAGACAGTCACACATGGAGATTTTCATCCAAATATATTTTGTTAGTTGGGCTTATTCCCCTTCCCCCACAACCCCTCCCTTCTTTTGTTCCATTTTGCCTAGACATGTGATTTCATGTATCTATACAAAAATCTCTGAATGATTATCTCTAGTTCCATCGATATTCTGCAAACAACATAATTTCATTTCTCTTTGTGGCTGAAAAAAACCCATTGTGCATATACACCACATCTTTATTATCTACTTCCCTCCTGTAAGACTGCTAGGTTGGTTCCATAAGTTAGCTATTGTGGATTGTCCTTCAGTAAACATTGATATGGAATTGTCTCTGTGATATGTTGGTCTGAAGTCCTTTGGGTAAACAAAGGAAGGAGTGGTATAGCTGGTTCATATGGATATCTGATTTTAGCTTTTGGGAATCCTCCATACTGACGTCCATAGTGCCTATAGTAGTTTATATCCCCCTAGCATCATCTATGACTTCTCTTATGTCCGCATCCTGGCCAACATTTGGCCTTATTTTCTTAATGTCTGCTGTTTATATTTCTCTGGTTGCTAGTGGAGTTGACTGTATTTTCGTGTGTGTATTGGCTATTTCTGATTCATCATTTGAGAACCCTCTATTTCATTAGCCCATATATTGATTGAGTTTGGTTTATTGTTGCTTAGTTTTCTGAGTCCTTTGTATACTCAAGGTGTTAATCACCTCTCAGTAGAAAAGATTTCCTCCCATTCTGTGGGCTGCATCTTTACTTGGCTTTCTTCACTATGCAGAGGGTTTTTGATTTCATGAGTTTCCTTCGTCAATTATACAGTTCTACTCAGAAAGTCCTATCTTTAACTTGTCTGTAAAAGTGTTTCCCTGATTCTTTCCTCTGACAGCTTCAGAGTTTAAGGTCTTTATAGTTTGAAATTTCAGAATTATTCTCTTTTTCAGGGTTGCTTTGATTATCCATGGTATTTTGTGCTTATATATAAATTGTAAGGTATTTTTTCTATTCCTCTGAAGAATAGCATGGGAAATTTCATAGGGTTTTGTATAGATTGCTTCGGGGAGTAAAGCCATTTTTACGATATCACTTCTTCCAGTCGACGAACTTAGATCTTCCAATCTTCTAGTGCTTTCTTCACTTACTTTCTTTAGCATTTTGAAAAATTTGAAGTAAAGGTCCTTCATTTCTTGACTAAGAATATCCCAAGATTTTGTTTCTTTGTATGATGTGTGTAGAGATTATGTCTGGTTCTACCTCACAGTCCCATGTTCCCAGAAATAAGACAGACTCAAATACCTAGGCCGTATAGCTAAGCTTTATCTTGGCTGGTTACTTGTGCTCAGGTACCATGAGTCCATCTCTTCACACCTTCCTGGCAATCTCCCACCTGGCTCTATCCCAGAATTCTTTTGGCCTCCTAGATATCCCACCTTCTATTTCCTGAAGCCTAAGCTATAGGCCATCAGATTTATTATTGACAGGTGCCACATCCATACAGATGTAAGATATTCTCTCTACAGATATGTTGTCAATTATAAATGGGATTGTTTCATGTTTTCTTTCACAGCATGCTTGCTATTTGTGTAGAGGAAGGTTGTGACATCAGTGTTGATTGTCAGTCTGGCAGGGTCTGGAATCACCTAGGAGACAAGCCTCCAGGCACACCTGAGAGGGATAATTTGGATGGGCTTAGCTTCCATACATACCTGTGAGAGATTTTCTCAATTGGGATAATTGAGGTGGGATGCCCTACTCACAAAGTCTGAGTCACTGCTGCAGTGCCTAGGCTGGGCCCTGGAGTGCATAAAGAGACAAGGAAAAGAGGAATTGTTTACATGTGTGCACATGTACATTTATACCTCTCTCTCTCTCTCTCTCTCTCTCTCTCTCTCTCTCTCTGTGTGTGTGTGTGTGTGTGTGTGTGTGTGTGTGTGTTTATCTGGTTTAGGTACCAGGGTAAAACTAGTTTCAAAAAGAATTTGGTAGATTTTTTTTTCCTTTTCTGTTTTTATGAAACAATTTGAGAAGCTCTTATTACCGTTTGAAAGACCTCATAGCATTTAATATTGAATCCAACTGGAGCTGGCCTTTTTAAATTAGAAGATTTTTTTAAAGTTTAATGCTTCAATTTTATTGATTTTTATCACTTTGTCTAAACCTTTAAATCTCATTTTGGCTTAATTTTGATAGGTCATATGCATCTAAAATTCATCAATTTCCTTCCGATTTTCTCTTTTAGTGGACTATAAGTGTGTAAGTTATGTCCTGATGGTTTTCTGACATTCATTGGTCTCTGTTGTGCTCTCTCTCTTTTCATCTCTAATTGTATTGGTGTAAGTCTTCTTTCTTTTGCTGAGTTTGGCTAAGGTGTATTTATCTTCTTTGTCCTTTCAAAGACCCAACTCTTGGCTTCATTGATTCTTTATTTTTTCCTATTTTAATTTTATTAATTTTGCTCTGACTTTTTAATGTAAGCACGTATAGCTACAAAATTCACTAGAGCTTATTGGTTTGTGTTTAAGTATTTATTTGACCCTAAGACTTTTTTTTTTTCATTTCTTACCTTCATTGATGATGACACATTTATCAGTAGTGCCACTTAATAACCATGAGCGAGTTTATGTCCTGTCTGTTTAACAACCGTGAGCGAGTGGACCTCCTGTCACTTCTCTTGCTGCTGGTTTCTAACTTTGTTCCATTGTGGTTGGATAGAATATAAGGAGTTATTTCAGTTTTCTTCTATTTGTTGAGACGTGTATTTTAACATATAACCTACCTTTGAGAAAGCTCCATGGGCTACAGAGAAAATTGCATATTACTCAGCATTTGAGCTGAAAGCTCTGTGGATGTTAAGTCCATGTTTCCTATGAAACCATTTAACTTAGATATAGATATTATAAAATATTATTGCCTTTCAAAAAAGAAACGTGGTATTGAAATCACTTACTGTAGGTGTTCGCTAACGCCAGTGCCGCCTCTCGCTTGCCGAGCTCCAGCTGAAGGAGAATGGGGGGGGGGGGGGGTGAGTAAGGAGGTGCCATGGCTCGTACAAAGGAGACTGCCCGCAAATCCACTGGTGGTAAAGCACCCAGGAAACAACTGGCTACAAAAGCCGCTCGCAAGAGTGCGCCCTCTACTGGAGTGGTGAAGAAACCTCATCGTTACAGGCCTGGTACTGTGGCACTCCGTGAAATCAGGCGCTATCCGAAGTCCACTGAACTTCTTATTCGCAAGCTCCCCTTTCAGCGTCTGGTGCGAGAAATTGCTCAGGACTTCAAAACAGATCCGCGCTTCCAGAGTGCAGCTATTGGTGCTTTGCAGGAGGCAAGTGAGGCCTATCTGGTTGGTCTTTTTGAAGATACCAACCTGTGTGCTATCCATGCCAAACGTGTAACAATTATGCCAAAAGATATCCAGCTAGCTCGCCACATATGCGGAGAGCGTGCTTAAGAGTCCACTATGAGGGGAAACATTTCATTCTCAAAAAAAATTTTTTTTTCCTCTTCTTCCTGTTATCAGTAGTTCTGCTATTTTTATGTTAGATATTTTTTCCATGGGGTCAAAGGTACCTAAGTATATGATTGTGAGTGGAAACATAGGGGACAGAATCAGGCATTGGCAGTTTCTCCACGTTTATTTGTGTGTGAATTTTTAATATAAATGCAAGATGTAAAGCATTAATGCAAGCAAAATGTTTCAGTGAACACATTTCAACAGTTCAACTTTATAACAATTATAAATAAACCTGTTAAAATTTTCTAGACAATGCCAGCATTTGGATTTTTAAAAAATAAGTAAATTTCTTATTGACGGCAACTAAATGGTGTTTGTAGCATTTTTATCATACAGTAGATTCCATCCATCACTATACTTTTCTAACTGAGTTGTCCTACATGCAAGTACATGTTTTTAATGTTGTCTGTCTTCTGTGCTGTTCCTGTAAGTTTGCTATTAAAATACATTAAACGATAAAAAAAAAAAAAGAAATCACTTACTGTATAAATTGTTAATGCCATCTTGACGGATCATTCCCTTAACTGGTATAAAGTATTTTTCTTTATTATGTGCTATCAGAACATAGTCCATGAATGAGGCTGTGTGAGCAGATTTCTGCGAGCTTGTGAGAACACTAAGTAAACAAGAAGAGTCTTGTGACCCCTGTTCCTCTATAACATAGACTCGTTTCTGGAATGTGCTTCCCTGCTCCTCCCAAGTGTACTGAATAAGAGTGGGTTTTGCTGCAGATCACCCATTATAATTCAGAAAGATGTTTCCTTGCGACTGCATGCAGCTTAAACTCACGTGAGCTTGCCATGGTGGCAATACAGCTTGAACTCAGGTGAACTTTGCTCATGGGACTTTCAGAACCCCCAGAACCCTGCATAAAGATGGTCACTGCATGCGAGTTTAGTCTGCCTCAGTTTTAGGCTCCACTCTCCCAGATTCACACCACCAAATAGTAACAAGAGGTGCCCAAACAGGGACTTGAAGTTGACTAGAAGATAACCAAGTGGGGACCCTCTGAGAAGGAGGCGAGTGAGCATGATGACTGGAGAAAGATTTGCCTGTGTCCAGCTTGAGAATTGACTCTTAAAGAAAGGAGGAGCTCAAGTCTCAAAATGACAGCACTAGATTGCTCGCAAGTTGTTTGTGATGATAAACTCTGGTTTCCAGAAGAAGGAACTTTAGATAAAGAAGTATGGGATAAAATCTGAAAGAATATTTAAAAGGCATATAAAAAGGGGAGAGAAATCCCTGCTCTATTTTAGGTCTCTTGGAAATACTTACGAAAGATAAAGAGATTTCCCCAGTGCAGGCATAAGGATTTAAGAGGGCCTATGAAAATGCTGTTTCTAGTTAAATAAAAAGTATACAAGGTTCCTTTGAGCCTTACATTGATCTCATGGGGCAGACACAAAGATGCTATTGAAAAACAAGTACAAGGAGAACAAATCTAAGAATTATTGTTAAAAACAATTAGATTTTGATAATGCCAAAGGAGATAATGCCAAGTATTAATCAAGACTCAGAGAGAGAGAGAGAGAGAGAGAGAGAGAGAGAGAGAGAGAGAGAAAAAATGTTATAGACTTTCTAAGGTTATGTATAGGGCTGGAGACATGGCTCAGAGGTTAAGAGCACTGACTGCTCTTCCGGAAGTCATGAGTTCAAAAACCAGCAACCACATGGTGGCTCACAACCATCTGTAGTGAGATCTGATGACCTCTTACGGGTGTCTGAAGACAGCTACAGTGTAGTTACATAGAATAAATAAATAAAAACTTAAAAAAAATAAAGTTATGTATAAATGTAGGGACTTACAAACATAGAACAAAATTAGCCTGTGCTGTTTAAAGACAGATGTCAGCAAAGTGTTTCAATTTTGGCCAATCTGGCCATGTTAAAAAAACATACTGCTGGACACATCTTGGCAAGGCAAGCAAAATGAACTCCACAGGCAGCTCGTCTTTCTTGGTTGCCAAGACAGGAACCTGCAGGGTTTGGGTGAATATTTAACTGACTGCTGTTTATGTATATTCAGAAAGCAGACAATTCTTTGGGTAGAGTAAGAATTAGAGTCTTCCGGCCATAATGGGCAGCTTTGTGAACCCCAGTTTGCACTCCTTACTCAAAATGGATACAATTAAGGAAGACTGAGGCTTAACTGACTTCAGATATAAACTAGTACACAAAGGATAGAGACTCACTGAGAATGGAAAGCGACCTTACTCAGAGAAGAGGAATGCTGCAGACAGGTCATGAATGTAGAAAGGGTATCATGGAAATAAACATTTAGAGTAAAACCCATGAGGATGGAGTCTAGTAAACATAAACTTGGAATGGGTGGGATATGAGCAGCTTCAAGACAAATAAAGGAGAGAAGTGAAAGAAAGAGAAAGGAAAAGAAGGCGTACTGTGCTCCTGCAACTGAATTTCCATGCCTTAAAAATAAAAGGTAAATAAAAAATTATTAAAATCCTATTAAAACATGTCAGTGATACTGAATTGCTGGCACCTTTGTCTCTAGATAATACAGAGAAAAACCTGCCTAGGAGGAAAACCAAGACCAGCTATGACTTTTGCTGATAAATAGCTGCTCCAAAGGTCGGTGCAGCGAGTTGTCTGTTGCTAAGACTATAGGAGATTAAACAAGAAATGTAAATTGTCCTTACAACAAGTGAATGCACAGAATTAGAGGGTTTCCATCCCTAAAACAGTAACTTTTGTGCCAGCTTCAGATTGTAACCAGGCTATTCTTTCATTAGTAGCTGTTACTCAAGGAAGAACTGCATCTATTTGAATCCAGGCTAAAAGGTATTTGTATATTGTGTGGATCCTTTACTGCCTTTAACCTTACTTCTTTCCCACAGTACATTGTCTTCTTCAAGTATAGTACAAGAGGGCAAACCTTCAGAATGACCTATTTACACGGTAACAGCATAGGATCCCAAGTGTTTGCTCTTCTTGCTCAATTAGTGAATCAGGAGAGGACCTGATTCAACAGTTAGTATGGGTTTGATCTCTGCTGTATTAGTTTTCCCTTAACTACTAATTATTTTCTAAGAGCATTGCAGAATCCTATGGATTTTCAAGTTTCATTTGCAGGTTACCATGGAAGGATAGAAAATCATTGCCCAGCTGGAAAACTATAGGATTTTCTCACATGAACTCAATTTATGACCACAAAAATTTCAACCACCTCTCATTCAACAGGCAGATATTTACTTTATTAATGGCTCATCTAATGGTAGAGGGAGGGATTCATGATCCAGATAGTTATTAATCTATTCTTTTTCTTCAGTCCAACTAATAGAAGTGGCCACTTTGGTTCATTTATTACAGTTAGTTCATAAGCCTTATATATTGTTTCAGATCCTGCTTATGTTGTGGGCAGAAGGAAATAAGCAAACTGCTATAGTCACGTAGCTAGAGCTAACCCTGGAGCTGTGGATAGCACTCACTTCACTTCAGTGTGCTCTTGCAGGAACCTTTGCAGTTATGGGAGTACTGCTTCCATAAAAACTAACAATGGACCAGGCAAGAGTTAAGTTTTTTTTTATTTCTTTTAAGAATATATATATATATATATATATATATATATATATATATACACACACACACACACACACACACACACACACACACACACACACTGTAGCTGACTTCATGTCTTCAGACACACCAGAAGAGAGCATCAGATCCCATTACAGATGGTTGTGAGCCACCATGTGGTTGCTGAGAATTGAACTCAGGACTTCCAGAAGAGCAGCTCTTAGCTTTTGAGCCATCTCTCCAGCTGTGTGATTTTTTTTTAATTCTGTAAAGAATGGAATATTAATCATATTATAAGTATTCTTTATAATTCTCAAAGTCAAGGCATAGTCAAAAGAGCACATAGAACATTAAAACAAGTATTTAAAAAATTTAAATGGGGAATACCAAGGGATAGTCTTGCATTTTCCATATTTACTCTTAATTTTTAGAATTTGCCTCAAGGTGATTTATCTTCAAGAGCTCAAGAACATTTCTCCACAAAACTTTCTGTACTGCCTTTAGATAGGCCTGTATGGTTTAAGCCATTTGTATCTTGGAAGCTCTGCCGATTGAGGGGAATTGAGAAAAATATGTATCAATCATTACAGAGAGATCTACTAAGGCATTATGGAGTCCTCTATAAATGCTATGGTTCTGGGCCATTAAGGACAACAGCAGAAGGCAAGGAAACAGTGGAAGTCACCAGAAAGATAGAAAATCTCCAGCTGAAAGGAAAAAGAAGATAGCTGTATCATCAGAAGTCAAGTCTGTCCACCAGGGACAGACTGTGCACCAAGGGAGAAGATGGTCTACAAAACACACAAAGCCCTATGTCATCTGAAAATCTTTTTTTGTTTATGCTTTGACCTGTGCATCCATGGCATCTCTGAACATGTCTGCCCATCTTTTATCGTTACTAATAACTCTGTTGGAACTGTAATAGACTCATTCATCCATCTGAAGAAAGAACTGTGTTTAATTTTTCCTTGGGGTTTAAATCACTTTCTGTTAACATAGGACATCTAACATTTGTATTCCTATTAGGCAAGTATGTTTTACCAGACACCAAGGCTACTCATCACATGGGTCTCCTTCAAGCTGTTCTCTGGACTCTTATGGTCAATATAATCCTGTTTGCATTACTGTTTCTTATATCCCTGTTCTTTGGTCCAGATGCCAAAATGCAAAAGGAAAAATCATTCAACATGGTGATCACTCGGTCCTCATGAAAGATTATTCCTCAAATAACAGTGAAAAACTGATCCTTAGATAATAGTCAATGGTGTAGTTATAATAAATTGGTTCTATGGCATGTTTATAATTACACTATTTTTCCACTTTTAACCCACAGGGTTAATAGTTTGGCATAATGGAGGCCTAGGATTTGGTTTAATAAGCTGGTATCTGAACAATGACACATTTGGAAATTTCTGAGAGCATTATTCTATACAGACATGGTCTGGCCATTTTACACATATCCATCCCAGTAATTATACATTTTACTTTAACAATGTCTTTCATATTACCCCTTGTGTAAAGTTACCCAATGATTTTACTATAGGTAACCATAACACATTGATCTTACTTTGCTTTTTAAAAATTTATTTATTTATTTATTTATTTATTTATTTATTTATTTATTTCCTGTTCCTTTTACATCCTGTTCACTGCCCCCCTCTCCATCAACCCCTCCCACAATCATTACCCCTATTTCCCTTCTCCTCTGATCAGATGGGGGTCCCCCTGGGTATCTCCCCACCCTGGTATACCAAGTCCCTGTGGGGTTAGGTACATCCTCTCCCACTGAGGCCAGACAAGGCAGCCCAGCTAGAAGGACACATCCCACATGTAGGCAACAACTTTTGGGGTAGCACCCCCCTCCAGTTGTTTGGGATTCACATGACGACCAAGCTGCACATCTGTTATATGTGTGTGGGGAGTCCTAGGTCCAGCCACATATGTTCTGTTGGTGGTGGTTCAGTCTCTGAGGGCCCCAAGGGTCCAGGTTAGTTGACTCTGTTGGTTTCCTGTGGAGTTCCTATTCCCTTAGGGGCCACAGTCTTTCCTCCCATCTTCCATAAAAGTCCCCAAGCTCCATCCACTGTTTGGCTTTGGGTGTCTGCATCTGTCTGAGTCAGTTACTGGGTGGAGCCTCTCAGAGAACAATCATGCTAGACTCCTGTCTACAAGCATAACTGAGTATTATTAACAGTGTCAGGGATTGGTGCTTGTCCATGGCCCTAAAGTTGGGCTGGTTATTGGTTGGCAATTCCCTCCATCTCTGCTCCATCTCCCATCCCTGCATTTCTGGTAGTTTGGGTTGAAAGTTTTGTGGGTGGGTTGGTGTCCCTATCACTCCATTGGGGTTCCTATCTGGCTACAGGAAGTGGCTTCTTCAGGTTCCATATCCAGAATACTGTGAATCACAGCTAAGGACACCCCATTGATTCTTGGGCGCCTCCCTTATCCTAGGTCCCGGTCTCATCCAGGAAATGATCCTCACCTTCTCATCCCTGTCACTTGCAGATTTCCATTCATTCGCATAGCCATCTGGCCATGCCCCCTGTCCCTCCCCACACCTGATCCTGAAGCCTTACTTTTCCTTCCCATCCCTTCTCCCTTCCAGATCCCTCCTTCGATTTGCCTCTTATGACTATTCCCCCTTCTAAGTGAAGCATCCTCACTTGTGCCTTCCTTCTGGTTTAGCTTCTTTGAGTTTGTGGCGTGTAGCATGGTACCTGTATTTTATGGCTAATATCTACTTATGACATACTGTGCATGTCCTTTTGGGACTGGGCTACCTCATTCAGGATATTCTCAACATCTATCCATTTGCCTGCAAAATTCATAATATCTTTGTTTTTAATAGCTGAATAGTATTCCATTGTGTAGATGTACTATATTTTCTTTATTCGTTCTTCAGTTGAGGAGAAATCTAGGTTGTTTCCAGTTTCAGGCAATAAATTTATGAATAAAGCTGCTATGAAAATAGTTGAGCAAGTATCTTTGTGGAATGGTATATCTTTTGATCTTTTGAGTATATGCCCAGGACTGGTATACCTGAGACTTGAGATAGAACTATTCCCAATATTCTGAGAACATGCCAAATGGGTTTCCAAAGTGGTTGTACAAGTTTGCACTCCCACCAGCAATGGAGGAGTGTTCCCCTTGCTTCACATCCTTGCCAGCACGTGCTATCTCTTGAGTTTTTGATCTTAGCCATTCTGGTGGGTGTAAGATGGAACCTCAGAGTTGTTTTGATTTGTGTTTCCCTGATGCCTAAGGACTTTGAACATTTTTTAAAGCACTTCTTGGTCATTCAAGATTCCTCTGTTAAGAATTCTTTGTTTAGCTCTGTACCTCATTTTTAAGTGGGCGATTTGGTTTGTTGGTGTCTAACTTCTTGAGTTCTTTATAAACTCTGGATATTAGCCTTCTGTCAGATGAACCCTGTTCCTTTCCCACTCTGGAGGCTGCTGTTTTGTCCTATTGGCAGTGTCCTTTGCCTTACAGAAATCTTGTAGTTTCATGAGGCCCAATTAACAGCTGTTGCTCTTAGAGCCTGAGCCATTTGTGTTCTGTTCAGGAAATTGTCTCCTGTACCAATGTGTTCAAGGCTATTTGCCACTTTCTCTTCTATGAGATTTGATATAACTAGTTTTATGTTGAGGTCTTTGATCCACTTGGATTTGAGTTTTGTGCAGGCTGATAAATATGGATCTATTTGCATTCTTCTACATGTAGACATCCAGTTAGACCAGTTCACCATTTGTTGAAGATGCTTTCTTTTTCCATTGTATGTTTTTGGCTTCTTTATAAAAAATCAAGTGTCCATGGGTGTGTGGGTTTATTTCTGAATCTTTGATTTGATTCCATTGATCAACATGTCTGTCTCTGTACCAATACAGTTTTTTATCACTATGTCTCTGTAGTACAGCTTGAGGTCAGGGATAGTGATTCCTCCTGTGTATTGGCATATTTTCCCTGCAAGTTGGGAGGAGCTAAAGTGGGAGGAATAAGGAGAGGAAGAGGAGGAGTAAGAAGAGGAAGAGGAGAGGAAGAGGAGAAGGGAGAGTAGGAGCTAGGGCACAGATGTAGAGCCATGGATGGCCATGCATGTATCGAGAGCAGTCCTGGGTAACAACTTATATCTAGGCTAGTTAATTGGTTAACATTTCTAACTGTGTGGTCATCTTGTTATTTGAGCATCACCAAATATATAAAGCATTTGGATAATCTTTAAACATTAGAGTCTCATTTCTACTGGGTACCACGTGGGTGGTGGGATGGTCTGGGCTAAGCCCAGCCTTGTGGAGACAGCATGGGAGATTGACAGAGCCATCTCCCACGCTGGCATCTCATGGGTGGCAGGGCCAGTGTCTCTGGCCACCTGAGCCATCCGTTTGAGCCAGCGGCCTGAGCTGAGCAGCAGCTAAGAATACGCTGTCGCCACTCATGGACACAGGCCTTGTCTAGTCGGGAAGATGGCAGATGATTAAGAACAAGCCAGATTGGGTGCGGCTGTTTTAAAATATTACATTAACACTCCTGAAATTCTTTTATTGTTCAGGATTGTTTTGACTACCCTGGGTTTTTAATTTTTCCATACATAGTTGAGAATTGCTCTTCAAGGTCTATAAAAAGTTGTGTTGGAATTTTGATGGGGATTGCATCGAATCTGTAGGTTTATTTTGATAAGATGGCTATTTTCACTATGTTAATCCTACTTATCCATGAACATGGGACACCTTTTCATCTTCAGACATCTACTTCAATTTCTTTCTTCAGTGACTTGAATTTCTTGTCATACAGATCTTTTACTTGCTTGGTTATAGTTATACCAAGGTATTTGATATTATTCATGTCTATTGTAAAGGGTGTTATTTCTTTAACTTCTTTCTTGGCCCATTTATCATTTGTATAAAGGAAGGGTACTACTTTCTCTGAGTTCATTTTGTATCCAGCCACTTTGCTGAAGGTGTTCATCAATTGTAGGAGTTCTCTGGTAGAATTTTTGGGGTTTATGTATATCATATCATTTGCAAATAGCAATACTTTGACTTCTTGATTTCCAATTTGTATCCCCTTGATCTCCTTTAGTTGTCTTATTGCTCTGGCTAGAACTTGAAGCACTATATTGAATAGACAGGGAGAGAATAGGCAGCCTTGTCTTATCCCTGATTTTAGTGGAATTGCTTTAAGTTTCTCTCCGTTTAGCTTGATGTTGGCTTGCTGTATATTGCTTTGGTTATGTTTAGGAATGTGCGTTGTATCCCTGATCTCTCTAATATTATCAAAATTAAGGCTGAAATCAGTTTGAAACAACAAAAAAATATATAAAGAATCAATAAAACCAAGAGCTGGTTCTTTGAGAAAGTCAGCAACATAGACAAACCCTTATCCAAATTAACCAAAAGACAGAGACAGTATCCAAATAAACAAAATCAGAAATGAAAGGGGAGACATAACAACAGACACCGAGAAAAGTCAAAGAATCATTGGGTCTTACTTGAAAATCCTGTACTCCACAAAATTGGAAAAATCTTAACAAAATGGACAATTTTCTAGACAGATACCACTTACTGAGGTTCAATCAAGATTAGGTAAACTATGTAAAAACAGCCTATAACCCCTAAAGAAATAGAAGCAGTCATTAAACGTCTCCCAACAACAACAACAACAAAAGCCAGGGCCAGATGGTTTTAATGCAGAATTCTACCATACTTTAAAAGAAGAGTTAATACTAATATCCCTCAAACTAATCCACAAAACAGAAACAGAACGAACATGGCCAAAGTCCTTCTATGAAGTCTCAGTCACACTGATGCCTAAACTACGCAAAGACTCAACAAAGAAAGAGAACTTCAGCTTCAGACTGATTTCTCTTACAAACACAAGACCAAAATACCCAATAAAATACCCGCAAACCAAATCCAAGAACACATAAAAAGCATAATCCATCATGATCAAGTAGGCTTTATCCCCAGGAAGCAGGGATGTTTCATATAAATAAACTGAAAGAAAAAAAAAATCATATGATCATCTCATTAGATGCTGAAAAAGCCTTTAATCTTACTTTGAATAGTGTGATTGTCTTAATTGTAAATTATATGCATGCATCAATAATGTTTCCTTCAAGAAGTCCTTATAGTCCATTATTTTATTAAAGTTTAGGATAGGATTATTGTTACCTATAAATCTGAGCAGTCCACGGGAAGAAGGCCTGTACCTGTTTATGATACATGCTCTTGATACATTACTAAGAAGGACAAGATATTTTATTGAATGGCTTATTGTTGCCATGATAGGAATAATTGCTATGGTAACAACTGCTACTGGGGTTGGTATAACACTAGGTACATTGATGCGAATTCATGACTTTGTACAAAAATGATAACAAGATTCCCATAATTTATGAATATGACAGGCAAACATTGATGAGCAGATAGAATCAGATACAGTTACAACAAACAGTCAACAAACAGTTAGGGGACCAGATCATATTTATGCAAAAACAAATGTCTGTGAGATGTGATTGAACTTCTACTTGCTGTCTTACCCCCCACAGAATTTAATCAATAAAATCAAGCACAAAAACAGATTAAATATCACTCACAAGATTTGTGAGGGAATTGAAGTTTTGATGATAAACAGGTACAGTGGGAAGTTTTTGATCCATTTTCACATTGCTTACCAGATATTTCTTTCAAGGTCTGGCTGAAGGAATAGCTAAGCACTAGAAGGAGTGGACCCCCATTCCAGGTGGCAGAGTATAACATATAATGCTTTCACTGGTCTAATATAATTCAGTGTCTTTATAATTTGCTAACTTATAGGATATGCGTGCGTCAGTAGACAATTAGATTGACCAACAACGTCTCCAATCAAAACCACTCTGGGTAAACTGAGTTTAAAAAAGGAAGGGTTGGGAGAGGTCAGAAGTCACCTCATTTTTAGGCTCTACTCCCCGAGGTTCACACCACCAAATAAAGCAGTAACAACGTATGATGATTAAGTGTGATTTGAAGCCATTTTTATCAGAATTAGAGCAACAACTCCTATTTTATTCCTGGTTCCCTTTGCTTCTAACACCATTTTCCAACCAATCATTCTAATGTTGAATCTGTCTTTCAGGTGCGTGTTTTGGAGGCAACAAATAGATGGTTGCTGTTTTATTTTATTTTTAATTTAATTTAATTTAAAAATTGTGTGTGTGTCTGTGTGTGCACCACATGTGAGAGAACATCTTTGGAAGCCAGAAGAAGGTGTTTGGAAACCCTGAAGTTGGAGTTACATATAGTTGTGAGCCATCCATGTGGGTTTCTGGGAACTGAACTCAGGCCCTTTGGAAGAGCAACTCTAAGCCATCTCTTTGACGCCCTATCTTAATTAGGGCTTTGTGGCTGTGAAGAGACACCATGACCAAGGCAACTCTTACAAAGGACAGTATTTAATTGGGGCTGGCTTACAGTTTAAGAGGTTTAATCCATTATTATCATGACAGGAAGCAGAGCTAGAGAAGGAGCCAAGAGTTCTACATCTTGATCCAAAGGCAGGCAGGAGACTCTTCTGCAGGCAAAAGGAGGAGACTCTTCTACACTGAGTGGAGCTTGAGCACTAGAGACCTCAAAGCTCACCAACACAATGACACACTCCCTCCAGCAAGGCCACACCTATTCCAACAAGGCCACAGGCCCTAATAGTGCCACTTCCCATGGGTCAAGCATATTTAAACCACCACACCTCTTTCTTTTTAAAAGGGAGATTTATTTCTTTTCATTTTATGTATATGACTGCATGTATGTTTCTGTACTACATGTGTTCCTGGTGTTTGCAGAAGTCAGAGAGGGCATTGGATCCCCTAGAGCTGGAGTTATAAGCTGCAGTGAGACACCATGTAGGTGTTGGGAACCAGACTTGGGTTCTCTACAAGAGGGGAGGGGTGAGTCGTAAGACAGAGCCGGCCCATCAAATTGACATTGGATACTAAAGACAAAAAGGAGTAACTGAAGGGGAGAAATGGATGAACTGCGGGTCGGAGTGTAGTCTAGACCACTCACTTGATCCAGACTGGACTTGATATTCCTTCCCATACTCAGATGCCTGCCACACTCTTGACAGTTCTTTGTAAGCTTGGATCACCAAGGAAGTTCATCCAATGGACTCCCTAAGCTGCCAAGTTAGTAGAGATCCCACGGCCACAGTCAACTGGGTTCACCTGAAAGGGGGGCTGGGAATGAAAGGGGATGGAGGGAGAGAAGAGATGAAGCCAAGACAAAGTTCTCTGATCAAGGCTCAAAGCTTTAATGTTCAGCTCTCAATTTAAAGGGGAAGGCCCAACCCACAACCCCTCCTGGTTTCAGCCGGAGATGGGTGGGATAATCCATAATTCGTTCTAGGTCATGGCCGGAGATATCTTAAGGCAAGCCCAGGGGCAGTTCTGCTTCTGTGTTCTGTGCAGCTAAGGTGGGTAACTCCACCTAGATCCTATCACTTGGTCTGTTGTGGTAAGCAAGGTCTCTCAGGCCTGCTCAAGGCTGGGGGAAGGGCACAATCTTTCAAACACAGTGCCTAGGGCTTCCAAGTGCCCAGAAGAGGGGTTTTCCCAGTGTTTCTCCTGTCCCTTTTCCCAGTGCTGCTGTCCCCTTTTGTCTGTCTGCCCCTCTCCCCTCTTCTGTTTTTTCCTAAAGAGACAGGGTTTCTCTGTGTAGCCCTGGCTGTTCTGAAACTCACTCTGTAGGCCAGGCTGGCCTGGAACTCACAGAGATCCTTCTGAGTGCTGGGATTAAGGGCATGTACCACCAGTGTCCAACTTTTTTTTTCTTTAAAACATCAATTATAAATATCATATGGAAGTGCCGAGCCTCTCTGTCATAACCCGAGGGTCCCACCTTCTGGAGTTCACACTTCCTCTCACTGGAAGGGAGAGCTCCCCACACCAGGCCAATGCCCTGGGACTGACCCGGTTCTTATTCCCTGTGGTGTTAAGTTACTTCTATTTCACACTGCCATTTACTACAGGAGGAATGTGCAGGTGTCCTCCGCTTCCCCTGGATGTGTGGGTGTCTTCAGCTTCCCCCGTTGTCCTCCAACGCCTCCCAGTTTATCTCCCAGACTGTTTACTCTTACATCCTTGACTTTTGGGGTCCCTGGATGTTTGCAGCGCCATTGCAAATTCACTCATTTCCCACCCCCTGGATTTAGATCAAAAGAGATGTGAATACAAATTTTGCCTGTATATTAGCTCCCTGTACAAGGCTGTAGGCTTGTTTAGGAAAAGAACCCAGTGTGATTTGTCTTTGTGTATACGGCGGTAGCATGCACACACGAAATGATTAGGCTCTTCCCTGTTCTGACTCTGGAGCTCAAGTCATCCTTCAGGATCTTACAAAGGACTTCCTCCACTAATTTTCCTTCATGCAGGGCACTTTTATTTTATTATTAAATTGTTTGCTCTATACTGACTTTTTTTTTTTTTAAATTGTTTCCATGATATTTGGTGCCTGGCACAAATAAAGTAATCAATAAAGTTTGAATCCATTTCTTTTTAAATATTCTAGATCATAAGCCTTTTAAATATGTAAAACCTTCTACATTAATAATTTAACTTGTTAGACCTGAGTAACTAAAATATATTCAGGGCTTCTGAGTTAAAGGATAGAGAATATACAGAAGTATTTGACAAATTAACTGGGTATTTAAAGGCCACCTAGAAATTGAAGAAAATCTTAGGGTAAAAAAATAAGTTCAATTCAGGAGAAGAATGTCTTCAGCAAAGAATGCTTTGAAACAATTCAAGAGGAATTGCCCCAGGGCCATGAAATAGATTTTGTGCCTATGAACAATAGGTGGCGCTCATATCATAGCACTAACTGGTCTTCAACCATGGGAAGGGTGACCTGAAAATGTCAAAGGATAAAAATTCCAGAGGACACAGACTGCTAGAATCTTCTGAGAGGAAACTGAAGACAGGGGACTGCAGATGACCTCCAAGATGGATATGGCAGACAACACTAGTTTCAGCAACGAAGTAAAATAAAAACTCTTAAAGAATAGTCCAAAGGCCATAACAAAGCCCCATCTGGGGAGTACTCTCTCTTCACCCCATTGAGATGGAGTTTGTCCATGGCTTAAAGAGAGAGAGGGTGTAGCTCAGTTAACAGAGTGTTTGCCTAGCATCTACAAAACCCTGGGTTCAATCCTAAATTCTCAATTAACTGAGCATGGGGGTGCATGCCTCTAATTTCACCACTTAGAAGGTAAGAAGGAGGGGGATCAGAAGTTTGAAGTCACCCTTGACTACACAGCCAATTCCAGGCCAGCTGGGGCTATATGAGACCCTATTAACAGAAGAGGGTAGAGAACAAAAGCCACATAGGTGACTGTATCCACAGACAGAGGGGACAGAGCCTAGGGAAAACCTCCTTCTGACCAAGGTCAAGAAGCAGGTTTTTTTTGTTTTTGTTTTTGTTTTTTTTTTTAAGGTACTTGCAGAGTCAGTTGCTTGGCAACCCGAAAAATCAAAAGGCCTTTCCTACACCCCACATTTTGGGACTCTCATTGTGTGATAGTAGACTGAAATCTGGTCTGCAGAAAACCTGTAGATAATTGGAGAAAACCGAGCCAGACCCCTCAGCATTGGGTGTGATGAAAATTTGGACTGAGCCGTAGTCTGGGGTGTAGGACTGTGAAAGGACAGCACGGTTTCTGGTGGAGCACTGGCTAGAAATCGCCAGAGACCCCAGGTGATCATAAGGCACATCACGCATTTGCCACGCTCCCTGACTCCAGGCTCCTGACACAAGGCCACAGACCTCCGTCGATCTGCCCTTTTCAGGCACGTAGGACAACGCCCACTAGCTCTTCCACAAGTAGAGGGTGTGACTACAGACCGTGGAGCCTCAAGACAGATCTCCATATTAATGAGGTACCTAAAAGCCAGAGGGCATAGCCAATTAAACATTCCTTCTCAGACCCTCCTGCTTGCAAAACGCATTTAACCTCAGGCCCACCCTGAAAATACCGGCGTATAGTTTTCATCTAGTTTCCACCATGACAATAAATATCTTAAGGCCATGGACTACTTCTCTTGTTTGAAATTCTCCCGTGGGGAACAGTGGAACAGGTCTTCATCCACAGAGCTGTTATCTAATCTCCCGTAGAAGAACTCTCTGCATTTCCAGCCGCGGAGACCACCAATCCAAGCAAGTAAGCCGAGCCAGCCATGACCCAGCCGAGTGAGTCGCTGCTACCAGGAACTCTCATCCAGCTGGACTGGACACAGCCAGAGCTCATTCCTCCCCCTCTTCCCTTCAGCTGCCAGCCACCAGCTCACACGCCCCCACTTTGGTCTCGGCTCTTCCGCAGCTCCCCAGAGGTGCCTGAGAGCCCAAGGGCCTGAGAACTAACCGGTTTCCGGCCGCCTTTTGGCCCGGGGACCCTCCAAACCAACAGCTCTGGCTTCCCAAGGGACCTCAGACTGTGCTCCCCAGCCCTGAGTGGAGTCCCGCGGTTTCACACAGCCCGATGTCTGCCCTCTGCCCGGCACCAGTGTGGAGTAAACATAGTCGAATTCCTGTGTCTCTGTCCCCATGAGAGCCCTAACGATGTGGTAGGGCAGAGAAGGGACCCACACTACATCCCAACACCGGAGTAGGCCACACAGGCACCAGGTTTGCACACGTGCCTAAAACCTGCACTGGGTCACCTAGGCGTATGACTGCCAGCCACAGCACGTTTCTTCGAAAGCCTCCCAGGTGGGCTGCGCCATCACCCAGATGAGAGACCACGAATTCCTGCAATGGTCTGTCCTTCCTTCACTGTATTCCTCGCTATATGTAACTCAGTCTAGTGGGTCAGCTTTGTCCAATCTGTTCTCTTTCTACCTGATTTTCTTCATCTGTTTGATTGGGATTTCCCAAAGAACCTAGGATGGGGAGTTTGGGGTCTCTCTGTCTCAGTCTCATGAGATGCCAGCACATCTGTTGGAATCTACTAGCCTCATGGGACTGAGCAACTACTAAATCCTCAGACTTCCGATTCACAGCTGACCATCAGGAGGGATCTTTAGGTAGGTTACCTGGTCGCATTTCGTTACCTTTCTCTTTTCCTCCACCTTTAAACGGAGCTGTCTCCTCCCTGTTTACTGTTCCTGTTTCTATTCGCTTTTCGAGTCTGTGCTTCCTCTGACTTGCTGATACTAGTTGCTCCTGTTTATTCCTTTACATTCATATCTTCAGTATCTAACACCTTAACTCACACAGTTCTATTTCCGCTTCTTTATTCCAGAATGATGGGGTCAAATTTACTATTACCATATTTTCAAGTGGACATCTTCAAGTGTGGTTGGTTCTTTAGATGGTATTCTACTCTCAGGGTAGTACAAGGGATTTGCCCTGGTGCCCTGAGCATGTGGGCTGTGACTTAGTGACACCCACAGGGGAGAAATGACAGCTCACCCTACCATAACCTGCTTAAACATTGCAAATACTTCTACTGAAAAAAGAAAAGGAAAGAAAAGAAAAGAAAAGAAAAGAAAAAAGAGTGATTAAGACAAAATCCAACCAACAACCCAAGACCTAATACACAAACAAGAAACATAAAAAACAGAGCCAACATAATTCCTCCAACTAATTCCACACTAATAACCTCTGTAATGGCTATTCCTAGTTGTCAACTTGACTATATCTGGAATGAACTACAATCCAGAATTGGAAGGGTCATCTGCGATCCTGATCTTGAGTTTGGGAGATACAAGTTTCTGACCTGGATCTTGGCTTGGAGATCTTGAGGCACAGCGGCTATGAATCCCAAAAGACTAGGGCAAGGAGATCTCTGAGTTCAAGGTCAGCCTGGGACAAAACAAGTCCCAGATCCCAGTGTGGTGGTACACAACTTTAATCTAGGCCACACCTTCTTCTGGAGACCTACATAAGGACATTGGAAGAAGGAAGATTCACTTTTCTTTACCTGCTTGCATTCACTTGCCAGAGCATCTGTTGGCATCTACCAGCCTTGTGGGACTGAGCAATTAATAAATCCTCGGACTTCCCATTCACAGCTGACCGATGTTGAGGAGTTGGACTACAGACATGATAACAAATTCCCTTACTGTATAGAGACTACCCATAAGTTCTGCGATTCTAGAGCACCCTGACTAATACAACCTCCAATTGGTGAATTAGACAAAAATCCCGAAGAATGATTATAAAAATGATCAACAGAGTCAGAGGATGTGAATAAACTTCTGGATAAATTAAAATCAAACACATGGATGAATGAAATAAGGAAGTCAACACAGGATACAAATCTGTAAAAAGGTAAAAATTCTAAGAAAATAAAATTAAAAGACATTTTATGATTTTTAGTGTATGTGTGTGTGAGTGTGTGTGTGTGTGGGTGTGTGTACACACGTCTGTATGTGGGTGTGTGAATGTGGATGCAGGTGCCTGTAGAGGTCCGAGTCATTGGGTTTCTCTGGAGCTGGAGTTACAGAGGTTATGAGTTGCCTGATGTGGTGCTGGGAACTGAACTCAAGTCCTTTGGAAAGGCAGAAAGTGCTTTTCCCTTCTAAGCCATCCCTTCACCTCCAAGAAAATCAAATTTAAATATTGGGAAGTGAAAAGTTCAACAGATAAAGACTCATTAATAGAATGGATGATATGGAAGACAGGACATCATAGCCTGAGTAACTTACAGACAACAACAAATTAACAGGAAATATGAACAGAATATTTGTGAGGTCTGTGGGAACCATTCATTAAAAGAGCAAATTTTGGCAACATGGGCATAAAAAGGGGGGAATTTCAAGCTAAGGGCATAGAAAACTTTGGGATCTGATGCCCTCTTCTAGTGTTTCTGAAGAAAACTGCAGCATACTCGTATAAATAAAATAAATAAATAAATCTTTTTAAAAAGTTTTAAATCTAGAGAAAGAAATGCCCATTCAAATATAGGAGGCATTTAGTGCACCAATCCAACAAGATCAGAAAAAAACCTTCCACCATGTCATATTATAATTTAAACACTAAATATATAGACAAAGAAAGTAAACCAAAACTGTCAAAGAGAGACACAAAGTCACACAGGAGGGCAACTTCCTGAGAATAACAAACTTCTCAATGGAAATTCAACAAAACAATGTATTTTGAACTTGAAACAACCTCCAGCCAAGACCACAATATCCAGTTTTTCATAACTGAAGAAGAAAGCAAAACTAAAGGAGTTCTCATGATCACTAGTGAGCACTACAAAAACTACTCAAAGGAGGAAATCCTCATCACCAGAAAGAAAAACAAAGACATTCATGAGGCCACAGGGAAGAATAATCCACATTAGAACAGTAGATCAGGAAGGAAGGAGGAGAAAAGAGCCAATCACTACACAAACAACAAACTGACAGAAATTAACATGTGACCTTCAATAACAACGCTGAAAGCTTGTTCTTTGCTTTTTAGTGCAGAGAACAGTTTAGCATGGCTTCATGCCTGCTACTCAAGTCCCTGCAGTCCTTAGCCTGTAATGAAACATTACTGATCTCAATTGTCCAATCAAAAGGCACAGATCAGCAGACTAGACTTAAAATTAGGGTCTGCCTATTGCTGTCTTAAGAAACACAGTCCAGGGTTAGAGAGATGGCTCAGCAATTAAGAAGAGCACTCACTGGCTGTTCTTTCAAAGGACTGAACTTTAATTCCCAACACCCACATGGCAGCTCACAACTATCTATAACTCCAGTTTTAGGGGATCTGACACCCTCACACAGACACAAAAGCAATGCACAGGGGAAAAAAATGTTTAAAAAAAAAAAAAGAGAGCCCTGTATTGGTGGCACAAGCCTTTAGTCCCAGCACTCAGGAGGCAATGGCAGGCAGATCTCTGAGTGTGAAGCCAGCTGGTATACAGAGGGAATTCCAAGACAGCCAGAGCTACAGAGAAACCTTGTCTTGGAGGGAGGCAGGTGGGGTGGGGGAAGAAAGAAAGAACTACAACTCATTGACAAAAGACACATATAAGCTTTGGGGTGAAAGGTATATAATGGTACTAAAAAAAGCAAGCAAGGGTAGCAATTCTGATATATGACAAAATCAACTTTAAACCAAAAGTAGAATTAAAAAGGCCAGTATGTATTGGTTAAGGAACAGTCACCAAAAGGACATTACAGTTTGAATCATATATGTATGGAACATGAATATACAAATAATCATAATCAATAGATGGAAATTAATAAAAATCATGACAGAAGGTAATAAAATAAAAGCAAAAAGAAAAATGCAAATAATAAAGAGTTAGTTTTTCAAAACCACAAATGAGATCAAACCAACCAAATGAAAGAGAAAAATGATCCATGTTAATAAAATTAAATGTGCAAAAGGAGATATTACAACAGACACAGTGGAGTCAGGTGATTGTTACTCCTAACAAGAAGGTACTTTGAAATCCTGTATTCTGATTAATTGAAGAATCTAGAAGAAATAGTAATGCTTATAACCCATTAAAGTACTGAGATTAAGTGACTGTTGAGTGCTCAGCACTAACCATGAAATCTATGTCACAACTCCCCTCCCACCCTCCACCCGCATCCCCGTCCCAAGGTTCAAGGAACACAGAGGAGAGGCTGGGAATCAACAAAGGAGGTGGGAACAAATACTATGATATATTCTGTACATGACACAGCTTTTGCAACCATAAACTCACAGCAGTTGTGGTTTGCTGCACAGGACCTGCAAAAGATGGGGCCTATCAACAGTCCATCATGGAGGGGAGGACCTCATCAGGTCCTACCCCTCTGGGAGGAGCTACATAGTGCAGTTATGGGTAAAGGGAATCATGGTCCTCTGTGGCTGCTCTTGCTCAAGTAAACATCTCTGTGTCATTTAGGGCAGAAAGAAAGGGGAAGAAAAGTAGTACAGGAGGGAGAGCCTGAGAAGAAGAAGGGTTCTGGTGGAAGGGCTAGAGGGATAAGAGAGAATAATGCAGGGGAGAAATAGGACCAAGATGCATAGGTATGAAATTGTCAAAGGAAAAAAAAAAACCTCAAAAAGCTAAACACCAAAAACAAACAAGCAAACCCTAACCAACCAGCCAACCCAAACAATAGACAGGCTAATGAAAGGAGCAGACACTTCTTGAAGATGAAGTGCAGATGACCAATAGACATACGAAAAAATACTCGGTGTCCTTAATCATCTGGGAAATGCAAATTAAAACCACACTGAGACTTCATCTCACCGCAGCCAGAATGACTCCCTTTAGAAAAACACACACTGAATGTGGCAAGGATGTGGGAAAATGGACACTCTTACTCCATACTGGCAGGAATGCAAGTTGGTTCAGGCACTGTGAAAGTCAGGACGGGATTCTTTCAAAAACCCAAAGCGAGGGCTATCATATGACAGCTGTATCCCTTTGGTCTATATCTCAAGGACTCTAAGTCAATACATGCCAGAGACCATCACGTTTATTGTAGTGTTATTTACAATAGCCAAGTTATGAATCGTCCTAAGCGTTCATCAATAGATGAACCAATAAAGAAAATGTGGTCCATATTCATGACCAAGTCTTATTCAGCCATAAAGAATTAAGTTATACTGTTATATATTAATATATATATATATATTTCTCTCTATATATATTTCTGCAGTGGGAGATCATCATTTAAGTGAAATAAGTCAAACACCGAAAGGTGAATACTGCATGTTTTTTTAATATATAAATATTATATACATGTATATGAGCAGAAAGGAATTGGTGAAAGAGACTGGTGGGAGAGGGGGGAGGGGAGAAGAAGGAAAGAGGGAAGGAAGAACTTAGGAGAGGAATGAATGAATCTATTCAACGTACATGATACACTTAGAAGAAACGGTCCTTATTGAAAACCCAACACTACTTGCAATGGCTATATGTTGATATAACTGCAAACAAAGCAAAAGGAGGATCTTAAAGCAACGTGAAGGGTCGTTAACCTCTCACCTTTTCACTGAAGCGCACAAAGCTACGGTGCTTCATTCGTGGTTCTAATCTTGGCCTTTTGGAGAGCGTTCGGCAACATTTGAATAGTGTGGCTCCTTTTTCCCACTGGCCACTGCCTAAGTAACACATGCACACCTGGTATGCTCAAAATACTGGAAATGATTCCAAAATACTTGAAAATGAACTTCCAAGATAAAAGCAAAGATGACAAAGGATGAGTCCCACGTGTTAGAATACTTAATCACACCCATGAATGGGGGTGTGGTAGGCTTTGGAATTTGATGAACTCGTTTTAAAACAGAATCGTACATGACAGTGATGGCAAACACCAAGTGTCCTGTAAACCTTAAATAAATTTAAATAACTCTGTGCCCTGGCACAAAGTTTCTAAGACTGGGATTTGAACGTTTTACTTCTAAAGACTGATTAATGGGCTCAAGCTGCAAAGAGTTTAGAGATTCTGAGTTGGGCTCCTGGGTACAGTCAGTCAGTGATGATCAATTGATTCTGAGGTTGTCCTCACGAACACAGGGCTGGGTACAGTCAGTCAGTGATGATCAATTGATTCTGAGGTTATCCCCATGAATACAGGGACTCATGCATTAGTCTTAGGATGATATTTGAGCCAACTGAAGAGAATACAAGCAGCCTCATGGTCAAGAGAGTCCTGGCAACAAACACAATTTAGTCCCCACCTTAAGGCTTTGTGGCGCTCATAAGTGAAGGTTCCCTCTGTAGCCAGGTGTAGTTTATTGTGGTGCCAGGGTCTCACGTATACTGCGAATGCTCGACCACTGAACTGTATACAACCCTTGTGTGTTTTGAGAAAGTCTTAATTCTGTCTCAGGCAGGCTTTGAACTTTCCCCACCATCTGAGAAGGTGGAATGACAGGGTTTTGCCACCAGGCCTAGCTCTACTCTCCAGCTCTTCTAACCTCAGTGGCTGTTAGGTAACACTGCCATCATTAAACGTGACCTCACCAAGGGCTGTTCATTTCTCCCTCGCTTTTCTGGGCTATAACTGTGGAACATTTCTGGCTGGTTTCATAGGAATTATCACCCTAGTCATGAATACAACAGAAAGCAACCACCTTCCCATTTGACTCAAATTTTAATTATTAAGCTAAACATCATTATACGGAGGTCAACAATCAGACCTTTATTTCTCAAACCATATACATATACATCATACACATACACTATATATATATATATATATATATATATATATATATATATATATATATATATATATAGAGAGAGAGAGAGAGAGAGAGAGTTATCCCCCACTTTGAGAAGTCTTTTCAGACAAATTTCCCCAAATATTCCTTATTAAAATGTTATATTGTAGGCATGTGTATATCTGCGTATCTTAGTCCTCTGGAGGGTACACAAACCATTCTAGCCATGGGGGTCAGAAGTAGCATTGAAGATGCAGTATAGAACAATTTAAATTTTTGTTATTTCTAACAAAATATTAACCATTTGATTTTACCAATGATTTTACCAATGAAGACTCAGGAGCCAGATGCTACAGTGAAAAGCCTACTAGCTCAGAGAGGCAGAGAAGCACACAGCTGATCTTTCTCCACAGCCAATGTCCCCAAAGGAAATTCTCCACAGTCTCAAAACCCCTCATATTGAATTCCCCTCCCTTCTACTTCCTGTGCATCTTGCTATCCATCCTCCTGACTTCCTCTTACTCTCTGTTTTCTTCCTATGTTCAGTCCCTATCAACTTGATTGGTTACTTGTTCTGCCCATTGACCTTTGGTTGACTTTATTTAATTCTATTTATGATCAACAGAAAGCTCGTAGATTAAAGTTGTATGCTAGGGCTGAGCCACACCCCAACTAGAAATAGGTTTTTCCAGTACATGCAATCTTGGGGTTCACAGTGTGATCAAATATCCTGTAACAGAACAAATGGGAAAAGTATGGCATCATTTTAAATCCAGAGCCCCCCTTTATTTATCTGATCTTAAGATACAGTTGCTAGAGCTTTCTGGACAAAAGCACTCACCCTTCTTGTCCCCCTTGGAGTGAGTGAGCAGATATTATTGTAGGCTTGTAAAGTAAGGGCTATGGCTATTACCAGGGTAGCAATAAAAGCATCTTCTCAGGGGCTGGAGAGATGCCTCAGTAGTTCAAAGCATTTGCTGCTATTGCAGGAGACCTGAGTCTTTTCCTGAGACAGGAGTAGCCTGTTATGAGTGCTGTTCCCAGCTTGTAACTACATGGTGGCTCATAACAGTCAGTGACTCTAATTCCAGAGACTCTGATGGTCTCTTGTGACCTCAGAGGGTGCCAGGCATGCACTTGGAGTACATAACACATCTGGGCAAAACATTCTTGCAGGTGAAAATAAATCTTTAGAAATAGAAAAGCGACTTCTCATACCCGTGAGCACTTACCTCTGCTTATCTGACATTCTACTAGCCATAACCAGCTACCAGTTAAAAATGTCTGAGTACCCATCCGGAGTTGGGAAATACACTGTAGGGGGACAAGTCCCTGTGTGAGTTGAGTCTGTGCAGTCTCTCTCAGGGGAAAAATTTTGAAGATCTGAGCTGACACACCCTTTAAAGCAATTTGTTTTAGGAAAATTCTCAGACGTTTATTACTGTAATCTAAAAGTAAAGCTAAATCCAGCACCTAGGTTATTGCCCGGTCAGTTTAGGGGAAAAAAAAGAGGTCACAGAAAAACAGATGGGGTGAGGTGGGGAGGAACCAAGGAAAAAGTAAAAATTTCTACAGTGATTCATACATTTGTTTTTTTTTTTTTTTCCCCCCAGTGATGCTGACTGAAGTCAGAACCTCACACACACTATGCAGGTACTCTGCTGCTGGACTACAACCCAGCCTTAGTGTTGGACCATTTTACTAGATTTACAACTAAGTCAGAGTTTGGAAATTAAGTAATGCTTTGACCACCACATACTCATATATATATTGTGGTGGGATTCCCTGGAGAAATTTCCTTGCTTTCTTTCCCAGGTTCTAGAGGCTGCCTGCATCTCTTGGCCTCCTTCCATGCTCAGAGCCAGGAGACACATCACTCTGAGTCTGTTTCCATTGATACAACTCTGTGATGATTAATTTTGTAAATAGATGTGACTAGTTAAGAAATACCTAGAGTGTTAATGAGGCACACCTTTGGCTATATCTGTGAAGGTATTCACAAAGAGATGTAACTGAATAAGAAAGACTGGATGGATGGCACCATTCTATGAGATGGGATCCCAGACTGAGTAAGAAAAAAAAACAAAAAACAAAAAACAGAAAGGGTGAGCTGGAACCACTCCGTTTCCTGACTTTGGGTTTAATGTGCCCAGTTATAGTGCACTCCCACCACCAAGCCTTTCTTGCTAGGTGGACCATATCCCCTAAAACTGTGAGCTGAGATAAACCAGCCCTTACTGAAACTGTTCTTGTCACAACAATAAGAGAAAAGTAACTAGCACAATCTTCTTTGACTCTGTTGCTTTCTTATAAAACCCCTTGTAGCCTGCCATGGTGATATATGTCTATAATCCAGTACTTGGGAGGCTGAGGCAGGAGGATCAGGAATTCAAGACTATTCGGTTACATAGTAAGTTTGAGGTCGGCAGGGCTACAGGTCTCACAAAGTCCAAACAAACAAACAGCTTTGTGGTTACACGGAGTTTGCCTAGAGCACTTAGAGCATCTAGAATAAATCTTCCCAACTCAAATACTTAATTCAATTATATTTGTATGACTCCTTTACCATGTGGGTAACATATTCACACATTAACTTGATTTAAAAGTCTTGGACTTCTGGGAGTGGGGGACAGTATCTCACTTTGTAGATTAGTCTGGTCTCAAACTCACAGATTCCCTTGCCTCTGCCTCTTGAGTGTTTGGATTAAAGATGTTCACCACTATGCCCAGTCAAAGTCTTAGAAATTTTGAGGAGCCATTATCCTTCCCACTACACCTGGGACCCAACATAGAGATGCTGACAGGGAGTAGGCTGAAAACACTGGAATCAAATGGAGGAGCTCTGACCTTCTTCCTCTCAAGTTAAATTAGAAGACATACCCAGGGCCCTTAGTCAAGGGTTTAGAGCCTAGCCTTCCAATGGCTTCTAGCCACAAGCTCCTTGGGCTCTCACTTGATACAGGAGAGAGTCGCTTAGATCTGCCATTTTCCCAACTCTGCAGTTCTTAAAATAAGATTCTAAGATTCGTTGTTGCAGCCTCCTTATCGTGCCACGGAGAGTGATACAGGGTGGTCTTGCGGGACAAAGACCTTTAGTTTGGAGATTGGTCTACAGCCTCTTTTCTGGCTCTACACAATCAAGCTTGTGTTTACTCTGGATTATCAAGGTTGGAATTCAACATGGACAGACAAGAAGCCTGCCATCTTGTGTCTTCTACAGTTGGCATCCCTTCACTCGGGGATTTTCCCAGGGTTCCCAGGACATCAGCCCCACCCCAGAAAGTCTAGAGCCAAGGCAGAAAGCTGTGAAACCTTCCTTATTCACTCACATTCCAGACAGACTCTCACCTTCCTTGCCAGCTCTTTCCTTCTCTGTGCCTTCACTTTGATACCCGAGTCATTTCTCATGGTCATGCTCTTGGGAGACCAATGCAGAGGGTCCCTGATGGCAGAAAAAAGTTTACATTTTAACTATCAAGATGTTGGGAGGTGAACTTGGGGTTCTTGTAGCTGGTGCCTCTTTAGGAATGAATCTTAATCCTGGTAGATAATTTACAGACCAGAGAACTTCTGAAGTGAGAAGATTGGCCTTCTATGATCATTTTGTTCCCAGATTAGACTGTACCCTATTGGTTTAAATGTGATCAAAGCTGGGTTTAGTGGTGCATGCCTATAATCCAAGCTACTCAGAAGGGTAAGGCAGAAGGATTATTTGTTCAAGGCCAGTTTGGGCTATATAGAGAGACTCTGTCTTTCTTTTCTTTTCTTTTCTTTTCTTTTCTTTTCTTTTCTTTTCTTTTCCTTTCCTTTCCTTTCCTTTTCTTTCTTTCTTTTTTTGAATTAGAAGAACTCCATGATTTTCCAAAAACTTATGGGAGACTTTCTTCCATTGTTTGCATTTAAAGAGACGATAGAAAGAAAGAACTATTCAAGCCTGTTACCTTTGTATTGCTATAATAAGACACCATGACCAAGGCAACTTGAAGAGTTTGAGGCTTACAGTTTCAGAGGGTTTGAATCATGGCAACCACGGTGGGAAGCATGGCAGTGGGTAGGCAGGCATGGTACTGGAGCAGTATGTGGTAGCTTATATCTTGATCCACAAACACAAGATAAAGAAAGGAAGGAGGGGGCAGGGGGAGGGGAGGGAAAGGGAGGTAAAGGGGGCAGGAGGGGGGGGAAGGGAGAGAACAAGAGAGAGTGAGCACATTAACTGGGAAAGGCATGAGTTTTTCAACACAGTAGCTGTCCATCCACAGTAGCATGCTTCCTCCAACAAGGCCACATCTTCACGTCCTTCCCAAACAGTTCTGTCCCCTGGGGGTGGGGGGCAAGCATTCAAATATGTGATCCCATGGGAGTCATTCTCATTCAAACCACCACAAAACCCCAGTTTAGTTTATCTTCTTCAACATGTCAAACCCTAATTTCCTTTAGGAGACCTCTCAGAATGAGTAAAGTTCAAGTGTTCACAATAAATAGTTCACCTACAGCATATTTTCATAATTTATCATTTCTATTACCATCTGTGATAGTTAGCCTTTTCAATTTGAAACAGCCTTGAATCACCTGGTGGGAGAATTGTCTATTTTAAGTTGACCTGTGAACATACCAGTGGGGGATTGTCTTAATTAAATTAATTGATATGGGAGGATCCAGTCCACTGTTGGCAGTGCCATTCCCTAGGCCCAGTGTCCTGAACTGTGAGTGAACTAAGAGTGGGGAAATTCAGCTGAGCACAAGCAGGCAGGTACACATGTATGCTTTCACTTCTCTCTGTTCTGACACTGGCTATGATGTGACTAGGTACAGGGACTTTGCCACAATGATTAGCTATAACCTGGAATTGTAAAAAGAAGGGAATCTTTTCTCCCCTACTTGTCTTTTGTATTTTATCACAGCAACAGAAATTAAACTAGGACACCACCCCTTACAAGTTTCCCTTAGTTATGCAAGAACTGAAAATCCAACTCAAGTGACCTCTCTTTCCAAACCACCCTTCCGCCCCAGGCCACTGGGATTTAATAATGGGAACTGAGGAGTGTCTGGAACTGAAAGGATTTCCTCCTTGGGAAACAAGGGGTCAGTATGGGGGACGGAGCAGCTGGGCACCACACAGAGGCAGCTTTCTTTCAGTGGAATTCCAAACCCACGAACGCCCTCTCAGCTGTTCCAGTCCCTGTTAGGACTCTCTGTTCTGGGGTCCTAGAATGGGACCTGCCGGTCATCCCTAGACTAGGGTCTCCATCCCCACTACAGCCTTATCTCTTCATTATGCTAAGGCATGGCAACCTGAGTCTGGGCAAGAGCAGAAAGACTTCTGAGTATGTGTGTATTTGAAGACATGTTCAGCCATTGTCTGAGGATTGCCTTTTTTTTTTTTTTTTTTTTTTTTTTTTTTGAGGTGGGGTTTCGAGACAGGGTTTCTCTATATAGCCCTGGCTGTCCTGGAACTCACTCTGTAGACCAGGCTAGCCTCAAACCGCTTGCCTCTGCCTCCCAAGTGCTGGAATTAAAGGCGTGGGCCACCACTACCCGGCTGAGGATTGCCCCTTGACAATGAGGCCGGCTGTCATTTCGGTAGCTATGCCCAGTGTTTTGAGCCTCGTGGCTTTTTGCTGAATGTTCTCAACCAACCTAGGTGTTATGATGCCCATTTTGTAAGGAGACTAAAATCCTGTATCCATCAGGGCTACAGCAGGAAACAGATGGTGTCTACAAAGAACTCAAGTGAGTGAGTGACTGTTGATGGAGGTGTGAGCAGAGTTAACACCAGCAAGAGTTGATGAGTCCCCTCTGGGATTAGAGACAGATGGAAGCCATTATTATCTCTGAGACTAGAAGGGACAAAAGGTGAGAGCCACCCAAACCTGACAAGAGCTGAAGTCAGGAAGAGGAGTGCACTGTCAGAAACAAAGACAGCCATTTGTATCTTTCCACAATGTCAGAATTTATTAAATATCAATAAATTCACAAGCTACACAGGTTTTGTTGGCTACGATTTGCCAAATAGTCCTTATTTTCCTTGATAGCTGCCCAAAGCAAACATAGATTCTTTTATTCCAATCTTAACTACTAACATTAACTCTATCATACAATGTACACATATGTGTGTATATAAACATACACATACAGGAAGAGTTGTATATAATCTGTAATACATATATTCTATAATATATATAATAATATAAAGTATAAAACATATAATGTATTATTATAACTATATTATATAGCATTTAATAATATATTAAATATATTGTGTATATAAATATGAAATATGTGAATTATGGAATATATATAAATAAAATAATATAATAATATATAAAATAAATTTATCTATAAATAAAATATTATAATAAAATAACATATAAAACAATATATAATATCTACAAATAAAATTATTATGTAAATATTTATATTTATGTTAAGTAATATATTAAATATATATTTAGTTATGCATATATATATATATATATATATATATATAATAACAGACATATACACACAGAGAATGGCTACGGTTCAGAACAGAGTTTGAGGAATTTCCAAGCAAGTCTTACTAGGTAAGGGTAGATACAGAAGCAGAGAGGTCATAAAAGTGGTTAGCCATTAACAAGCTAGTAGATCTGGTCACTGAGTCTCAGTAGAGCTACCCAGGCAAGGTGGATACGGATGCCACAGAGCCAATGTGCAGAACCAGGTCTAGATGGACAAATGAGCTGACAGACAGACACTGATTCACATAGAAATTCTCTGCCTGTAGAATCTTTGATACACATTTTCCAGATGATCAGGTGACAGGCAATGACTGGGGACTCTCTCTATGTAGGGGCCAGGTGAGGTAGTTTCATCCTTTTTTTAGCCTAGTGTGCTTGATAAATTCTCAAGTCTGGACTTCTTGATATGATTTATATATGCCCACATATTCATATAATCTGAAATCACTTTGATAGTTCTTTAAAACACTTATTTATATGTATGTGTGGGAGGTTACGTTCATGAGGACCAAATCATACAAGTGCCGACGGAGGTCAGAGAAAATGGCTCTCCTGGATCTGGAGTTACAGGTGGATGTGGGTTGCCTGCTGTGGGTGCTGGGACTTGAACCATAATCTTCTGCAAGAGCAGTAAGCACTTAACCACTAAACCATCCCTCCAACCCTACTCTGATAAATTTATGGGATGTCCTAGACTTTCTGTTGCTGTACTAAAACAGCAATCAAGAACAATTTGGGAGAGGGCAGAGTTTACCTGGCTTACCTTTCCACATCACAGGCCATCACTGACGAGAGTCAGGGAGGGAATTCAAGCAGCAAACTAGAGACAGAAGCCCAAGTTTCCTGTTTCTGCTCAGCTAACTGCCTTATGCAACCCCAACCACTGGCCCTCGGGTGGCACCACCCTCAGTGGGCTAACCCTCCTCAATCAATAAGCAGTTTAAAAGATGACCCATGGACAGGTCCATAGGCATGTCTGAGGGAGGGAGTCTCTCATCTGAAGTTTCTTCTTCCTAAGAGAGTCAGGTTGACAAGCAAGAATAGCCATCAAGCTAGGAAGTGGTGGCCTTTAATACCAGCACTTGGGAGGCAGAAGCAGGCAGATCCAGGACAGCCTGAGCTATACAGAGAAACCCTGTCTCGGGGGTGGGGGGTGGGGGAGAATAGCCATCATACAATATGATATCATTTTCACTTTTAGAAAGCTTTCAGTCGGTACCTCATGTGCGTGATGCTGGACAGAGGATACTGTTCACATGCCCATCAAGACGCAGTCATCCATACTCCGTGTTTGCACTCAAATGGAGTCAAATGGTGTTTGTAAAACAAAGCCTCAAAAATCTACCGTTTTATATAATATGAAGTAACTTAGAGTAGTACACAGCCTTGTTGCAACATAGAAAGATGGCTTAAAGTGAACAATGTCCCCTCTCATCTTCCATCTCTGCTTCCCATCTTCCAACTGGAACTGGAGCACAATGGAGCCTGGGATACTCAGCCCAGAGGTCATATCCCTGAGGGGCAAGAAACCATCCACACAACTCCTGACAAATTAGTAATCAGACCAAAGTCCTGTGCTGGATTTAAACCATGCAGGATTCTATTCTTCTCCCATTGTCTTCATCCCCGCACACTACACCTAGCAGCTAATGTGGTTGGAAGAAGGGAAGGACGAGGGTCCTAGCCCTCAGCTCACAGACCATGCCAACTATTTTGATCATGACTTTACCTTGTATATTTCATTTGAAGCTTCAGAATGTATTTTAACATATGGGAGATTCTAAAATATAATTAAACGTAACTTTTACTATTTTTCCCTAAGTGCATTAACCATGCAAATACGCTCATTCACTAAAACACTCTTGGTGAAGTACTGCCATGAGGAATGGTGTTGACACAGAGATGATAAAGATGTGTTTTGTTACAGTGTAAAGGATGGTCTGGAAGAGATAGGCACACCAAATATGACTTCTCCAGTAAGCCCTGCACAAGATTAGAATGCAAGCGGCAAAAAAGCAGAAGAGGGAGGGCTGAGCGGAGCAGGTCTCCTTGATGCCTGGGGTGAACGACAGTGTTATCTGAGATGGGTTGTCGTGGAAAAGAACAAACAAAGACTGTGAGATTGTTTGGCTCATTTTCTGACACACTGAGCAAACCAATGATGCTTTAAGACAGACAGACACATTTTTTATTTAAATTGGGCACACGGTGTTGGGATTTGGAAGAGTGCTTGCTGTTTACTGTAACCTGGAAACAGAGAGAGGAAACCTCCCGACATTGCTCATTGCATGTTCATGCAAATGGGCTTTTTTTTCTTTCCTAGAAGAGGACATCCCATAGTGCTGACATATTTTTAAGGTATCTTTAAAAAGAAAAATGAAGTTTAAAAAGCCCTGGTGATGAATAAAAAGAAAGGGAGAGCGAGAATAGGGGATTATCAGACGAGGGTGATCTCCTTCCAGCTAGAGCGTGTGATCCACACAGGGGCTGTGGGACCCACAGTAGGAGGAAAGACTAGCAGTTTCCAATGACCACAGAGTTGGTTAGGAGAACAGAGAATCTTCTGGATGAGGTAATTAGAAGGTCACTGCCTTATCAAGGGCAGCGTTAGGATGTTTGTAGTTAAATTAGAGGGGGGATGTAGTTGTGAAAAGACACAGACTATTTCAGGATGCTTGGGCTCAGGTCAGGGTTAGGATTAAGTGTTCATAATGGCTTGTAAGCAACACAAGCTTGGTATCAGGATCAACCCATGAAGACATCTAGAACCCAAAACTAAACCCAAAAGGAAAACTAGAACCCACATCAAAAAAAAAAAAAAAAAAAAAAAAAAAAAAACCTTCACTCACTGTTCTAGTCCTTTTAGTTATCAAATTAGCATAGCCTGGGTGCTTACAAACAATGGATAGCTATTGCCTATGGTTCTGGAGACAAGAACATCTGAGATGAGGGTGCTGGCATCCTTCATGGATAGACACCTACTGGTGTCTGGTTCATGCATGGCCATCTCCTCACTGTATCTTCAAGTGGTAGGAGGGTAATCAGCTCTCTGGGACTTCTCTTTTGGGAGTGCTAGTCCCATTCCTGATGGACCCACCTGCATAACCTAGTCATCTCCCAACCATGACCTCGGAGGTCAGTTTTTACCTAAGAAGTTTGGGACATAATAAACACAGGGTGGGAAAAAAAAAAATAACTCATGACTTGACCTGACCTTCCTGGTACTGCTAGTTTATACCAATAGGCCTGGGTGCCTCTCAATCTTAGTCAGAGAAGCTTCTTTGTGCAGTAGACAGCAGCCAATGCAGAGACCCATCACGGCACTAAGACACCAGGAGCTCAGTCCTAAATGAAATACAGGTATTAGCACCTCCACCACCAAGGCTCAGGAAATATCATGGAAAGGATCCAAGAGCCAGGAAATGCAGATGCGCTATGGGATGCTGACTTCTGAGCATGACATAGCTATTACACTCATGAACTCACAGCGTAAGACCTCAAGACCAAGCCAGCCAAAATCCTGGCAAAGATGGAGGAGGTGAGCTCTAGGCTCTACCCCTTACTGAAGTTTTTGGCAATGGGTAGTTTGTGAGGAAAAGAGAATCACTCTTCTTTGAGCAATGTCCATGGGTTAAGTTTTCCGTGCAGCAGTCCCACACAGATGTGCATATGGGCAGCACTAACTGGACTTAGTGGATAAGAAAGGAGATAAGGGAAAGAGGGAAAGATGGAGGGTGTGAGGAGGGGAGGAAAGGAGGGAGGGAAGGAGGGAGGGAGGGAGGTAGTCACAGCACTAATGATGTGTTTATAAAAAGATAAAGCGATAAAGAGATAAAGAGAGGAGAGGTATGGGGGAAGGGGATGTCTCAGCGGAACCCAGGCATCCCTTCCCCCTGAGGGACCAGCCATACACTGTATAGTATAGAATAGAGTTTATTCAGGACATGGGGAGGGGAATTAAGGGGGTAGTAGAGGCAGAGAAAGGCAGAGAGAGAGAGAGAGAGAAAGAGAGAGTAGAGAAGCAGAGGAGTAGAGGCCGGCCATGAGCACGTGAAAAGAGGAGGATGGGAAGGGGAAGGGGCAAGGGGACAGGGAGAAGCAAGAGTAAGAGAGAAGCAAGAGATCAAGAGAGGGAGGAGGGGGCAAGCAACCCCTTTTGTAGTGGGCCAGGCCTACCTGGCTGTTGCCAGGTAACTGTGGGGGTGGAGTTTAGACAGGATGCTAACAGGTGTTTCATTGGAATATGGAGGAGTTGGAGGGGGAAATGGGGAGTAGATATGATCGGGTTTCTCTGTATACATGTTTGAAATTCTCAAAAAAAAAAAAAAAAACAAAAAAAAAAAAAAAAAAAAAAAACCTTAAAGACAACAAACTTGTGATGCTCACATACAAAGAAAACCAACAGATGGATGTGATAAAGGAGATCACAGTAGGGATGGATGCTCAGTGCCACTGTTGATACCAGAGTGGCAAGTCGCCCCGAGAGAAGGGGTTAGGGGTGACTTGCAGGCTTTGGTGTTGTGCCGGTTGTGCAAGTGGTAGGGTCTTTTCCAGGGTGGAGGGGAAATGATGAGAACTTTGTGGAGGAAGCGCTGAGGCTGCCGGTCGTGGGAAGAACGGGCACAGAGGGAGAGCAGGTGAGGCGAGGAAAGCCAAGGTTCTGTCCCGGGTGCCTTCGGCCCTGTAAGCTTCATGCACCATGTGTGGAGTCTGGAGCTAAAGGAGAGAATAGAGCTCATGGTAGAACTGGATAGCGCTTGTTCCTTGAGCCTCGGCCTCGCCACCCTGGTGATGAACATAGGTAGAGAAGATGCCCAGAAGACCCAGCTCTTGGGCATTTAGAGGCTCAGAAGGAAGAGGTCACAGGTCAGTGTTTTTCCCACGGGAGGAATACTGAGAAAAGTGGCCTTCTTGATAAAGTACTCCCAAGTGTCTCCATACGCACGCACCCTAGTAGCTACTGACGTAGCAGTTACTGCAACAGGACAGCACCCTTTTGTTTCTAGGTCACCCCAAAACCACCTACCCAGAGTCAAATTGACAGGAGCTTATAGAAACATTAAAGTCTGAGCTCATCCAAGGTACCTGCGGTGGAGCCAGTGTCCCACCCTCTGTTCTGTAAACTACAGCGGCCTCCCCAGTAGTTGAACGGTGCCTAGCGTGCACAGCTGCATGCAGCAGCTTGCCCCCTTTCATGCCATATCTGGTAGCCATGATTAAACATTTCTTTTAACTTTATAGTAAATAAATCCTTCCAAGGCCTACTAATTAATAAACAGGTAAGCAAGTAAATAAAGAAGGGTTGTCACAGGATCGCAGGCACAAGTGTGAGAGTCACCGATCTGTCCCTGAAGGTTGTTACTTATTAAGATTCAGGTTCTCCCTCTGCTGGAAAAGGAAGAAAATTAGTCGCTGCTTCCAAGGGCTTTAATAAAAGTTCCTATGAAAAAGAGTCACAGGTGGCCAGGTGCACATGCAAAACTTCAACCCCAGCCCTTAGGAGGCACACACAGCTGGAGCTCACTGCGTTTGAGTCCAACCTAGTCTACATAGTGAGTTCCAGGCTAGCCAGGACTAAATAGTGAGACACTACCTTAAAAATATTTTTTTATATAAAAAAGGTTTACATACTTTACTTAACACCGAACTTATTTTTATTACTGCAACTTCCTCACCCTGGGTCTTACTTAGCTCTTGGATAATAATCCGGTTTGGTTCAAATGCAAATTAACAAAAAGAGCATAGCGCTCTGCTCTGAAGCTCTGCGAACAGACACAGCTCAGCAAACAAAGCCATCTGGGGCTCTGTTTGGAGCTGTTATTCTTCCTGTTCAGAAAATGCTTGTTTTATTGCAAGTCTTCTTTTTCTTTTCTTTTCTTTTTTTTTTTTTTTCTCTCTAAGTTACTTACCATGAACACTCCCCACCACTCCCACCCCATTTAGTACATGTTAGGAATTTCGGGGCTTTGCAAAGAGGGGAACTTTGAAAACCTCCAGCGGCACCTAGGCTGTGGCCCTGGAATTCCACTGTGGGGCAGGGCATTAGAAACAGGGCAAGGAAGCACAGGAGACTGAACTCAGCTCATGCGCAGTAGACCCTGTTCTCTCAGTCATGGGCTTGGTATGAAGCCAAACATCCTCCGTGTTTCTGAAAATAAAATGAGGGTCTGGCTCTGGTATCCGTGGGAAATTGACATGGTCTGCTTTTATTTTATTTCCGTCAAAGGTGCGTAATGTGTTGCAGGTTTTTCTGCTCTTCTGGAGTCTATAAAGAAATAGGAAGAAAAGCCAGTCCTGAAAAGAGGAAGATGCTGGCCCAGAGCCCAGAATCTTCCTTCTCGGTTCAGACTGAAATGTAAAGACAGCCTGGGTTGTAAACGAAGAGAAGGAGAGCAGTTTGTGTTCTGAGTTTGACAGAGTGGTCCTCCGCGGCCCCTTCTTCCTGTCAAACAACAGTCCAGTCGTATGATAGTTGTAGGGGAAATGGCTCTCTAGTGTTTATTTGGTCCACTAATTTTAAAAAGTTCAAATATTGAATGAAAGAATTTAAAGGAAAGGAAAGAACATGACTACTCCTAGGTAAGATGGAAGAGAACGTTTATTGTAGATAAAAGGGAGAGCATAGCCAGAGACTGGGACATCTGGGAGCGTCCAGAGTGGACCATGTGGGAGTTAGGGAAAAGGAAGGGAGAGGGAAGAGAGGGGAACCAGGTGCAGCATCCAGGATGCAAAGGGTGCACAAAAGGGTGGGCAACCAAAATGTCTGGATTATAGGAGTCTCTGGGCTGGAGAATTTAGCACAGAGGGTGGGTGTTTGGTTTCAGACCCTGGGACAAGGGACTGAGGTGCATATTTTACATGTCAAAGCAGACCTGGCCTCCACTCCAAGTTCTCCCAGAAGCCCTCAATCCCTACCAGGAAAACCCATTTTCCAGGCTTTTTATATAAAATCCAGACATTTTATTTTGCTTTCTCTCTCTCTCTCTCTCTCTCTCTCTCTCTCTCTCTCTCTCTCTCTCTCTCCCTCTCCCCCTCCCCCTCTCCCTCTCCCTCTCTCTCTGTGTCACCCTGTCTCTTCTCCTCCTCCTCTTTCTCCTCCTCCATCTCTCCGTACACAGGTGCACATGCCCTTTCTCTCCCCCACCCCCAGCCCCCATGGAGACTTCCCTGGTCTCCTTCCTTAGGATCAGTGAACTCTCCCACCTTTACTATATTCTAGTCTTGTTTGAATTGGCTCATTTCACCAACAAAGAATAACCTAACATGGGGATGCTGGTCATACCCTGTAACAGTTAGGGACTGAGGGATGCTGGGAGAACCCGGAGGCCAGGTCCATTTTGATATGTTAAGTAGACACCTGAGTCATTTGTTGTAGGTTTGAAACGACACATATCAGGGGTCACTAGCCTCCTGTCACTGCACTTTCCAAAGGCAGGAGTTGAGAGTCTGTTTAGGAGCTGTCTCCCACACTGGCTGGATCAGTAGAGAAAGGAGGTGACATTGCAACTGGAAGGAAGGCAAATCATACCCAGTGAAAGGACAGGAAGAGAGTTGTTGCAGTGTGGAAGAGTAATTTAAATGTGTGACTTAAGATGAAAAGCATTTGCTTTTCAAAACTGGAAGAAAATGAACTACTCTTGGGTGGTAGAAATATATAATTAAAGTAAGACCATAGATAATCTTTAGATCTTAATTTTTTATATGGAGGTTTTCAACTATATACAAAAGTCTAATATACTAGACTCCCAATCAACCCGTCGCTCTGCATCAAAGCTTCATCAACACAAGGAAGATTTTTTTCATCTGCATTCCTGGCCATCTCCTCCCTTACTGAATTATTTTGGAACAAATCCCAGACAACATATTTCCTCTATAAATATTTTAGTATGTATGCTTAAAATATAAAGAATGAAAATCCCAACAATAGCATTTGCCTATGTGAAAAAAAAAAATGAACGTCTTAATTTTTATCAAATATCCGTACAGTAATTGCTGTGGGTTCGTCTTCAGTCCTAAAATGCTCTGGAGTGCTTGTTTAGAATCAGAACCCATTCATTAAATTGATTATTTCCCTTAAGCTGCCTTCTAGTCACGATTTCTCCTTTTAGCCCTTCCCCCTTGTAAAATCCTCTGCAATTAACTTGTGAAGGAAACCAAGTTGCTCTTCCTGTGGCTGCTCTCAGCCGGGGGTTTGCTGGTGGACTTCTCGCCACACTCTTACCATCTTCTCTTTCTCTCTTGCAGTTTCTGTAACTGACAAAGATGCTTGATGAGAATCCAGTTTGATTTTTATTTATTTAGATGATTTTTTATTTTAGTTTTGCTAAGACTGTAGGCGGTGCTGTTTATTCCACCGGAAGTCTGGTAAACGTGCCTCATTTTCCTATCGGTATGTACTGATGACGACAGAGTATTTCATGCAGACTGCAAAGCGGCATCTATCCATTTCTTACTACTGCCTATGTAAATGAAAATTCTTGTATGAAATACTTTTATTGTCCACTTTTCGTTTTTCCTTTTGATCTTTCTTTGTTCTGGTGCTAGAGATCAAATCCAGGGTTTCACCCAACTTAGGCAAATGGTTTCTCACTGAGACAGACCCCAGCCCTCTTTTGTCTTTTGCAATGAGGTCTCACTGTGTTGCTGAGGTTGGAGTTGAATTCCTGGTCTCAGGCCACCCCTTCTCCCCAAGGTCAAGCCTCTTGTACAGTTGAGAATGAAATTCTCCATGACTGTTCTATTACTTCAGAGCTGAAGTGTGTTTTAGGGGGAGAGTGGGGGTTGTGTCTTGGCAGGGGTTATAAAACCCCCAAAACACTGACTGGTTTGCCACCAAACTTGAGATAATTATAGCAACTCCCTCACTAGGTTATGTGAAAATTCACTTTACCCAGGAGCTGGCCTGAAGTAAAGACCCCAGATAAATGAGCTATTTACCTTGAACCCTGGAACTTAGAAAAGAATAATCTAAAAGCAAGTGCCCATTTTATAAAAGATTCCCTTTGATGTCTTTCTGAATACTGTCATCTCTCAAGACATTTAAATGCTTCACTTATACCAAACCTTACATTTTCAGAGAAATGGTTGGTTTCAGCTCCTTCAGGTAAGGGGAAATAAAGAAGCTGTCTGGCTTCTTTGAGTGGACAGAAACTTCTAGAAACACACACACACACACACACACACACACACACACAGCAGATAAGGGCTGCCTTTTTTGGTGATGAAAATGAGACTTTCCAGAAGGGCCAGAGTCCAGCCAAAGCTCATTTTTCTCCACCAGCAAGGATTTCTAACACGTTTTTTCCTCCTGTCACTTTCTGTCATGAGTTTAAGAGTGCAGTACGTGCTGGGAGCTTGGGGCATTTGTCACACCAGAGGATCTAACATAGCAAATGCCCCAGCAGAGTGAATCGGAGCCACATGGAAACGTCCTGTTAAACTCAGATGAATGGCTTTAGCACCAACTCATGCACCCTTACCTGAGTCTTAAGACTAATCTGAGGGGCCAGAGAGCTCACATCTAAGGCTGCTGGCTGTGCTTCCGAGGTGCTAAGTCCAGTTCCCAGTGCTCACAACCGTTGCTAACAGCTGCCTGTAGTTCTAGCTCCAGGGGATCCAACACCCCTCTATCGTGCACACATATACACACACACATACACACCAAACACCACACACACACACAAATAATCAAAATAAAATTTTTTAAAAGTTGCTCTCAGAGTTCCCAAAACCATGGGCACCAAGGAAAGTGGTCTAGAGAGACTACTTCCACAAGAGAGACAACAACCGTAACCTTACTTTTGAATAAAAGAAACGAAGGACCATTGAATAAAGAGCAAATGAACGAGGGCACGTATAGCCACATAAGCCCTGTTAGGTCCCACAGGCTTGAGGGGCCTCTGCAGGCGAAAAAGGACTTTGTAGCTGAACATTGTTGCCTTCATGTTAAATCTGCTCCTGCTTATCTGGAAAGCTCAGTTTACAGGAGGACTTTCTGGGAAATCCTTTACAGACTAGAGACTAGTTTATTAGCCTGTGGGTTGAAGTATTTCCTTATTTTCTAAAAATGTATAGTCACCTTATTTAACAGGAGAAAACTGTGCACCGTGGCGACTGAAGCTGGGGGTGTAGGCACCAGCTTCACCCAGAAGAGTTTTGAGGTTACAAGAGCCTGGGCAGGTCCAAGCAGACTCCTTAAGGAGTAGAGGCATCCCGGCTACAGAGGGAGGGGCCACTGGTGATGTGGTCACTAGCTAACAAGGTCAAGGAATACAAAAAGCAAGTTTCTGAGCACGCCCTACCCCACCCCCACACCACAACTTATCTCCCCCCCCCCATCAACCCCCTCACTATGAAGCTTGGATTATGTTGACAGGCTTGGCTAGGGAATTTGTTTGGATTTGTTCCCACCATGGCCTTACTGATATCCCCTGTGCTATCAGGTCTTGGGCCTTAGCCAGGAGAAGCACCTGGATGATTCATGTGTCACTATATGCTTAATATCCCTTGGGAGCGCTGGGCCTCTTCATTCCACAAATAGCCTGTTGTTGCAAGTGACACATCTCAACCCCAGCCCAGGCTTCTGGTTTTGCCTTTTCATAAATGGCCAAAAGTTTAACTTAGAGAATCAGTCAGGACGTTCTCTGTTTCACCCAACGTCAAGGGTTGCCACTTTGAAAGTAAATTATTTCAGAAAATCAGGAAATGACTAAGGAATTAATTGGAAATTATTATTAAAATTAATGGAGCTTCCAGACAAGCCCTTGTGAGCTCAGAAACAAATTCTTTTTTGTTCGAATTTCAAAAGAGCTGCCCCAGAACTTGGCCTAAAGTTCCTTAGATGCATATCTCCATAATGAGCAAGAGGTTTGAAAACTCAGCTTCTGCAGCAGACTTTATTGCTTTTCAAGATGAAAAATGTTTTAGTGATTTAAAAAAAAAAAAAAAAAAAAACCCAACTCACCACCATTTCCCACTTCAATTCCCATCTGCCCAGTCACAGAGTGAGCCTGATGGGTGGACTCCATGTTGCTTCCTGAGGCTGTGGGGCGCACTATAGGGACAGAAGGCACATTAAGAAAACAGTGAGTCCATTTCTGGAAGGACTGTGGCACTGTCTGCTCACGAGTGATGCTTTGGGGAAGCATACATGTAACATGTATATAAATACCATCTCCCCAATCAAGTGTAAATTTTACATGGGAAAGGTTCAGATTTTTCTGTTTTGTTTCCATGCCCCTCGATTCTGCCACATAATAGAAATGAAAGTTATATGTTGAATACGAACTATCAAGATTTCAAGGAGTAATGAGAGACAGACAGACGACAGACAGACAGACAGACAGACTCGTGGCTATGACTGTCAAGATGGCTCAGTGGGTAAGTTGCTTTCTGGCAAGCCTGACAGCCTATGTTCAATCCCTGGAACTCACCTGATAGGAGAACTGTAACCCCTACAAGTTATTCTCTGACCTCTACACACACACACACACACACACACACACACACACACACACACACACGGACACACACGGACACATAATAAATGTAATTTGAAAAATGTGAAGTTACATTTTAAAACTCAGTCTCTTGGTAGTAAAGCAAATGCACTACTTTTGAAAACATTTTACTTTAAAATAATTCCAAACTCAGCAAACAGTTTTGAGAATTGTATCAGTGACCAGCAGTGGTGATACATGTCTTTAATCACAACACTTGGGAGGCAGAAGTAGGTGGATCTCTGTAAATGAGGCAAGTTCCAGGACAGCCAGTGCTACACCCTGTCTTGACCTCTTCTCCTGAAAAAATAATTGTACCAGCAGGGCTGGAGAGATGGCTCCGTGGCTAAGAGTACTAGCTGCTGCTCTTACAGAAGACTCAGGTTCAAGTCCCAGAACCCATGTGGTAGCTCCCAACTATCTGTAACTCTAACTCCAGGGGATTTGACACTCTTCTAGCCTCCACAGGAACTAGGCATGTATGTGATGTACAGATACACATGCAGACAGCACACTTATAAACACAAGATAATAAGATTATAGAAATCAAATTTTAAAAAAGGAATTATAACATCATTGGCCAGAGAGATGATAAGAGCTTTGGCTTTTGCCACCAACCCAACTCCAGTATAGCTGTCCTTTGACCTCTTCTCTCTTCTCCTCCCTCTCTCTCTCTCTCTCTCTCTCTCTCTCTCTCTCTCACACACACACACACACACACACACACACACACACACACACACGTATAATTTTTTAAGGGACTATATTTGGAATGTATGGAAATTCTTTATTCAAATTCTCCAAACACCAATGCCTGCCATGCTTGCTTTTGTATATATGAGAGTAAATTAGAGACAAGATCCCCTTTCCCTCCCCAGCCTGGTAGTGTAGGAGTCCGAAGAAAGTTAGTCTCTTCCATAACTACCACCAACCGTCAAATTCCGGAGGTGAATAGTGAGAGTGACACCTCATCTAGAGACAGGCGTCACCCAGAACTTGTCACTTATCTTAATCACATCCTGCAGCGGGATGACATTTGAGGGTCTAAGCTGAGATCACATGGTTCATTTATCACTTCTCTTTAATATCCCTCAGCCCGAGACACTTTCCCAGTCCCTTGAGGCCTTGATGTTTTATGGACCACAAAGCAATTACTTTGGAAGAAGTCCTCCAGTTCATGTTTATCTGATGTCTCCTTGTGATTAAATTGTGTCTTTGGCAGAGTGGTGCTGTGCACTTGTCGGGCCACCGATCTCTACCTGGGGATACACTGGCATACTCCAGACTTCTCCGCTCCAGAGTCTGTGTTTCTCACTCAGTGACTGGTGTGCTATGTGGAGATACCTTGAGGCTGTGGACATAGCCTGTTTTCTTTCATTTGTTTATTTATGGGGCAGTACATCACAGCAGGCGTGTGGAGATCACAGGACAACCTGTAGGAGTCACCTCCTTCCTTCCACCATGTGAGTTACATAAATAACAGTGTGGGCTCTGGGGGTCAAATAGCTCATCAGGCATGGAGACAAGAGCTTTCACCCACTGAACCATCTTGTTGGCCACATCCTCGCATTCATAGACAATTCTTTTGTTGTTATTATGGGTTGTTTATTCTTTGTTTTTTTTTTGAGACAGGATCTTATTCAAGCTGGCCTAGAATACTCTATGTAACCTAGGCTGGTACCAAATCTGCCCCAATCTTTCTACTAAATCTTCCCAAGAGCCAGGATAATATATGTACACTACCATTCCTGGCTTTGTTGACAACTGTCACTTGAATTAGTTATTGATGTGATACTTGTCAAATAGTTACTGTCTAACTATACCATGCACTCCACACTTGTTGGTTGGTATGCTGTGATAAAAATGTGCCAACACATTTATTTATATCAGCATGGATTTGAGTTACAATTTTATTCACTAGAGTTATATAATCTGTCACTGTTAGTATTTTTATATGTATATTCTCTCCAATCAAGCTAGCTACCATGTTTTTTTCACATACATTATTTCAGAGTATTATTTTTTTTATCTAAGATAAGATATTTTGTGCTCAAAATGAATCTACTCCTGAAGTCAGCCTGAATATATTTAATAAACCTCAATATGTTTCATAACTGTTAGGTAGATACAATAAAGGCTTGACCTTTAACCAGTGTATAAATTTTCATTCATTAAGATAGTCTGGTGTGGGTTTAAATGCATACAGATCTAAATGTGAACAGCATAAATCTTATAGACACATTTTAGGGATAGCGTGCATCTGTAGAGTATGTTGTAGGTGACATTACAGTGGACTTTTTAATTAATGGCACTAATGATTTTTTTTTGAAATCTCATTTATTAGTTCTTAGAATTCAAAAAGACTGAGAAGCCAATGTGTAAAAACTTTGAATTAATAGCTGAAACTCCAGAATTACCAGAAGAAAGTAATTTTAAGTATATTCAGAACATAGAGGTCCTATAGGATTCCTTCTGTGGCTGACTTACACCTTTCCAAATCACACTTGCTGGAACTTGAAATCCAAGATTATGGTGCTCAGAGGAAAGGATCTTCAGGAAAGCATGGAGTCAACAGGGCTGACTCCATGTTTGCATCATGTTTGCATCAGGGTACAGTGAGAGAGGCAGAGAGGCCCACACAGTGCTCTGTTCTGTCTTTCTTCTGTTGAGAACACTAGATGATGGTACTTTCCACCAGCAATAACCCTGGCCACACAAACCTGTTGTTGTCATTGATCTCGGACTTCCCAGACTCCAGGACTCTGAGAAATAAAAATTACCCAGTCTGAAGTATTTTGTCATAGCAGCATGAAGGGACTAAGACAAAGGCTGAAAGAACATGCAGGTTTGGAATCACTGCATCTATTTTATAGACTGTTCTTTTATTCTTAGTTCATTTTGTTGTTTACAAAAACTACTACGTACTGAATAGTTAACACAGAGTAGAAATTTGCTTGTCACAGCTCAGAGGAGGGGCAGTCCCAGACCAAGGCGCTGACAGGTACTGACATGGTCTTCTAGCTGAGACGGCACATGGTAGAAGACAGAAGAGCAAGCTGGCCGGATGCAGCATGGAGCCTCTTTAGAATCTCATCCATGAGGGAGGAGCCTTCCCAGCCTGTCTCTTGAAGACCCACTTCTTCGTCTATCACTTGGGGAACATCCAGATTCTGGAGGGGCATATTCAAAGCATGTCTACCCTCTCAGCAGTTTTAACTTTGCCCCTAACGTGTCCTTATCTTTTGTATCTTTGCATACCAGCTTGATTTTCATCGGGATGTTCCCACTGTGTCTTTTCTCAGCCCTCTCTAATCGATATTTGTTGTCCTGATTCTGTATATTTCTATGAGCAGCATAGAACTAGAATTATTGTTCTTAAATTTTAATTTGAAGTTTTCATTTAATAATTTTGTTTGATCGTTTACATTTATTATTGGTCCGTTTGAGCTTGTTTGTAATATTTTGTTTGGTTTTCTGTTAACTGTACTTTTTACTCTCCTAAATTTCTTGAATTCATCATTTGTGTCTCTTTCTTGCCCTGTTCATCTGCTCTGCCCACTTTGTGAATAAGGGTTTTTAAGTTGGGCTGAAGAGAGAGCTCAGCAGTAAGACTGGTTGCTACTCTCCCGGAGCACAGCACCTACACTGTTCCAGAGGGTCCGACACCTTCTGGTCCTTGGGGGCATCCAGATGCATGTGCATGATGAAAAATTTGAATTTAAAAACGCTTTAATAATATTTTCTTATATTGGGCAGTGGTGGCACACACCTTTAATCCTCACACTCGAAGGCAGATCTCTGAATTCAAGGCCAGCTTTGTCTGCAGAGTTCCAGGACTGCCAGGGCTACACAGAGAAATGCTGTCTTGAAAAACCAACCAGGGCTGGAGAGATGGCTCAGCCGTTAAGAGCACTGACTACTCTGCCAGAGGTCCTGAGTTCAATTCCCAGCAGCCACATGGTGGCTCATAACTGTCTGGATCTGAGGCACTCTTCTGGTGTGTGTCTAAGGATAGGTACAGTGCACTTGTATAAATAATAATACATAATATTTTGAGAAAAGAAAAGCCAACCAAACATCATCATCATCATAATTCATTTCCTTAAATCTTGTTGTTATGTAGGGTATTTTATTTCTGATTTTATTATTATATGTCTTTTCTATTTTTCTCAAATAGCCAAAGGTTTATAAATTGTATTGACTCTAGCAAAGACTCAGTTTTTGCTTTCATTAATTTTCTTTATTATCTCCTGCTTTTTGTTGTATTCATTTCTCCTCAGTCCTTAATTTTTACTCCTTTTATATAGACTGTGGGTGGGACTTACTTTGAGTGACGGGTCTTCCTCTACAATCAACATCAGTGTGAAACCTTCCTCCCAGGCTCCAGGCTCCAGGCTCCAGGCTCCAGGCTCCAGGCTCCAGGCTCCAGGCTCCAGGCTCCAGGCTCCAGGCTCCAGGCTCCAGGCTCCAGGCTCCAGGCTCCAGGCTCCAGGCTCTAAGCTCCAAGCTCCAAGCTCCATGCTCTGGACTCTGGGCATGGACCAGACATGTTGGCTCCTTAAGGCTTCTTTCTCATTGATTCAAGGCACCGATGTTTCTCTCATCATCTCTTTGACCAGGACCTGATTTAAGGACCCACGGCAGGAAATTCTCAAACATCAGCTGCTTAGGAGTCAGGGGTAGTAGTTGTTTGAGTTTATTAATTTATATTATTTTAAAATTTTATTTGTGTATGTCATGTGAATTTATGCCATATGTGTCTCTGTGTGTGTGTGTCTGTGTGTGTCTCTGTGTGTGTGTGTCCACAGAGACAGGAAGAGGGTGTCAGATATTTTGGAAATAGAGTTCAGTTCCTGACATGGGCACTAAGAACTGAACTCTTCATCTGGAAGAGTAGCAAGTGCTCTTAACTGCTCAGCCATCTCTTTAGCGCTCGTGTCTTAGAATCACTGTTGCTGTGATGAAACACTAAAAGCAGCTTGGAGAGGAAAGGGTTTAGTTTGACTTACACATCCTAAATCACAGTCCACCACACAAGACAAGAATTTGGAGCAGGAACTTGGAGGCAGGAGCTGATGCTGGAGGAACACTGCTTACTGGCATGCTCCTCATGCCTTGCTCAGCCTGCTTTCTTATAATTGCGCCAAAGACTCTAACCAGGGGTCATGCCACCCACAATGGTCTGAGTCCCCCCATATCAACCTCTAATTAAGAAGATGCCCTACAGCAGCTGTTCTCAACTTGTGGGTCATGATCCTTTCATGGGTGGGTTACATTATGATTCATAACTAGAAAAATTACATTTATGAAGTAGCAACAAAATAAATTTGCAGTTGGGGGGGTCACCACAACATGAGGAACTGTGTTAAGGGGTTGCAGCCTTAGGAAGGTTGAGGGCCATTGCCCTAAAGGCTTGCCTACAGCTAGCTCTAACACGCAATTTCTCAATTGAGGGTCTTTCCTCTCAGATAACTTCAGATTTGAAAGGTTTTCTGTTTGTTTCTGTCTTTGAGGTCTTATACATATGAGAGAGAGAGAGAGAGAGAGAGAGAGAGAGAGAGAGAGAGAGAGAGAGAGAGAGTTTTGTATGGACAGTCTAGCAGTGCTGACCACCCTAACCCAGGAACTCTTGTCTTTCCATTTGCTTTCGATGCAATCTTTCAATTCAGTTTTTCACTACAGGAAACTTTATCTCATGCATCATACCCAGGTATTTTGTAGTTATCATAGATGACATTGCTTTCTTGACTTTTGTTTGGGTTGGTACACTGTCAGTACTTGATTGCTGTGCTGATATTTGTGTTTCATAGCCTTGCCGACTATGTTCTAATAATACTGCTTTACTGGAGTCTCTGGGGTTCTCCATACACAGTCCCGTTGTAGAGGGCATGAGGTCCTTGTTCTCACAGATAAACACTAGAGCCATGGTTTTCAACTTTCCTAATGCTTCGACCCTTTAATATAGTTTCTCACGTTATGGTGACTGCCAACCATAAAATTATTTCATTGCTACTTCCTAACTTTAATTTTGCTACTGTTATGAATCATAATGTAAATGTCTGAAGTGCTCGATATTTGATTTGTAACCCCTTCTGAGGTGGAAACCTACCCATTGAAAAACATTGCACAAGGGAGACCAGGAATGTTAAACATGCAAGGTTATCTCCTCAGCAGAAGCGATGCATACCTGTTTTTGGCCTAGAAAGCTGGGAGTGGATGTAGTTAACATTCTGCTGATCCGAGCTATCTGTAGTGCCAGGCCACACCGGAATCCCTCAGATCATTATGTTTGTCTCAGACTCTTCCCCGCTAGGACGTTATCTTTAGCATCGTTTCTCTGTCAATAGAACCCATCTCTAGGGAACAGGTCACCTGTACTTTGTAGCTTGATGACCTTCGAGATGGCCTAGACCACACCAGATCCTCCCCTAGGCCCTTAAGCTATAGAGCCCCTTCCTATGGAAGATGTCATGATTACTTTCCAAGAGTTTTGATACAGTCACACCTTCAACTTTATTCTGATAATTGACAATGGGGAAACTTCCCCCCCGCCCCCGAAGTTGAACTATATTTAAATGTGTCTGAAATTAATTGCCTGGTGTCAGACTTGAGAAGTTTGAACCAACACTACCTAAGTCATATTGAATGGGATTTTCTTCTTGCCTCAGGGTCATTACTCTGCTCCATCACAGGGTTTGCAGGGGTCCCCATATCACATGACCTGCAGAGTGGCAACTTTCTTCTTTCCAGTTGCAATGTCCTTTTTTTTTCTTTAGCCGGATTGCTCTGACTGGGAGTTCTTGAATAGTGTTGAATAAAAGTGGCGGAGGTTGGAATTCTTACTCTTTCCAGGTCTTAGAGGGATTCCAGCCCTTCCCAGTATGTTGGTTGTTGGCTTGTCTCATATGGCTTCTGTTATGTTGGATTTATCCTTTCTCTCCTTTTAAAATTTGTTCGTTTTTGAGATAGGGTGTCACTAGTTAGGCTGGGCTGGCCTGAAACTCACTAAATAGATCAATCTGGCATCAAACTCACCATCCTCCTGCCTCGGTGTCATTGGTGCTGAGATTACCAGCCTAAGTCATTGCAGTGGTGAAGAATTTTCTTCCTGTATCTAATTTGTTCACATTTAGTGGTGAAAGTGTGTTAGATTTTATCTAATAACATGTATGTACCCATCAGGATAACCCTGTGGCCTCTCTTCTCCATTTATTCAGCTGGTGTGTGGTATCCTAGAAATAAAGCTTTTATACAGAAGTCCCAGACAGCAAGACAGCTGTGGGTTCCAAGGTCACAAAACCCGTCTGTCACTCATTCTGTTTTTTGAAGTTTTTTGTTATTACTTGTAATGATATGTATATGGGAGGAGGGCAGTTTGGGCACATGAATGGAGGTGCCTCTGGAGGCCCCGGGGAAGTGGGGTCCCTGCAGTTGAAGTCCCAGGTATTTGTAAGCTGTCCAATGTGCATGCTTGGATCTTCGAAAGCAATGCACATTCTGACCACTGAGCCATCTCTCCATCCACCCTCACGCCACCTTCAAGCCACTCAGTTTTTATGTAATTGTTCGATAAGTGCTTAACCCTTTGAAGTGAGGATAAAAATGTGTACATCTGTGAGAACTTACTGCTTAACAGACACAGTTTTGATTCAGGTTGTGAAACATTCAGGTATTAGTGCCAATGAATACCTGCAGGGTATAATCAGTGCCACTGAAGTGGACACTTACAAATGGTTTAGAGAAGTCCCATCATACAGGTTTGTCATATTTCTGTGTGTGCTTCACACAGCCTTATGGAAGAACTAAGCAATAAAACCCACAAGAAGGATAAATATGAAACCCCCATAAAAGGGTGTCCTGGGGCAGATGACTGTGGTTGGAAGACAATCATTCCATTTTCCAGGAACGCCTTGGGTCCTATAACCAGAATTTTTTGTGGTCTCTTGGCAACAGACAGACCTCACAGAGAAAAGCCTGACTCGCAGAATTAGCAATGCAGAGTCTCTCAGGGCTTCAGCTTCAGGCAGATAATACTGCTTATGCTTGCAACTCTCAAAAAGCTTGTAAATGAAGCTGGGTCAGACCCAGTTCCCTCCATCTGGTCAGCACTGGTTATCACACCCAGCCAGCACTTAGTGAGCATCTGTGCACAGTCAGTGGGGGTTGGGGGGAGTAAGAAATATTTTATTTGTATCCTTCAGACAAAGGTCAAGTTTCACCTCCTGATGCCATAGCTTGGCAAAGGAGGAGACTGATGTGTATCATGTCAGCTGGTAGAACTTCTCACCCTCCCCTTCCCACCCCACCTCACCTCAGTGGCCCTTCCCCCTGTCACCACAAGGGCTAGACTTTGCCACCTGAGCTGGACATGAAGCATGGGTGAGGAATGGACTGCGTGGTTCCATTGCAATGTTGGGACTGTTGCTTCAACTGTAGCAGCAGTCCCCAGCCCAGCCCAGCCCAGCCCAGCCTAGCCTAGCCTGTCTGGTCACAGGTGTGTGGTCTGGGCTAAGAACTTCAACCTGAGGTTACAGTCGGAATCAGAAAGCATTTTCATTGCTGGCTAATGGCTTTCTTACTACATGATATGGGACAAATAAAAGGGCTTCTCCTGGGCCTTCTTACATTTATAAGATGCAGGAAGAGTGAGACTTGGTTCATGGGAGGTTATGATAATTAAACTGACTCCGATCTCCAACTCTAGTCAGGTGATATGGTGGTTTGAAAGAGAATGGCCCCCATAGGCCCATAGGGAGTGGCAGCATTAGGAGGTGTAGCATTGTTGAAAGAAGTGGTCACTGGGGGGTGGGCTTTGAGGTCTCCTATGCTTAAGGCACACCCAGTACGGAAGTTCTTTTATGACTGCCTATGAATCAAGATGGAGAATTCTCAGCTCTTCTCCAGCACCATGTCTGCCCGTGTGTTTTTCACCATGACAATAATGAACTAGGCATCTGAAACTGTAAGCTAGCCCCAATTAAATGTTTCCCTTTATAAGAGTTGCCTTGGTCAGGGTGTCTCTTCACAGCAATAGAAACCCTAAGGCAGGTGCTGGTGACAGTAGCGATCGTATTAATTTCAGCTGACAACCCCAGGTAAGCATGCTGGCTTTGTGAGTTGAGGTTTTGGAGTTATTACTCCAGAGCCTCCCTGAGTCACAGGATCAGGAGGAAGGTTTACGGAGGATGCAGCTTGCCAATTTGATGGAGCCACACTCAGTGCTGCTAGAGACTGCCTTGCCCCTGTGCCCAGGCCATATGACTCCTCTTCTTTCTCCACTGTCTGGATGGTTCTTTCTCTTCAATCTTTCCAAAGACAGGATTCCAAGAAGCAGAGACTAAGCCCTAATCCCTCAACCGGAGGCAAGGCCTGCTCTTGGACCATAAAGGCTTGAGATTTCTTGACTCATGGCTAGTCCATATCTATCGGTCTGCCAAAACCAAATAATTTCCTTAAATCATTGTGGGTGGTGAATAACTGGTGTAGAGGGTAGAATATCTAAAAGAGAAAAGGTCAGATGTTGTATCACCATCCAGCTTGCCATCTTGGCTCCTTCCAGAGCAGTCAAAATCGGTGTCAAATGAGTGGGGCTCTTTCTCTGGCCCCAAGCACCTTGGGGAGACTTCCCCTTCCTTGAGCACCCTGGCTATGACATTATAGAACACACTGCCCTCTCCCCGCAGCCTTGTCCTTCCTCTGTCCCTCTCTCCTCTTAAGCCCTTTCTCCTGAGGAATGTCTTTGTGGTTGATCTGTTATTTAGCACTTTCAGCTGTCCCTCCCCTTTTCTTCCTGCCTTTGACTATTTCAGATGCATTCCTGGCTATTCTGAAGTCTTGTTTCCTAGCTGCTGGTTTCTGGTACTTGGTGTGAGCAAACAACCCTCTCATCTGAAGGCTGAGTCCACCTTCATGGCTTCCTCAGTCGCCTACATCCTGAAGATTCCCGACCCACTTTTCTGGGCTCCAGGCCCCTGGGCCTCTTCCTACTGTTCTGGTGAGAATGCTCAGAACTCAACCCCCCCCCCCCCCACCTAAATGCTTTTAACTTGCCTTGCTGATGCTCTCAGTGCGTGATGTCAACAGCTATTTAATCATCCAGACTTGAAACTTCAGGTGAACATCAAAGACCTCTTCCTATTCCCCACCCACTGCCCTATGCAGGAGGAAGGGTTGATGGGAACATGGGGTGGTGTGCCACTCAGCCCTGGCAATACCAAATACAGCTGTCTCTAAGATCCCACCTGCTCTCCATCCCTACCCTCTCTGCCCCTGGACAGGATCCCACTACCTGCCTGGACCATAGATGCTGTTTTCCCTCTCCCACCTTTTCTCTGTATCCCCTCTTCCCTGGTGACATACTCTTTCTTGAGGCTAGTCCTGCTTCTTTAATTTTCCTTCTCAGAAGCTTAAAGGGTCCTCACTTGCCTTCCAGCCCCATCCAGACTCCCACTTCATTCCAATATCACTGCCTCCCATTCCTGAAGCCCCATTGGTCAGCTGCTCTCTAGGAAGCCTTACTGCCACTCTTTAAAGTCTTCCTTCTTCCCCACCCAAAGCACCCAGTGCCAACACAAGTGTCCTCCCATCACAAGGACTTCCAACCTCAGGCCTGAGCAGCCCAAGTCGTGAGTGGAATTAACCACTTTCCTCCGCAGTCAGTAAGCACATTATGTTTCTGCGGTGTGAGGTACACCACATCCCATAGTTGAGCCTACTGAGAGTGACAGCTGTCACACATTCATTTCAGCATGACAGACATACAAAGGATCTAGCTGGTGATACATAATCCATGTCCATTAGACACATTGATTGACTAATCGGAAGTTTTATATTGTTCTGTCTATAAACAATTGCATGATTCTGAAAGGTGTTGGGCACTTTAATATGCTGTCTTGGTATTTTTGATTCCTTGTTCTTTCTTTCTCTAAATAGTGATTTAGAATAATAGTCTGCATGCCAGGCTCTGGGCTGCTGACCGGAGGGTAATGAGGAAACTTCTCTGCTTTCAAAATGCTCACAGAAGGGGCTCCCTGGTGGATACAGGGGCAAGAACCCTGTCATCCAGACACTGGCACCTACTTCTCTTCAAGGGCAATTTTTTCAACTGACAGGTCTGGTCCTTGTCTCCTATGGGTTCGTAGGCTGTAGATCCTGTGGTCCACTCCTGGTCCTTGTGGACCACCCACTTGGCTTCAGTCCTCTTCTGGAAGATGTCCTTGACGGCTGCACAGTGGTGAGACCCAAAAGCTGGTCATCAGTGGAAGAAACCTGCCACCTTAGTTTCCTCCCCAGCTTCCGTGGGAGTGGCCTCATGCTGTAACATGACTTGGACTTGGAGTTGGCCATACTGACCAGAAGCAGTTTAGGACCTGGGCTTGGATGAGGTCCTTACACTTAGGCCTTTCACACAGAGGGTTCTGACTGAGAATCCCTGCCCTCACCCTAGCTGTCTTCACTCTGAATTTGATTCTTTTCCTCCAAGTGCTGTTGTAGGAGGGACTGTATTCCCACCTGAACCCATTTAGCCCCACATCTTTCCTCAAGTAAAGCCTTAACTTGGCCCCTTGCTTTGGGGTTGAGCCCCAAAACTCCATCCTGTAGCCGATCTTTGCTACTTTGTGGGGGGTTTTCTCCCACCTTTTAACTCCCTAACACTAAATAAGAGAGAAAAAAGGATAGAGGGGAAAGGAAAGAGATATCTGAATCGAGTTAGGTGCCTGAAAGGGGGTGATATTATCATTAGATACTTTCTGCTGATTAGGGGCGTCGAGTTTTTTGAGGCAAGTTTGACCTTAGCAGTCAGGATATCTAATTTCTTCTTGTTGTTTTTTCTTTGTGCACTACTACTTAGCAAACTGCAACCAACAATAACCAACAGTGACCACCCACCTGCCTCTTGGGGCTCTAAGCATTTATATACCCTCAGAAATGTCCCCCAGAATTCCATTTTACACACAATCTCAGAAATTATCTGCAGCTGGCAAGATCATGTCCCTGCTAGAATACAAGACAAATCTTAGTCAGCTGTTGTTAATCTGAAGCAGTCTCATATCCCACACCTGGGATAAAAATGAAAACACAGTCTTAGAATATTTGTGTGTGTGTGTGTGTGTGTGTGTGTGTGTGTGTGTGTGTGTGTGTGTTTAAAGAAACCCAAACTCCAGAATTGTCAGTATGCTAGCCAATAGCCATTATCATGTAGAAAATGAGTTGCAGGTTCTATGGTCAGGAGTAAGGGACCTCTAGGGTGACTTCTCTTTTGTGAATAGTTCCAGCATACCAATCATCCTGTGCCGTCTCAGGGGTGGTCTAAATTAACACATGCCAGCATCCCAGTAGTGGGCAGTATTTTTAGAAGCAATGCAGGCAATGGAAACCCTAGGGAAGAAGGGGAACATTCCACAACTACCAGAAGGTCTCGCCCACCTTAGGTCACTGGGGACCATTTTGAGGTCAGAGGAGTTCTTTTTCTGCCCTAGGGCCAGCCAGTTTAATGAAAGACCCTAGTACCTTGAAAGGCAACTCTGGGTAGAACAGGTTGGTATGTTCTGTTTTGAAATTTCATTGCCAATGGTACAAACCTGGTGCTTACTAACAATTCTGTCTCCAACAATACTGCACCAGGTGCACAGCCACTTACAACAAAAGCCTCTACCGCTCTCTCTTCTCCACCAATATCCAATTTCTAAACAAACCCTGTTTGCTTTGTACTTCATAATTCAGGCCACTTGGATCTACACCATTGGTACTCTGTGCTTTTCTCCATCCTGCCAAGCACCATCCTACAACACTATAAAGCCCTGCACAGCCCACACTGTTCATGGGCTTTATGTTTCTGAAGTGTATTTACAGCCTGAAAACAATTAAATGCAGCACTCTGATTGAGATCAATTGTATACACCCCATGGCAAAAGTGGGAGTCAGTATATCCAGACCTTCTCAGCAGAGGTCAAGCGAGGCTCTGCCTCTTGATTTAGCACCCATTGTGTGAAGGTGTGCCCTTTTGTGATGTGTTTAGAGCCGAGTGCCTCTTTGTGGTTTTTTTTTTGTCATTGATTTCACCATTGACCCCCCCCCCAAGGGTTGGGCTGAAGCACTATTCTGAAATGCAAGGAGATTATGTGCACCTTCTAGAAAATAAGACAGTGTTAGGCCAGCTTTGTTCAGATCTTAGCTCTCTTTCAGTTCACTGCTAACAAAACAAGGTACACTGAGTGAGGTATCTTTTATCTGAAACACACAAGACAGAGTTGCATGTTTGTCAGTTGATAAAAACATTGTGACAGGGACACTAACCCCAGGAGAGACCTGCAGCAATTGCAAGTCAGTGCTTGTGGTGACTTTATTGGAAGTGACTATTGCCAATGGTGACAATCTGTCATCAGACTCAGAGCAATGATGAAAATCCAGTGAAGGCCATAGCTGCCTTTCCTGCCTTTGCAATGCCAGGAAGATAGTAGGTTCTCAATAAATACATGAATGAATGAATGAATGAATGAGAAGACACTTTGGACATCTTCATTTTCTTATACTTTTGGTTGTGAGCCTAGCCTTTAATGGCTGAGTCATCTCTTCAGCCCAGACATCTCCAATGAAATTAATCAGTCATCACCATCATCTTTGGCAATATGTGAGAAATCACAGCATTTTCAAACCATGTTACATTGTAGAGAACTTGAAATATAGTTAACATGTATAAAGTCTTCAAATTTTATAGTAGATATTTTGCCCACTACAAGATAGTGTCATATAAACAATTTTGAGTCACAGATCTTTTTAAAATGCCTCTTTTTTTAAAAAAAAATTAAGTTTTTGTGATTATATTTTTAAAATTTATTTTATTTTATGGGTACTGGTGTTTTGCCTGCATATATGTCTGTGCATGATGTGTGCACATGGCCAAGAGTCCAGAAGAGGGCATAAGATATCCTGAGCTATACATTTTGATCATTGTTTGGATATAATTGATTTCTCTTAGTCAAGTTTTCTATTGCCTTGATGAAATACCATGACCAAAAAACAAGTTGAGGAGGAAAGAGTTTATTCAGCTTACATTTCCATATTTATCGATGAAGGAAGTCAGGACAGGAACTCAAACAGGGCAAGATCCTGGAGGCAAGAATTAAAGCAGAGGCTATAGAGGAGTGTTGCTTACTGGAGGAGTCTTGCTTCCCCTAGTTTGCTCAGCCTGCTTTCTTATAGAACCCAGGGCCACCAGCCCAGGGATGGCACCATCCACAATCGGCTGGGTTCTCCCCCATTGATCACTAATTGAGAAATGCCTTACAGCTGAATCTCATGGAGGCATCTCCTCAACTAAGACTACTTTCTCTCAGATGACTCTAGCTAGTGTCAAGTTGACACACAAAACCAGCCAATACATGAGTTCTTTTGAAATCACCTGGTTTCTATTTCCTGCATTTAAAATAGTAACCATTAAAATACTTAGGAAATGTCCCTAGGTCTGCCCAGGCTATCAAAGTACCTGGCACAAAAGTATGTAAGAACTTTAAACTGAGTTGATTTAACTCGTCCTATAATCCTAGAACTTGAGAGGCAGAGACTCTCTGAGTTCCAAGCCAGCCTAGGCTACAGAGTTAGACCCTGTGTTAAAAATAACTAAGCCAAGCATGATAGTGCATGCCTTTAATCTCCACACCTGGAAAGCAGAGGCAGGTGGATTTCTGTGAGTTCAAGGCTAGCTTGATCTACAGAGTAAGTTCCAAAACAGCCAGGGCTCTTACACAGAGAAATTCCTTCTCAAAAAACCAAAATAATCATCACAATAAACTAATTAATTAATTAATTAATTAAAGACGTTTAGCCTGGCTGCAGGTATCAAGTCAAAATTGAGGTCACGTGCCCGAGGTCATGAAACTACTTGGGCAGAATTTGGGTCTACAGAAAAATCTGCCTGCTGACACCATGGGTTGGTTCTTTCTGAGGGCTCCTTCATGAAGACCGCTTCCCTGTGCCTCCCCTCAGGCAGCTGAGTGGGTGGGTTCCAGAGAAATCAAAGAGGTCTGTCTAGTGGTGAGCCTGTGCAGAGCCTTCTCAGGGGCTAGATGATGGAGCCTTTCCAAGTTTAGCCTAGAGACTCACAGGATCTGCAAACTGTTGTTGGGTGAAGAAGTATAAAGAAGAGAAATTGAGTAAGAATTTAAAAACTTGGATCTAATAATAGCACAGGCTTGCAGCTTGCAGCTTGCATGTTTGCTCTGTTTGGATGTGGTTTCTCCTCACAGGTTTGTGTATTGGACCCCTAAGAAGCAGAAGTGGAGTGAGGCCCTTAGGTCACACTGAAAAAGTCTTTAGAAGGCAGAATGCAGTTGGTGTGCATGGGAGCCCCCAGTTGACTGTCATGGTCACTATAATAAAAGCACTAGTGTGGCTACTTCTTAGTGTCATTGGCTTTTTATCCTGCTGTTTGACCTTTTCTTTGTGTGCATGTCCCCATTATGGTTACATCAGCAGCAGGAGGACCTTACTGAGCCAATCTGATGCCAAGGACATTGCCCTGGGCCTCCAGACCCCTAAAATGCATAAACTTCTTTTTTTTTATTAGCCTGCTTCAGGTGTTTCATTAAAGGAGACAGAGTAATACATGTAAATGTATTTTTCAGATTTTATTTTATTTTATTTTAAAAATCAGTGTTCTATGATAGATTGGAAACCCATAAAACAAAGACTAAACCAAACACACACACAAAAAAAAAATACTAGTGTTTTTCCCCTCTTGTTGGGAGTCACCACTAGGGGGAGGACGATAAAGAGATGGAGAGGGTAAGGTTGAACAATGCTCTGGATAATGGATGAATCAGATCCGGGAAAACGATGAGACCATTATCAGCCTAGCAGAACTGGAGACGGTCCAGGAAGCAGGATGCGATGAACTGTTTAGACCAACATCCCCAGGCAAAGGAAATGTCCCTTGGGTACTCCACGAAGGGCAAGCCCACAGTATGGCAGCAGAGGCTGGGCCAGGAGTGGAGAGTACAAGACTGGACTGACAAGGCAGTCCTGGGGCCTGGCAGTACAGCTGCCCCTGTGTGTGCCCGAAAGAAGTTGGGTCCATGTAGAGAGGGAAAGGAGCCTCGAAACATTTGTGAGAGCTACTTATGGATGCTGAGGGAAGGTGCTGACGATATGATTCTTTTCCGATGAGGTGCAGAGAGCCCTTTATCTATTCTGAATGGGGTGAAATATGCCTGAGTTTCACATGGTAATGTTCATCATGCCAAATAATTTAAAATTTTCTTCATACTGCCTCTTCTTTGAGAGAGAAAAAATTGTCCTCTTCCACCTGAGGGCAAATGTTCAGATCCATTTCCATACTCAAGTGATCATGTGCAAGGATGGGCATGAGTGAGGAGTGTTCTAGAAGAACAGGGTGTTTCTTTTGGCACCCTCCCTTCCTCTCCTCTGTTTATCTGGAACAGATCAGACCCACAATGCCCACGTTTAAGGAAGTCCCGGGATCTGTGACTGTCACCTTAACATGACTTTGCATATGTGATTGAACGGGGATCTTGAGCTTGCCATGACCCTGTACTTCATATTTAGATTTCTGAGCCATGCAAGGAGCCAGCCCACCAACACTGTTTGGTCGTAACCAGGTAGAATAGATTTCAGGACCCTGGACATTCACAACTATAAGGAGATGAATCTATCATTTTTTAAAGGGTTTTTTTTTTTTTTTTTTTTTTTAAGATTCTAATATAATTACATCATTTTCCCTTTCCTGTTCTCTGTCAAAACCTTCACATGTACCCTACCCCTTGCTCTCTTTCAAATTCAGAGCCTCTTTTCTTTAATTGTTGTTACATGTGTATATATATGCTATATGCACACACACACACACACACATGTGTGTATATATATGTTTATAAATACAACCTGTTCATTCTGTATATGTCACTTGTATGTTTCTTTTCAGAGCTGACAATTTTGTATTGGATAACAAGCTGGTGTGCTTTTCCCTCTTTGCTGCGGCTAGTGAAATCATGGATCTTAGAGAACCTATAATGTACTAAACCAGCTTAATTCTTAACTACATCCTAAATATTTGTCCTTATAGCCACAGATAAGTGTAATTCTCACCCTTTATCAAGGAAACTTTTCTTGCAACAGACAAAGGCCATTACAGAAAACACAACCAATCAAAATCCAGAGTCGTGGTTATCAGATTATTTAAGAAGCTGTTGAGAGACAACGGTGGCTTGGTTTGACCTTAGGTGGGACCATGTGTGTTCACCACAAGGGGCACCTTTGTCACCAGTGTTAGCAGATGGCCAAAACTAGCTCCAGAAGAAGATACCACGTAGATCCTTATAGGGACAGGCATGACTCCTATAGTCCTAAAGGGAAACTGGGAATTGTAGTCTTTCAATAGAAGACTCTCAGCGGACCCCAATCCCACCGGTTACATCTACAACACAGCTCCTGCACCTAAGACCCAGGGATCATTTCTGAAGAGGGAGAAGAGAGACTGCAAGAGTCAGAGGAACAGGAAATTTAGTGTGAGGCTGTGTCTCTTATAAATGGCAGAAACTGCACTGTGAGGTCTCACCATCATGGCTGTCTAAACATGACCTGCACGAGGATGACAGCAATAGACAGGCTGGCGTGGATTCGAGAAATCTGTCATATCTTTAACCACTGAGACCGCTCTGACCCGAAAACCAGACAGGAAAACCACAAGCCACACCCCCCCGCTCCCACAGTCTGTCCCTCTCACTCAGCACTCCCCAATGGTGCTTCCTACAATAAGAAGAATGTCCTCTAGCTGCAGTGGACATTAGTCATGCGTGACCACAGAGCTCTTGAAGTACAGTTGCTGCAACTAAGAGGTTGGTTTTCAACTTTCTACCATTTTAGTTCATTGGTCTTTATATAGCTACATGTGTCTGTTGGCCACCCCGTCGGACAGTGGTATGGATTTTACTACAATAAAATTAGAGAAAGGTCTGGGACAGAGATCAGTAGTAGAGTGCTTGCCTAACGTGTGGAAGACCCTGGGTTTGATCCCCAGTGCCAGGGTGGGTGGAATCCAAAACTTAAAAAGAAATGGAGAACTGAAATATACACGTCACAAAGTTTGCAGTACTGTCACAGCACGTGTTATTTATGAGCGTCAGAATGAAGTGAATATGAACAACGTAAGTCTTGCTTCTAATCAAACTATAGGGCTGACAGTGTAACTCAGTGGGAAAGTGTGTACTTAGAATGTGTGAGTCCCTGGGTTCAACACACACACACACACACACACACACACACACACACACACACACACAGGGGCTCAGTATCTTCAACCTGTTGGAGCCCATTGGATCTCTTAGTAAGAGACCTGCAGTCTAGGATTCTCACCTTAGACATGCAATTGTGGGGACAAGGACAAAAGCCACTGCCCACTGAGTATCAGCAACATTTGTGTTACAAGAAAGGAAGGTGAGCAACTTGTCCAGGCCCCTGGGTGGCCTTTGGAGCAGTTCTGAGGCCAGGGCTCTGGTTCCAAACCTCTGAGCTACCTCACTCTCCTGGGCACATTGTCTTCCTCTCCTGGGACACAGGGTCCTCACTGTCTGTCCTCTAGGCTGAGGACTAATGAAGGAACAACTGTGAAACCGGAGGGGGCTTTCAGAGCGCCAGCACTGCGGGTACCCTAGCATGAGTCTGCACTCTCCGTGATATTGAAAAGACTTTAAACTTTCCATTTAAGCACTGCAGGCCAGCACAGCCCAATCATGGAAAAAACAATATCGGTTTGGAAAGGTTACGGCTGCTTTTCCAATTCCAGTCAACATTAAAAATGCAGATGCTTACTATTTAAATACAGCCTCTGGCCACCAGCTCTGAGTGTCCAGGTCAGGGTAAACCACACTGGGCAGCAATCTCCCACTGAGGCTCAGAAGGTGGGAGGCAGAGGACACCCAGAAGCGCCTGTGTTACACCAGGATGCAGGTGTCACCTCCAGCCGCATGCAGGCTGGGTCCTCAGAGGGCATGCAGTTCCAGTCAATGAAGAAACATTCATTCATTAGGTCGGGGACCTGCTGGCTTACCTACTCCTGGGTCCTTGTGCCTAGCACCTGCTTCAGTGTCTGAACTCAGGGAATATTGTTGAATACATGGATAATTTCCTTCGCCATTTTTGTTGGGATATCTTCCAGTGTCCCAGGCACAGTGCTAAACTGTTCCAATTGATGCCAGGATGAGTCATTTGAGGACATCAATCCTGAATAATTTACACCTAAGGATGGGGAATTCAAACAGGCAATAATAACACCAAGCGATACTGAGTTAACATTTCCATAATTGCCTGCTTCTAGAGATCTGTCAACAGTGCTTGCTTGGATGGTGCCTGCTAGAGAATGCTTGTGACGTCAGCAAGAAAAGTGGCCTACAAGAGGTGCCAAGGAGCTATTCCCAGTCTGGCCCCTGTGTCCAGCCTCCTCCCTCCACACTGAGAGCTATGAGAGGCTGGGATTGGACCTTATTCAGTAAAGTATCAAATGACTTCCCTGGGGCCTGACACATGATAGTAAATAATACATGTTGAGTAAGAGGGTGGTTTGATAAACGATGGCTAGGAACTCATAAGGAATCATAACGTACACATGACTGAGAGTTTAGCATGGAGTCAGAGTTCCAGAGAGTGCAGTGGTAGAGAGCTTGCCTAGCAAGCACAAGGGCCTGGGTTCTATGCTTGGCACCTCAGAAAGTACTCAGGTTCAACTGTAGTCAGGACTCACCTGGCACAGGGATGCGTCCTTCCCGTATCCTCACCCTGCAAGATGACCATCTAATGGGATCCAATGGTCCCATTCCTGAGAACGCTTGCTTTCAGGAACAAATCACTTCTCGGAGACTTCACCTCATAATACTAGGGTGCTGAGCATTGGAATATCTTTAGTTAACTTGTTTGACTTGAGACAGAGAGACAGAGTCTCACTATGTAGCCCTGTCTAGCCTGGAACTAGATACCTAGCCTCAAACTCAGAAAAATCTCCTGCCTCTACCTCCCAAGTGCAGGGGTTGAAGAGGTTATGCCACCACACCTCAAGAACATTAAGAATGTAACAAACAGGCCTTAGGAGGATGCACTCAGACCAAAGCAAGAACAGAGGTAGCAGCTGTGGGGAGTGGCGGTTCCCCGGGGGACTGGACAAGACCTGTTGAAATTTCAAAAGTCAGAAGATTGAAAGAGGGCCTCTGGTAAGCTTACCTGGGAATGTGGAGTAGGGTCCCTGCTCAGCTGCAGTGCTGGGGTTGAGTTTGCTACAACAAATTCATTTAGCATTGGAAAAGCTACATGCTGGCTTCATCAATGCCTCTGAGAAGGCTTGCAGTTGCTAACTTGCAGTTGATGGGAACAGAAAGAAAACAAACAGGCCACACACTGAAAGTAAACAAGAGGCAGGGAGCTTGATCCTGGGCTCTCTGTGTATCCCCACAGCAAAAGTTCTGAGGGAGTCAACTGGCTGGGCAGCTATGTGGTTTGCCCATATTCAGCTGCAGGGTGGCCCAGGACAAAACATTTCAGAGATCCATCTTCCCATCAGTGTTGTATGGCAGTGGTCCCTGTAATCTCGTTATATGGGTGGGAAATGGAGAGTCTAAAAATCCAAACTAACGTGCCTTATATGTTGAAGTGGAAGAGACTTAGTTTGAAGTCAGGTCTAAACGGAAAAGTTATTCCAGATTTCCATCCATTTAAAATTACCAGAGTGTCAGGCAACTGGACAGGTTGACATCTGGGGACAGGACACGGGGAGGTGGCTTTACCTAGAAGAGCCAGGGAACAGTTATGGGAATATTCACTGAGTGGCCATCAAGAGTGACCAAACTGTGGGTTGATAGGTCTGCCATTGATTGTACCATCTCCCCAGACAACGATGTTCTTAGCACAATGGTGTTAGCAACCAAAGATTAGCTGTCCAACAAACTCCTGACCATCACTCTAAAAGTCATCAAGATGTCTCCTCCCCAGAGGAGCCTTCTGGATCTCTCAGAGCCACTACTATGTGTGTTTGGACAGGACATAGCTCAGAGTTCTTCATGGGCCTCCTTATTGCTGTACTACATGGGACTGTGGGCTCTTTTTGGGCAAGTCTGAAGCTCCTGGTGTCCAGGGGTAAAGAGTGGTAAGGGTTCCTTTTTACCAGGACCCTGCTGCTGCAAGTGCCAGGGGCTGTAAGGCTCATAACCTCAGACTTATCCTCTGACTTTCAGATTTTTTTTTTTTAATTAGTTTATTATTGTGTGTGTATGGTGCTTTGCCTGCATACGCTCGACTAACAGTCTTGGGTGAAGTAGGGGATGGGGCATCCTTTCTCTGGCCAGTTGGTTTTGCTCCACCTCACTTCTGTATGCTCATCTTAGGCAGGAAAAGAGGCAGCCACAGTCAGGTTAAGTTGGCTGCTGACCCACGACCTGTGGTTCAGCACACAAAAAAGGAGCCAGTCAACCAGATTCTAAACTCAGGAATTTAAACTAAGAAATGCTGAGCCTTGTAGGCAGACAGCAGCGAACTCAGAGGGTGGTGTGAAGTGAGGACCCTATTATGAAAAGAACTGGTTAGCAGAGGCTATAAGGGGAGAAGCCAGACTTTGGGAAAGATGGGGAGAAAGCTAGTGACAGAGGCAGAGATGTCCCAAGACCACATGGCCCAGGGAGAACAGAGCGCTCAGGGATTCCCAGGCACTTCACAGTCCTAGTTTGGCCTTCCTCTCTTTCTCCTGAGGTAATGAGGCCTGATGAAGTAGGGAGTCTGGAGATAATGACCTCTACCACAGAACGAGTCTAGTTTGAAGGTTACTTTGTAGTTAAAACAAGGACATTTTATCATTGTATTGCACTGCATTGTGCATTGTGCATTTTGACACAGTAAAGCCCAGGCTGGTCTTCTCCCCACTGCTGGTCTTGCAGGTGAGTGCCATCATACCTGGCCACAACAAGGCCACTGGGGAGACTGTAAAGTCAGCAGAGTGAGTTAGGATGACAGACTATGAAGGCTCCGGATGATTAATGCCTCACACAGGAAAGGCAAACCTGGAATGCTTTCATAGGTAAACTTGGGAGCTTAACTGTGTCACATCCAAGCATACCCTTCTGAGAATTCAGGGAGAGATGTTCTTCCCTTAGCCACTGTTCCACATCCTTAAAATGAAGAGGATATCAGGCCTCCTGGCCCAGGTATCCTGAGTGGAAGCAACCTGGAAGCCTGCTGCTTGGCCCAGGAAAGCCTGCTGCTTGGCCCAGGAAAGCCTGCTGCTTGGCCCAGGAAAGCCTGCTGCTCTGGCCACTGCAATGACTTGTGTGAACTCCATGAAAGGCAAAGGAAGTAAGAAGAGATTGGTAAGTGGAAATGGGAGACGTCCTACAGGAGCAACAGGTGTAGGCTTGTCCACGGACAGGATCACACTCCTCTCTCTGTTGTCCTGGGGCTCAGCAGGGCAGAGGCTCTACAGTGACTCCGTCACAGGCCCCCTTACTTACCAAGCTTATGAATAGGAGCCTGTCTGTTTCTGTCTTAAAATAGCTGAAGAAAGTTATTTTAAAAGAGCTTCCAGTTGGGTGGTCAAATGGCTTTTTATTGTCTTCCTCTCATGAGAGTTCAAGAATTCTCTCATGTTTTCCTTTTTCATTTATAGCACAAGTCATAACAGGAAGAGCCATTGCTCTCTGGAACTTCCTGATGTAAGATGCCCAGGCTGGCTAAGGGATCTTGGAGTCAAGCATCACCCCAGCAATGAAATCCTCTCTCCAATAGCATCCTTGCCAGACAGTCAAGTAGCCTTGGGTCACACCATCAGCTGTGGGCACTTCCAGAGTCTAGTGTGGGAACTTAGGGGAAGAGAGCTGAATTGGAGTGTGGTGAAAAGACCTGGGCACCGGGGACTGAGACTTTGATCCTCGTGGGCCCCTTAACATAAGATGTGGTCTCTGACTGCTCTATGATAGACCCTGACTAAAACAAGGGCTCCAGAACAAAAAAGATCCCTGCCCGTACTAACCCTTGCCTTCCTCCCTTGACCCTTAATTTTACTCCTTATATTTCTTGCTCACTGGGGGTCCAACACCTACACAGACAGCCATTATGCCCCCTGGAACCCACTACTTGCTGTTTGTTCTGGGGCTCCTGCCTGTCTTAACCCTTGCTTTCTTCTCATGAGGATTCATTTCACTATTCTTTCCCCTATATTCTCACAAAAGACTCTCATATTTGCCATAACAGAAGTTTTTGCTCAGCAGTGATGGCACGTGCCTTTAATCCCAGCACTCAGGAGACAGAGGCAGGTGGATCTTCCAGTTGTGAGTTCAAGGCCAGCCTGGTCTACAGAGTGAACTCTAGAACAGCTAAGACTGTAGTCTTACCAAATAAAATAGAATAAAATAAAAAGTTTTCATTTCTTCTGCAGCCCTTCAAGGGAAAAATGATTACTGGAGCCATGAAACTCAGAGACAGAAGCGGTGGCTGGATTGGCCTGGCTTCGTCTTTCATACTACTGCTTGTCTGCTCTCAACCCTGTGTGTGTGTGTGTGTGTGTGTGTGTTTCAGGCTACTTCTCCCCGTTCCAGGGGATGGACAAATGGCCAACATTCTTCATGGCCACTCAAGGCCTGGTTGGTGCTCTTCTTCTCCATCTCAAATCCCATGGCATCCCTGAGATTTTATGTCCTGGGTCAACAGTAGATCGGCCTAGACATCTGGGAGTTTCTTTCCTCCTGGGATTTTATGTCAGCCACCAGCCCTAGGGCTTGGCAAGGTCTTGGCCACAAGTGGGAACCTCAATCTCTGGTTCATTCTTCCTTCTGCTCAGCTATTTCATGCCTTGTTCTCATGACTCCTGCACCTTGACTTGCAAGGGACCTCAGACCCTTGGACCTTGCACTTCCTTCAGCCCATAGTCCTTCTGGCCACAACTCCATTATGCTGTTCAGCCGTTGCCTCCAACAAATTCAGTTCCTTTTTTCTAGTCTCAGCAGAAATCCCTCAAGCCAAATCCTTGGTTCTTGCCTTTATCAACTCCCTACCCCCATCTACTACCTTCTAAGTGTCACTTCTGTCTCTGCTGATATTTTCTTTTCTACAACTCCAGCTTACTCCACCCAATAACAACCCCTAAGCCCTTTGTCATCCTTCACTCTGGCTTGCCTCACTCTCCTCTGTCCAGTCAATCACCCTCTCCCTCGGCTACCTCATGTTCCCTACCCACTGTGTGCTGTCATCTGTCCTGACCACACCATGCACACTGCCTTCTCTGGAGTCACAGTCTTAGGTATTGGCATAAGACATCTTACCATGCTCATGGGATTAAAACATCAGAGAATTGGATTGTCTCTTCTCTGTGAACTCAGTGCCTCATCTGGGAGGACATTGAAATCTGAGAATGACTTTACAACTGTAGGTTAGAATCATCTAAAGGCTTTTATATATAACTTCAAGGCCAACTAGTCTACATGGTGACTTCCAGGACAGCCAGGGCTACACAGAGAAACCCTGTCTCAAACCCCCCCCCCCAAAAAAAGTTTTTCTTTCTCTTAGAGGTACCTAGTTACCCCAAAGTTGGACCCTCCTTTCCACTTACCTCTTGCATCCTCTCATGTCCCACATCATGCTCATCTACCTTGTAGGTGTTTCCATAAATTTTATTTGCTTTCATTTTCTTTCTTTTTTTGTTTGTGGTTTTTTTTTTTTTTTTTTTTTTTGGTTTTGTTTTTGTTGTTGTTTTGTTTTGTTTTTCAAGACAGGGTTTCACTGTGTAGCCCTGGCTGTCCTGGAACTCACTCTGTAGACCAGGCTGGCCTCAAACCTAGAAACCCACCTGCCTCTGCCTCCCAAGTGCTGGGATTAAAGGCTTGCACCACCACTGCCCGACTGCTTTTATTTTCAAATTAGAGGACTGAGAATCAGAGATTGTTATTTTCCAAGGTTAAATCGCTACTCATTCTTTCATGTGCTAATCAAACACATATGGAATGCAACTTTAGTTCTAAGAACTAAGATTTTAAAAGTTCAATACATGATTCCTCAACCCTTTTATGGGACAGATGTAAGCAGCCAATTCCTACACAGTGTGAGACAAATACAATTACTGTGACTACAGGAAGCTTTGGGTGATAGTAAGGAAAGACCTAGTCCAGGTTTGAGCAAAGGCAGGCTGTATTCTTGCTACGGAACAAATTACTCTAACTACTAGCTGTTTACACGACAAGTTTACCTTAGCTCACAGTTTCTTTGGGCCAGTAGTCTAGGTATAGCATAGATGGGTGCCTGGATTCTGGGATGCTATTATCTGAACACTTGACTTGGAGAGGTCTCACCCTGAGCACACTGGCTTGACTATTGACAGGCCTCAAATCCCCACTGGCTATTAGCCAAAGACAAGGCTATTCCTAGGCAGCTGATGTGCCCCAGGGCAAGGATGTTGAGAAGCAGAGAGAGTGATCAGAGAAGAGGTGGAGTCCAGAAGAGAAGCCAGGCTTTTTAACCCAACCTCATCTGCATCCTAGTGCTTAGACTATAACTACTCCATCCAGCCCGTGGTGAGCCTGTGCAGCATCTCGTGTAAGAAGCCAGACTACCCTGAAAGCGCTCAGGTTCAGCCTGAGTTTACACAAAGGTAGGAGTACCAGAGGGAGGGGAATCACTGGGAGTCCTTTCAGAGACCATTGCATGGTCCACAGGAGTTTTCTTACCAATGACACCTGGACTCTGTTTAGGAAGTAGCTGTTAATAGATAAATAAAGAGCTATGAAGGACTGTCCTATGCAGAGACTGCTATCGTAATATCTACAAGAAGTTGGAGAGAACTGGAAGCTGGAGGAATCCTAAGTGAAGGGAAGACTAATGAACACACTGTCATCTGTATGGAGATATGAGTAAGGTGACTTTGATGACTGATTTTGTCATCGGATGCTCACGCTCCATCTCCCAACTTAATGTCAGATTTCCTGGATCAGTGTGTGCCTGCCTGTCTGTCAAAACTATGTTTTAACCAACTTTTTACTGTTAATCAACACTGAGTGATATCCAGCAAAACTTCTTTTTGTATAATAAAAAATAAACTTATAACTTCTTTGCAATTATGGCCAAAACCATCAGAACAGTTTTCCAATAGACCATGTGTTGGACCACTACAAATGAGAAAGTGACCAGAATGTTCAGTTATCTGGGTGGGGAGTATTCTATACTGAAATGTATTTAGCTAATTTTTAATACAATTTTATATATTGACCTATGACACAGAAAGGAAACTGCAAGAATAATAAAGGCAAAATTCAAGGAGGTTTCACAAAGTAACATCTTATCTCTATCACGCAGACTGCAGAAATAGAATGCTGTCACTCCCAAGCCCTTTGTGCCCCCCACCCCAGCTTCCTGGAGGCAACTAGAACTCTCATTTCAAACACTGCCGAGCAGTGTCTGGATGTTATATAAACAGCTTCACTAGCCTGTACTCTTGGTAATTCCTGTTTGTTTGGGTTTTGTGAGAATTATTTATGTTGTTCATAGTATTAATTTACTCTCACTGCTGAGTCCCATTTCCATCGACTAAGCCCCAGTGGATTCTTCAGTATGACCATGAATAGGAGCTTAAATAGCTTCCAGTTTGGGGAAATTATGAATAGTACAGCTGTATTCATTCATGATTATGCCCTGTGGTATTCATATTTCCTCCTTTCTCTAAGGCCTCTTCCAGCTTGCTTTGTCTTTCTTTACAGTCATACTTTTTTTCTTCGTCTTCTTCAAGTTTCATGTATCCCAGGAGTATCTATTTATATTCCAGGATGACCTTGAACTTCCCATCCTCCCACTTCCACCTCTCACTGCTGGATTGATAGGCACGTGTCACTGTGCTGAAGATTGAACCCTGGGGCTCACGGATGCTCGGATCTGCCTCCTTTTAGAGCAGAACACTGTATTGATAAAGAGTACAAGCCTTACTGATAGCTTTTAAACATTTTTTTATCTGCATTAAATGTTTTTATGTGCAATTCGGCAAAATGACTTTTGTATGTAGTACAATGTGATGTACATATTCTTTTTAAAAATTATATTCTTTTTGCATTTATTATTATTATTTTAATTTATTCACTTTACATCCTGTTCATTCTCCCTTCTGGTCACTACCTCCCATAATCCTCTCTCCATCCCTTCCCCTTTGCTCTGAGAGGGTTGGGGGTCCCCCGGGTATCCCCCCACCCTGGTAATGATGTGTGGATCCTTATTAAATTTGCTACTGATAATGTTTTGAATTTAGAACTCAGAGTGCAGTATAAAGCATCACTCCAATAGTATTGCTAAATTATAGGCAAGAAAAAGAAAACCGGGAGACCTCGATTATTTCACCCACCTGCGGTCTCTTTAGTCCTCATACTTCTCCAGGCATTGGATGCTTAACCGTCTATTCACTCGCAAACATGGAGAGCCAGGTTTTACAAACATATGTTGAAACAGATGCCACAACACACCAGAGGAATCAGACACCCTCACCTCATGTAACTATGCTCTACATGGAGAGCTAGACAATATGCATAGTTTCAATTGTGCTCAGTACTGGGAAAGAAAAGCAGAGGCGCGTGGTAGGGGTGGAGACCTCAACTTCTACCCTAGTACCAGGTTAGGGGCACATCAGAGAGACTCCCTGCAGAAGTGATGCTTAGGCTGACCCCGTGGGATGATTGTTGGCCAGCTAGACGGTGGGTTGGGTGAAGACACTTCTAGGCAGAAAAGGAGGAACTGAAGAGTGTTTAGAAAAACCAAGAGTCTTGGTGACCGAGGACTGGGAATGGAGCAAGCACAATACTGAAGAGAGAGGACATGATTAGCTAGTCTCAGAACCTTCCTAAGGAGCCTGGACTTTATCTGTGAGTTGGATGTATTGGAACAGCATGGGAGTCATTGAATTTGAAGATTTCGGAGGCCATGTTGGCCTCAAAGGTGATGTAGCTTCAAATACTGTGGCAACTCCAAAGGAGCAGCCCCATTGGCTGGCAGTGTCAGGAATTCCTTTATGAAGGATGCAGCTGACATTAGCAAACATGGTTAGTGGGTGTGTGTGGTATGTGTGTGTATGTTCGTGGGGTGTGTGTGTGGTGTGTGGGGTGTATGAGGTGTGTGGGGAGTATGTGTGTGTTCGTGTATTGGGAGGCAGAGAAGGTGAAGCCTGGATGGAATGCACAGCCTGCATTCATTCAAATATAAGAAATGGTGAGACCTGTCAGAGGAGTAGCTGGGGAATCATGGCACATAAGCCAGGAAGAGGTGGGCTTGGGGTATAACAGGCCCAGAGGGCAACAGTGAAAAATTCATTAATAAGTGGCTTAGCTTCCTGTTTTAGCTGGGTGCCCTAGAAAACTGAGCCCCCACAAAACGCTTTGGCAAACTCGTCTGGGAAAGACAATCCCTGGGGAACCAGGCTGAAGGAAGGTTTAGAATGAGGGAGGAAAGTGAGTTGCTCGGCAACAAGGTGACAGTGCAGACTCACAGGAAATTGCCAACTCAGCCTGACAGGGTAAAAGGTTGTCCAGTCAGGGAGGAAAGAACATCTCTGTAGGTTTCTCTTTACTTTTGTAGGTCATTAATATTTCTCCCCTTCCAGCATGTGTGGAACTGTGCTGGGATTAGAAATGACCCAAGGGACCAGAATCAGCCATTACAGTGGCCGTGAGAACCTAGGTCACTCAAGCACCAGTCCATGAGTAAGTGAGTCTAAGTAGGAGGCCCAGAGTGGCTGTGTGCCCTGTGACAGCAGAGATCAAGGCTGCATTTAGGCTGAAGTTGCTGAGAGCCAGAGGGATGTTAGACCAAATTGTGGCTCTCCAGGAAGCATCTGCTGAGAGTTAGAGCTGACAGACAAGGAGCAGGAGAGAGAGAGAGAGAGTTTCTGAACTCTTTACCTGCCCCTGAGGGGAGGCTCTGAGAGAAGATGGCCAGCACCCATCCTCCTCTCTATTCTCAGCCCTCAATGAGGACTTGCCCTGAGGAGAGGAGCCTGAATCATAAATGCAGTGGGGTGGTACCCTGCTGAATTCAGCCTCTTCTGGCTCAATAACTGATTATTAAGTTTTCAGGAAATTTGTGAGTCAAAGTTACACATAACCATTATTAAAAACCGAAATTATACAAACTTGCAATTCAATAAGATATATTAAAGGCAACTATAAGGCTGGGGATGTAGTTCAATGGGTTGCATGCACAATGTCCTGGGTTCAGTCCCCCACACGGCATAAACTGGGGCAGTGGGTATCTGCCCGTCAATCCCCAAACTCAAAAGGTGAAAGCAGGAGAACCAGAAATTTCAGGATTATCCTCAGCTACAGAGCTAGTCTGGGGCCAGCCTGGGATACCTAAGACTGCAGTTCAAAACAAAAGGATAGTGCTGATGACAAAGAGGACTTGGTTAGAGTGACTCAGGTTGTTAGCACATGGGAAATCCAAATCCAAGGGCTCCCAGGACAAGGGAAGGGAGGGTCCCTTTGCTTTGAGGTGGTGATAGATGTTGGTTCAGCTGCTCTGGGAAGTAGTTTGAAAGTTTCTTGTAATGTCAAGCACGGCAGGGTCGAATAATACAGCTCTTCCTCCTGCATATTTATTCTAAGGAAACAAATTTATGCCGACATTAAACCTCGACAGCATTCTAGACTTAAGGGTGTGAAGGAGGAAGTTTGATAAGGCACATAAAAACTTGGGAAATTCGTTGTGGTTGGAACTGTTACGTTACAGCTAGCACCAATACACGTGGGATGTGCTTTCAGGATTTGAAGATGGTATCCTGCTTCACAGAGAAGTCATCTATGTCACCAAAGAGTGAGCCGAGTTCTCAGCATGCATCTTCGTGGTTTTAGCTTCGTAATATCCCCTAACATAAGCAAAAATGGCAGGCGACAATCATGCTAGACTCACACTTCGTGTGTTGGGGACAAAAGCTCAGATACAAGAACTAGACAATAGCAGCAGAAGTTCTCTGGGAGACTTCACTGTGGATTGTACTTCATGTTTGATTAGTGCTTGTAAGTGGTAAAGCACACATGTACGCATGTGCACAGACAGTACGTACTGTTTGTTTACTACGGACCTTCTCTCTATAATGCCTACTTGTTAAATTTTGTTCGTGTAACCTTCATTCTGACCCAGAGTGCTTCCACAGTCACTCGTGGACATGGATGGAGGAAGGGTGGAATTTTAAGCTCTGGGAGTGCATGCTCCTAGCTGAATTAAACAGGATAGCACCCCAGCTGTCTCTCATCCTCTGAATCTGTTCCTGGCTTAGCTAGAACGTAAGTTTTTAATCCCCTAGGTTGTTGTTGTTGGTTGTTGTTGTTTTGCTGTTTAAAATAGTCCCCAATCTTAGTGTTCAAGTGCTGTCTAGGGCTCCTAAGCCCAAGAAGTCTGTAACGTACATCATGAAGAAACCACGCTTTAGCTAAGCTGTTCTGGGATGTGAGTCTTAGTGCTTTGCAGCCACAGGGTCAATGCTAATTCGTCATCAGAGAACACTGAAAACAGGGTCCTTAGACAGAAAGCCGTGTAAAACTACTGTACAGTCTTCCTCAATTACCCTTTATCAGCTATAGCCCAAATATATTAAACAGGAAGTTCCAGAAATAATAGCCTACCAGTTTTAAATTGAGTCCTGTTGTGAGGTACATGGGGACTTACTTGGTGTGCTGACCGTACCATCCCACTCTGTATAAGAAGCCCAGTGTCTAGCATTTCCACACTGTCTCCATCACCCAGTCCTTTGTGGTCCTCAGATCAGCCCTCCTGGTATCACAGTGTTTATGTGGGAGGATGTGCTTCCCAACACTTACATCACACGCCTCTCTTCATCTCTGTCATTCACTGTAGGGTGAGTACGGTGCCCAACAATGTGCTGAGAGAGGGAGAGAGTGAATTAACTTAATATTCGTGATGTTCTATTTTATGCCGACTTTATTTTATTATTAGTGTTCATTCTGTGCCTTGTGCATAAATTAAACTTGACTGGAAATGTGTAGAAACAGGAAGAAAGATAATACCCATAGGATTCTGCACTATCCAAGGCATCCATCCACGAGAGAGTCTTGGGATGCATCTCCTGTGGAGAAGGGAAGATTGCTGCATATATTGGTGGGTTGATGAAAATGTGGCCAGAGGCTCACAAGAGTCTATGTCTCCATTCCTCTAAGATCAATGAGGTATTACTTGTTGTTTCAGTGTTTGAGTCTATGTCTAGGGTTTACAGGACCTGAGAGAAGATGAGAACGGAGGGTCTATATAAGCAAAATTCCCCCTCAGAGAGCTGGTGCTTATTTGTTGCCTGCACCCTGGTGACTGTAGGAGTTACCACATGTGGGTGCTAAACCATGCCGCTTGCAGATGTGCGGTCCTCTCTTAGAGAAAGACATGAATGTCATATCCTCCAGGCCTTCCGTTTGGAAAGGTCAGTATTCTGGTCACCAAGACCTGAGTTTGAACCCACCTTCCTGCTTTTGCCTCATAGCCTTCAACAAGAGAATGACAGCCATTTTGTAGCTATGGCGGGGAATCCAGAGAGACAGATAATGAAAATAAAATGCCCCATCATGGTGCCCGGCACAGGGCAGACAATGAATACACACCAATTGCCCTGAACTCCACACTCCAGCAAGGAGTGAGGCAGGGAAAGGAGCCCTCCATTCTGTCTACACTGGGTCCCTATCACAGAAAGGCTCAGGCTGCAGCAGCACTGTGCCCAGTCATCTGCTATCAGCATTCAGTGGCAATGCTCACTGTCTGAGAGGCTCAGTTGATTTGCAGTAGAAGTGTCCAAACCTGAGATTCTGAAAGATCTGCTGCCTGGGAGGGGTCTTCTCCGGCCTCTGCACTGGTCCACTTGCCAGTTTAACTCCGACACTTTCCTGCCATGACAGAAAACAGCTAATGTCCTAGCTGGGGCTTCTTTTCTGTGCCTGTGGCTTCTGTGTGGCATGGTGGAGGGCTGGCCTTGGAGGGTCCAGGGTGGGTGTATTTGCTTAGGGTATTCTCCCAGTCAGTCCTGGATGGTCTGAGCCTCAGAAGCCCTGGCTGCCCCAGCTCAGACTGTGGCTCATCTGACTCAGCGCTACCCTGGAGACTGTCCCTCCTCTGAGTCATCAGGCTGAGCTGCTTTCGAGGATGGCAGCCTGGCACTGCCCTCTGTCTCCTCGGGAAAGGTGCTCTGCCTCCACACCCCAGTGCCAGCCCCAGGCCTAATTAGGTTCGCAATGCCCAGAAATCAAGGAACAAATTCTTCGAGGTATCTCGGAGTGCAGAAGGGTTCCAAGACTGAGACTTAGAATGCTTGGGGTTCTGTTCCAGCTCAGCCAAGCAGCGTATGTGATCTTGGGCTACTCACAGAACACACCGGAAACAGCCATGTGTTCCCTCAGAAGGGGTAAGTGCTCTACACAGGCTTTATTGCACAAGGATGTTGAGAGGCGAAAAAACAAACAGACAAACAAACAAACAAACAATGAAGCACAAGTCTAGGAGTTTAAACTGGTTATAGGGACAGGGCTTAGCATTTTTAAATAAGATTTATTTATTTATTTATTTATTTATGTTTGAATATTTTGCCCATATTGTGTGTGTGTGAGTGTATGTATGTGCTCCAGGTACATATATGCCTGGTGCACCAGGAGGCCAGAAGAGAAGTAGGGTACCCTGAAACTAAAGTGACCAGTTGTGAGCGTCATTCCAACGCTGGGAATCCAACCTGGGTCCTCTGCAAGAGCAGCGTTTTTAAAATGAAGTGTCAAAAATAGACAGACCTCACTTTGGTGTCTGGATTTCTGGCTTCTCTGGGGGAAAAGAGCCACTCCTGTCATGTTCCTTTCACCAGCTGGGATGACAACAACCAACCTTAGTAGGACTAGTCTGAGGCTGTTCTCCCTTGGGCCACAGCCCCGCCCCCAACTCCTTTTTGGGTCCCAGCACTCCATGGGCCAAGGCTTCATTCCCATTTGTTACTGCTATCGTGAAAGCTTCGTGGAAATGAAGTCATCCTAATAACTATGCTTCTGTCGAAACGGAAATTAAATGTTCCTTGATTCAAATTATCTATCCCATCTGGGTCACAGTGTCAAAAATAAAACTCCTCGGGCTGCTTCCAGGGCGTGGGTTCTAGGAAGGTGGGCCGGGGGTGGGGGGCTGTCACAGCTGGGCTCTGGATACCTGCCAACTGCCATCTCCTCTCCCCCCACCTTCTGTTGGTCCTCTCTGTGAGGGGTAGGGGAAGCCACTCCACTTCATTTTCCAGATTAGTGGCCGAAGTGGTCCTTAGCTATGTGTCCATTCAAGGTTAGTAATTTTTAGCTGGTACAAAGCTGCCATGGAGACGGGTGTATGAAGAGAAAGACTGATTTTTTATTTTTTACTTATTTATTTATTTTTGAGCTGCAACATAGATTTGGAAGGAAATTAGACGAAGGGAAATGGCTCAGGAGACATCTAAGTCCTGTTGTGAACGACTCTTACATTCCCACACCCTTCCTACGACCCCCACTGCTCACAGGATCTCAGTTGCCAGGCCTTGGTTGAGTTCTGACTTGGACAGTTATTACCCAGTCTGATACTGTGTCTCTACCATTGTGAGTACAGAAAGGTCTAGACTCTAGACTCCAGAGTCTAGACGAACTTCACGAAAAACGCACGGGGGAGCCCTGGGGAAATCTGGAAAGCGCCTAATACAGACTGGGACTTTTCTGGTTTCTTTTCCAAAAGTTTTTCTTCTTAACTCTGTCCAAGGCTAAGACCCTCCCCTCGGTGTCGCAGTTCTGCCCCTTCCTACACACCGAAGCCCGCGCCGCGTCAGGAAGGCGGGGACTCGGGTGGCGGCGGCAAGGATCCTGCCCCTGCGCTCCTAGTCCCGCAGCCGGCGCGGTAGGTGTGCCCGCGGCGAGTGCGCCCCGGCTCCAGGCCCAGCCCTCCAACCTGAGGGCGCCCGGAGGGTGTGCGCGCCCCGGACAGCAGGGTGCGGCGGCGCGCGGTGCGTGCCAGGACGCGGACGGTGCAGAGGAAGAAGGATCGTGCCACGAAAAACCGTGCAGCTGCAGCTGCGTGCACCCTGAAGCCGGTGGGAGCCCTCGCTGCACCCGCACAGTGGTCGCTTCCAGCCAGAACCCCGCTGCTCCCTCAGGTAAGTGGCCTGGCGTCCTCTGGCCCCGGACACACTCCCCACGCGACCCAGGCTGCGCCCGCAGCGTTCCGCGACCCCTGCTAGCGCCGCGTCCCTGCAGAGGCTGCGGCAGTCAGAGCCGGGCGTCCGGAGGGTCGGGGAAAGAGGGTACCCGCTCTTGCTTTTCAGCTCTGGGAACTGAGGAGACTATAGAAGGGGGACCTCGTCGTCCTTGAGACTCAAGTGGTGCAGACCCTCACAGCTGTCCTCAGACGGACGCTGCAGTCCTGGATGCAGCTTGCGGGACTGGGGGGCGCCTCCCTGTTGGCTTACAGGACTGACTACCTACAAATCGCCGAGTCTCTTTCATTTTGCAAAACACCGCGCCTGGTTCCCAGCCCGCACCTCCCTCCTCCTGGCTGAAGTTTCTAGAGCTACGATGGGATGCGACCTTGGGCAGAGGGAGGAGGGCTGCCCTGGATCCGAGTGCTAGGCGCCGCTGTGCTAGGCACTGGCTGAGGATACTTTGCCAAGCCCGCGTGCCTCTTGGTTAGCTCCTCTCCCCTCCCCATATTCTTTAAGGTCAAATCTTTGACCCCAGAACTTTGTCGCTGCAGACTGGCCAATTAGAGACAGGGAACTGAAAAGTCCATGTGTTCTACATCCTGCTGGAACCTACTCTCATCGTGTTACCCTGGGTTGCAGAAATCCAGACTACTACTCCCCAAGCACCCTGGGATACAGACTTGTAGGATGCGGATGGGCATTTTCCAGGAGATCGAGGCTATTCCATTTCAAGTATGACCTCTGAGGCTTGTGCAAAATCCTATATACCAAACAGGGCCAAGGGAGAATCACCTGCAGCCAGTGATAGGGTTACAGCTGGGAGAGAAGGCATCTCTAGTTTAAAGTGCAATCCCGGAGGACCTACCTGAATAAGCCAAATTGGGCTCCTTAGCTTCTCAAGACAGGGCACAGAAAAGCATGTTGGTTCCCAGGGAAACAGAAGTGAGGTACACCTCAAGGAGGAGGTGTGATGTGTCTCAGGGACAGTGAGTTGCGGGAATGTTGTAGGAGCCAGGGAGGGGAAAAGCACAAAAGTTCAGAACCAGACATCAGGCAAGGTTTTCGGCTACAAAGGGAAACAGGACCGCACACTGGCCTCAGGAAGCTTGCAGTCCAGTGACCACGATGGAGTGAACCACATCACTCCGGTGTAGAGTTCTGCTGAGTTCTTTGATTCTAAACTTGGGTTCCCTGAGAACTGGAGATGGATGGGCTGGGCATCAGTTTGAAGACTGAAAGCTAACTGACTAGATGGTGGGTAGACTTTCAGATGGAAGCAGCCTGTGAGAGGACCCTGCCCAGCAGCCAAGTCCTGAGCAGGAACTGAAAGCCTTTGTTTGCCGAAGAGGACCGAAAGCCCAGTAGGCATGCCCCTTAGCTCTGCATTCCACTGGGATAATCAGCGCCTTCCATTCTCAGCCATGATGTTGGACTATCAGAGGCCCCTGTCTAGGTCAAATGTACACAGAAAAAACAGCAGCTTGACAGGAGCTTTCTACCCACACCTTTGTTAAAACTCGTGGGGTTCAGAGCAATGATTCTTTCCCATGCTGTTTCCTACGGTCACATCCAACTCAAAGTGTGCAAAAAACGTTCGCTCGGCATTCAAGGAAATAAGGCGTTGGAAGTGGTGGCTCATCCGGTCCTGTGCAGTTGGATCCATGTTTCGGGAAAGAGGGTATGGGATGGGAAGGGGGGTGCCCACGTGGTGTTACCGGACCTGGTGCCCGCCAACCTCTCTAGCCTCGTTTCTGCCTTCCCACCACTCCCTTGGCCTTCTGCAGCTGCTGTGTGCCACTCCACATGACAACTGAGGCAGTTCCTAGAACGCGTGCTGCCTGTGCACCCGGTGCTCTGTCTTCTCTGCGCTGCCACCAACTTCAACAGTAAGCTTAAGCTTCTCCACAGACGGTCTTCTTGACCACATGAGTTAAATGCTGCCTTTCCTTTGTTTCCAATGGCCTTGGGACATGTAGTTATGAGCATCAGTGTCGTGAGGACCCCTTAAGCAGGACTCTCCGGTCATATTTGAGTCGCAAGTGCCTGGTACAGAGCAAGGACACATAGAAAGTGCTCAATAGATTTGGGGGGGGGGGGAGTGATGGAAATTATCCAGTATTTTTTAATTTTTAATGGAGGAGGGATAACGTGCATGTATCTTTAAGAATCTGATGAAAATTACGGGTCCTCTTCTCCAGTGCATGTAACTTCACAATGTCGTGCATACGGTTCCCACTTAACTCACCCCATTTCCCAATCCTCGGGGCTGTAATTTTCCAGAAAACAGAGGTCAGAGAGGTGCAGTGACCGCTGAGTTCCACAGTTAGTTAAGAGCAAAGATTCCAAACTACTGACTCTCTGGCTTCAGCTCCCTCTGGTATTCCCAGCCTCTCTGGGCCACGAAGCAGCCTCGCTCTATCCCTGGCATTTCGTGAAGGCCACCATTCATGACTACAAGATGGATATCTTGGATTGTTTCAGTCCAGCATGAGCCTAAGGTAGAACCGGGGGGCGGGGGGGGAATCTTATTATGGGCAGAGTTGACAATTAAGAAGACAGATGAGCCATTCCCTGCCCTGTTTGCCCCCTCCTCCCGGCCCACAACATTCATTACTACATCTGTTTCAGCTGGGGGAGGTGCACACATACTTCAGTTATCATCTGAGCCCTGGATTGGGTCTGATGGGCCAGGCAATGAGAACAGAGGTTCATATTGGCTCCCCCACAGAGCATGCTAAGAAGGGGATAGAGCGCTTGCTTGCTGCCACCTCATGCTCCTTGCAACAAGAAGCTTGCTTGAGGCTCTCCCATTCCTGTGTGCATCTCCATTTGTTCAATTCAACCATCAAAATTGCATCATGCCTCTGTTATGTGCCAGGCACTGTGCTGGTTCCAATCTCTTACGAGTGTGTGCAAGGCATATGGTTCTGCTCTGTAGCAGAAGGAAGAGGCATCTTCACTCTTTCATGCCTAGGGAGGAAGGTAATAGATAGTATTGGATCCAAAAATGTGCTAACTCGTAAACCTCAGATCTCAGGGCTGGCACTGTAGACTAGTGGTTTGTTCCCAGCTTTGCAAGGAAGCAGAAGAATAAGACCCAGAAAAGCTGGGCTTGGCGTGCATTTCATCATCTGAAAGGGGGCCTGGACTCTCTTCCTGGTGAACGGATTTGATACCAGTACTTTCTTACTTATATTTGGAAGGTCATGCAGACACAGCTGCTGCAGATGTGCAGTCAATTCTGGGTGTGAGATAGGAGCAACTAGATATAAGAATAGTGCAAACATGTGTCCAGCCAGCACCCTCAGTCCTTACAGCCATGTTTCGGTTGGTTCCTCAAAATCTCCAGTGCACAGAGGAGGTAATGAAAGGTAGAAAGGTCGGCTGCTGTGTTTGGGATCTTGGAAGTAACACTGAGACTGAGCAGAGCTGTCTAGCCCTGGACCTCAGGCAGAGAAAACCACTCTGTGCTCTTCTTGTGGTAGAGTAAATGGAAGGAGGCTTGAAGACCAAGGGATCTGGGACAGGAGTCTGGACGCACTGCTAATCAGCAGTGTACTTAACGGCTGAAGCGGAACTTCTCTGTGCCTCGGATTGCTAATCTCCTGCGTGAAGGGTGGACTGAAAGGCTTCTGTTGGGCCTGACTGGGAATGGCTTCTGCTCTCCACAGATGAGAGAGAAGAGGGTTCCTCCTCTAGAAATACACCTGTCGTGTTTCCCAGTAAAGTAAATGTGGTCCCAGGATTTCAAGTAGGTGGTTTATGTGCTGCTCAGACAGATGTAGCTCACTGGTCCTGAAGAAAGGTATTCCTGCTTCAAGGAAAAGTGCCCACTGGCTTTTCCCCGAGGAACTTCTGACTGTCTTGCCTGCGTCTAGTCTACAAAGGGTTTTCTGGGGGTGTAAGGAAGGTTGGAGAAAACAAAAAGTCCCGGGCCCCCTCTTCAATTTTTCCCTAGAATAAAAAGAAATAAAACATATTGGCTACCAAGTATATATGAGTGTGTATAAGTAAGTATATTGTGAGTGTGTATATGTGTGTGAATGTGTGCGTCTACACTCATGTGTTGTGTATGTGTATGTGCATGCATGTATGTGTGTGCATGTGTGTGTATATGTGTGTATATTTGTGTGTGCTGAGTTTCCTTTAGTGTGTACTTCTGGAATGGGCCTGTGACATCAAGTGACAAGGGGCAGAGAGCTGTGGCATGGGGAGAATGTGTTTCATGAAGACGAAGAGTAGCCCTCGCTGCTGCTTCCCTGCCATAGCGGTATGGCCGAATGAACATCCCCTCACAGGGCAATGGCAGGGGCTCTCAGGACCCCACATGCTTCACTCATTGCCTGTGCCTTGCCTTCCACCTCAGAGGATGTAGCCAGCCTAATCCTTGGGGCAAGTTTAAAAGATACAGTTTCAAGGTGGGTGACTATAAAGTTTGACTAGGTCTACATTTACCAGTTATAATGTTAGGGTATTTCGGAGGAAGGGCATTTTATCACTTTTGATAACACTTTATCATCATTGTTTAACTTTTTATTGCATTTCAATTGATTTACTTAGTGAGCATGTGTGTGTGTGTGTGTGTGTGTGTTCACCAGTTCACCATACTCTCTTCTCCTACCATGGATATTAAACTTAGATCATCAAGCTTGATGGCACGTGCCTTTACCTTGCTAGTGCTTGAATTTCTTCTTTTTTTCCTTAAATAATTAATTTACCTTACATCCCCATGGAAGTTTCCCTCCCTCCTCCCTCTCAGTCCTCCCACTCCTCCCCCTGCCCTTCCCCCATCTACTCCTAGTGTTTGAATTTTTAACATATTGTTTTCATATGTCATTTATGGAATCTTTTAGAAAATAAATATCAAAGGTCAAGAGCCACCCTGCAGGGCTTGGAAGGGGAAGGGAGGGCAAATGGTGTCACTGGTTACCAGTGCTTGTAAGCCAGGCAGATTATAAGGGTTACTTATATTCAGCCTCCTCCACCAGAGAGCTGACTACACTAGGGTAGGGCTCTTCTGACTCGGAAGGCAGATGCCTGTAAGCCCGGAGGGAGGAAGAGAGGAGCAAGGTTAAGCAGTGTTGACATCTAAACCCAGGCTTGAGACAGGCGGGAGATGCTGTGGTGAGGGACCCACCATGGGCTCAGCAGCACCCCGCATCCCATGCTGGCCTCTCCTTCCGTTCCAGCCTTGCTTCCTGAGAACTTCTCCTCACAAGGACCTGGCAGGGGTCAGGCAGCCTGGTCATGGGGCCGTGAAGAAGGGTTATATCTGTAGAATTGGGCCTTTAAGGCAGAAAGGGTGTGAGGAGGACTCTCCAAAGGTAAGAGTAAGCTAAAACATAGATGTTTATCCTGGGGTCAACAACCCTGAATTCCCATTTACAGAATTTAAGACAAGTCTGTGAACTTGAATGTGGGGGGGTCCTTAGGAAGGATAGGGACTGGTAACATCTTTGCTTGACATTTTGTTTTCAGTTATCAGCGTTGGCAACAAACCACAGTTTGTGCCCAGTCCTCATGACACTGCCTCCCATAAAAAGAATAGATTGTTTCATATTATATTTTAGTTGCTATAGATATTGTGAAATGTTATTTATGTTGGTTGTGTTTGAGATGCCAGTGGTTGCTACATCAGCTTCTAAAATGTGTAATTTAATGAGTTAATAAAGTAAAATACATATGGCTGTATTACACACTTGGTTTTTCAAATCGTAATAATTATATTTTACATATATTGGTTTTCTTTGTAGTCAAGTTATATATTTAGTTTTATGGGCCCTAAGAAAGGGTCCATAGGCTTCACCAAAGGAGTACAGGAATAGTGAGGAGTCCTGAGAGGAAATCTCCCACCCTGGCCTTCCATATGCTTATCTATCTCCCTCTACGTAGTGGGAGGCATTCCTGAGTGGTAGTAAATTCCGCTTAATAGTTGGCAGATTCTCAAAGGCTCGGTTTGTGCTTTGGGTAGAAGGCTTTGATGCACATCCCGAAGTCAATTTTCAAAACGCAGGCACACATGGGGAAACTTGTTCAGCCATTCCCAGCAGCCCACAAACCCACCAGGCCCAGCTGTGGTGGCTTTATGATGCCTTTGCAAACCAGTCCATTGAAACAATCACCCCGGGGAAGGGTTGGCTTCCTGAGCCTTAGAGATTTTGTGCAGAGGAATTAATGACACACTTGATCAAAGGCACTTACCAGCCCTAGGAAGAAGCATCCTGGTTCTGGAATGGAGAGGATGAAGGGAGGTATCGGGAGAAGAGCAGGAGACTTGATGGCCAGATGTTGATTGTGAGGGGCCAGGAAAGGAGAGGGTCACATAGTAGCAGTACAGGAAGGCTTGGGGTTTGTTAGTTTTTATTTACTTGTTTAGAGACTGGGTCTCACTACAGAGCCCTTACAGGGTTCAGACCCTTACTTGTCCATTTCAGCTTCCTGAGTGCTGGGCTACAGGCATGGGGCACCACACCCACTTTCTGCTCCCTTCTGGAGAATGTTTAATGTTTCAGACACATTTGAACCAAGACCTTAAAGAAGAGCGAGCAACCGTCACCAGCTACCTAACAAAGTAGGGCTGTTACCCATTCTCATCATGTTGCTGAGCCCAGCGAGGTCCCAAGAGATTAAATATTTGCTTTAACCTCATTGAGCATGAAGTGGAAGGACCCAGGAGTTCAGCCCAGATCTGGCTAACGTTTGAACCCTCTACTGAAAGAAAGTCTTTTTAGGGAACAAGAGAAAAATGCTCTTGAAAAACTCGGCTGCCATCTTGCATTGGTAGGAAAACACTCATCATGCAGTGTCTTTGCCCCTACCAATCTTCTCAGCCATTTCTCTGTTCTTAGACGCCTTCCTTTCCCTTCCTTACCCTTAACCCAAGCAAGGGCATATACACTGTGGGAACAAGGACAAATTAAAAATGACAAATGCCCTGGAGTTGGGCAGAACTGGGTTCTAATTCCACCTCTGTCACCTGACTCTGACCATCTGTGAAATGAGACCAATATGGCCTCCTTTCTACACATATGCATTCTCTCTCCAGTGATTGCCGGCCTCTTGTTCATTCTCGGCACACTCACCCCTTCCCTGAACTAGACACCTGCTCAAGGGCTCTATCACCCAGGGCTTCTTTTCTTCCTCTCTTTGCACCTGCTTCTTTCTTCCTCCCTCCCTGCCCCTTTTGTACAATGGTGCCAATGCTCACTTTCTGGGGTCACAGCACTCCAAGCAATGTATGTTGTTGAAGGTGGAAGGAACCTCCTTGTTTGCCTAAACTACCTCCTCATTCATTCCATGAGGATGCTGAGGACCATCGAGGAAAGGTACAGGCGTGGGTTGCACAGGGCCCGAGTGATTAAGCCTCTCGTTCCAGCTCCTTGCCCTACCCTCCAGGGTGGCAATGTGTCTTTCATACTGTTGTGTAGAGTGGTATTTTGGGTACAGGTTCATTCAAAGAACATTTTTTCCCCCTGCAGATCCAGGCTTGTGTCCCTTTACCCGGGCCCAAGGTGAACCATTTCTGGCCTAATCTTCTTTCTTTATCTTTACCTCTGTCTCTCAGCATTTTCAACCACCAAATGGAGCCCTGCGTTAGCTAGGCCCATGGGTGATGCCCACAGCCAGAGCTGAGGCCTGACATTCCTCACAGTGGGGCCATTCCTCTGGACTACAGTGCCTTCTTCAGAGAACTATTGTTCAAATGAAGTCAACCACAGCATGGTTCTGGAAGAGCGAAAGGCCAGAGCACTTCCCTGTTAGTCAGGGTCCTACCTGTAACATGGGGTGAGAAAGATTTTTCACAGGGTACACAAAATCCTTGGCCCATATGTAACCATTAAATTAGCTAATCCCTCACAAGTTTCAAATCATCAAGATCGTTAGTGAGTTCCTTATTCTACTGGATTATATATTTACTCATCTGAGGTAGGGTCTCACTATGTAGCTCTGGCTGGTCTGGGACTTGCTATGTAAACCAGGCTGGCCTCAAAGTCACAAAGATGGCTTGCCTCTGTTTCCCAAATGCTGGGATTAAAGGCATATACTACACCCAGGTCTTCTAGGTTTTAAAAAGAATTTTGCCTATTTAAGAGATGTGACCTCTTCATTTGTTTTTGTTGTTGTTTTGTTTGTTTTCATTCTGATTATAAAGTGATTTTGAACTCCACGTTCTTGGCTTTATGGAACCACATGGATGTTTGTGTCTCTTTGGTGTGTTTGGAAGTCCTATTCTCCCAGTGTGATGGCGTTAGGATGCGGGCTTTTGGAAGGTAGCAAGAGCGGTAGAGCCCTTGTGAAGCGGGCTGCTCCGTATCAAAGGAAACCCGGAGAGCTTTCCTATTTCTCATCCTTTGTGAAGGTATAGCAAGAAGTTGGCAGCCTGTATGCTGGGTGCAGGCTTCACCAGAACTATTTTGGGCTGGTGCCCTGGTCACAGTCTTCCAGCATCTAATGGTGGGAAGGAAGTGTCTATTATATGAGCCACTCTGTGTCTGTTACAGTGGCGCTCTTACAGTGGTGCTCTGGGTGGTCCCTCTGGTGGGTCATTAAGGAAGAAGAAAGGAAGGAGACATTGAGGGATAGGCTCCTATCAAATGCTGGTTCCTGGGCCCAGAAGCCAAAAGCTTCTTGCAATGCTGGGGTGAAGAAGTCTTACTGGGGTAGGGACAGTGACTGGAACCTTTAGCCTGTAGCACAATACAGCTGTTGGAACCTAGTAGCTGGCTCTCTTTAAAAAATTGTATGTGATATTGTTTTTGCCTCTGTGTGTGTGTGTGTGTGTGTGTGTGTGTGTGTGTGTGTGTGCTATGTGTGCCCAAGGAGGAAAAAAAAATGCCCTTGAAGTAAACAGGCTGCTGTGAGTTACCATGGGTACTGGGAACCAAACACACACACACACACACACACACACACACACACACACACACACACAGGCTCTTGACTGCTAAGCCTCTGATCTGCCATTTCTTGGGGTGTCTATGACCCTGTTCTTTCTTCCCTTCCCTTGTTGTCTTTTCTTTCCTCCCTCTGTCCCCCTCACTTCCTAACAGCCATCGAACGTTGCCTGATCACGGGCACTGGGCTAGGCTGTCCACTAGGCAAGCAGTGTGTGATCCATCAGAAGAGATGGGTACTTGGAGACAGAGATACCGGGCTGTCTCATGAGGACTCTGACAGACTGAACAAACGCTGCTGGGCACAGGCATAGGGAGGGGACCCAGTGCTGTCTGATTTATACAGCTGTCCATGGGGCTGGATAGGAGTCTCAGACTAAGAAAGGAGGGGAATTCCAATTGAGGAAAAGAAGAGAGTGAGTCTACATGAAGTGCAAATCTATGGGGCACACAGAAGGCTGAAGATGGCCACAATGTCCCAGACTCACCCAAAGTCACAGCTGGCAGCAACAATATGATCCTTTTTTTCTTTCTTTCTTCCAATGTGTGAGATCCAACAGAAAGATTTCAATGTGAAGAGACCGCAGCAATCACAGCACGTGTGAGAGGTGCAAGAGAGATGCAAACTGAAGCCCAGGAGCAGTTTCTAAGGGGACCCTGGGAAAGGCGGTGCTAACTGAGGCTGGAATTATGAGTTGAATAGATGTGCCAGTGAAGCAGAGCCCTGCAGGATGCCCTAGTGGGGTAGGGGAGATGCTGGCAGCAATAGGCTGCCCAGATCCAGGTGAGGCATGGGCTGCCTTTAGGGCAGAGAAGCTGGAGGTCAGGCTAGACCTGTAGCCTGAGACCACATTTCCTATCCCACCTCTGATGCTGTGGGCCTCACCTGGTGGCATTTGTTTGCCTGTACAGTATTTTAAAAAACTATTTTTATTAATTCTTTGAGAATGTCATGCAGTGTATTTTGACCTGTACAACATTTTTTAAAAAAAGAATTCAGTCAACATTTAAAAAACAGATTTTACATAAGTCCACATTTTTACCTTTTTCTGAGGAAAGAAAAAACCTAGTGTGGAAATGCCAGCCTTGAATTAATCTCCAGAGCTATATCCTGAGGTTGAGCAATGGGTCCTCACGTAATAACTATGGTCGCACAGTCCTTCAGCTTGCCTGAAATCTTTGCACAATGTCACTTTAGAATCAATGTCATGTGCCCAGAAAGTAACAAATAATTCATTGCAGGGGAGGAGAAAGGAAATTCCAAAGGACGGGCATTGTGATCCCTTTATCAGATTGGGCAGTGAATGCCACCACTCTTTGGAGAAAGTTTGATTGTCAATAAAGAAAAAGTAAGCATTTGAGGTGGATGGGCGGGCGCCTTGGGGCCTGGGTGGACAGGAAGTGAATGGGTGGGTGTTGTACCAAGAAGGATGCAAATGGGTGGGGCCTCAGGAGAAGCACATTTGATCATATCAATTCATGGCAAATATTTCAGATAATGGAGAAAAATTCCAAACTGTAAAGAGCTGGTGAGTAGAGTTATGGGAAAGTTGGGAGCATGCTGCTCCAGACTTAGCACTGTCCTTATAAGATCTATATATAAAACCACGTCTTCAGGTAGATAGGATGGATGATGGACATTTTATAAATCAAAACGGGTCTTTACTGTGCCGATGCATGTATCCTCTGATGCTCTATTTTGAGCATCATGTCTAGGCTTGTATACGAAAAAGTCTTCCACAGGAAACACTTCTGGATGGAAAGAATGGGCTTTGAACTGTCCCCTTCCAAGCCTCAGTTTTCCTCCTCTGTGAAATGGCATTGAGAGCTCCTTCCTTCAAAGGGCCAGAGAGAAGTTTTAAAATAAAATGTGACTAACTGGCCTCAAGGCAGTTCTGGGGTTCAGCGATCCCAGCCCACTGCACCAGAGGCTAGCACAAGCCCCGCCTACATCTTCCATTCTTGGGATTCCACATTCTCCACTGTTCACCGAGCTGGGAGGGAGAGCCAGTGTGGGAGGAATTACGACTTTTCACCATGCAAAATCTTCCTTTTGGTGTTGGACAGACTTAAAATCGCAATAGTTCGTTAACAGCAGATTTCGGGTTTTGCCTGTGGTGTTTTCCCTGAACATTTTTTTTTCTTTTTTTAAATTCAGCTGAAGGAATAGTCCCAAAGCCAGGTATCTGTTCTCTGATGAAAAGGCCTGTCCTGTGTTTGCTGGCACTTGGGAGTGGGGTTGGGGTGCTTTTCTACTAGGCAGAAAGTCGGCCCCTTAGCGGAACAGAGACCTAGTGCCCTGGAGTTCCCTGTCTCTCTCTGCAGCAGGCACCTCGTCCTGCCCCCTGATTTCCTCCTCCCTTCCCCAACCAGATTTCAACAATACTTCTCCTTCCTTTTAAAATGTATTCTTATTCATTTTCACGTGTGTGTGTGTGTGTGTGTGTGTGTGTGTGTGTGTGTGTGTGTATGTGTGCCAGGGCCCTGGGTAGCCGTGATCGTCTGGAGCTGGAGTTACAGCTTGCGAGCTGCCTGCGTGGGACACATGCAGGCCCTCTAAAAAGTGACTCTTATGCTCTGAGCCATTTCTCTAGCCCAGTCCCTTTCTCTTACGTGAACCACCTTTAACAAAGCAGCTCTGCTTCCGTTACCTCATTAAGACCACTCCTAAGACTATAGTTTTAAATCAGTATTATGAGGCCAAAGAGTGAAGAAGCCAGAGAACTTTTGATATGCCTTAAACTCCAACAAACAACAACAAAAACCAACAGGCAAATCTCAGCTAAGATCTAGACTTCCTGGCTTGCAGGCCACAGGAGTCAGGCTGTATCATGTTGCTGCCTTCCTAATTGCTACCAGACATCTCCTACAGGGGTGGGGGTGGGGGTCAGTCTTAGCTCTAGGCAGTCAGGGGTTGGGGACGGTTTTAAATTGTGTATGTACATGATGGATGTTTGTAGACAAGTATGCCACAGTGCACATGCAGAAGTCGAAGGACAATTTGAGGAAATAGAATCTCTCCTTTCAACAAGTGGGTTCTGGGACCCAAACTCAGATCTTTCGGCTTAGTGGCAAGCGCCTTTGCCTACTGAGCCATCTCACTGGCCCCAGGGAAAACTCTTTGGGAGGTAGGATGTGTTTGGCATTGGTGTTCTGGGGGAGACTGGTGGAAACAAGTGGCTGGCAGAGGAAACAGAGCACAGGGGGCCAAGGGGGATGGGGGATGGGAAGTAGGGATGTCACTTGTGAATGTACAAAGCCAGGACATTCAAAGCGAAGTGGTCCCAGGATCAGTCCTATGGTCTGTCACTGGAGTCCCTGTGGATCTCTTCAAGACATTTAGATTCAGGGTAGACATCTGGTGCCTTTCTAGCCCCATTCAGCGGGACATACCCCAGAGGATGGCTTTCCCCATTCAGAGCATGTCTTCCCTTCCTTCCCACTTACTGCCAAACCTTACCAATTCTATCCCCTTTCTCTCAGAAGAGCTGCTGAGAGCTCTGCTCCTGCTTACGTCCTCCTATGGGCCTGCTACATTTGGCCTGAGTTTAATATCACTATTGCCTGGAAGACCAGCTTTTGCCAACAGCAGTATAGTTTAGGTCTCATTTGAAGCATTTAACAGAACACAAAATAACAACAGGTAGAATTAATTGTAAATATATTTAGCCTGGTATTTCCAAGGTGATTTAACGTGTACTCGACATTAAGAGAGAGAAAGAGAGGCTTGCGTTAATGTTTCATGCTAAGCCTTTTAAGCCCACCTGCAGAGCATTTTATTGAGTCTGGCCATGTTCTAGTGCTAAGGGCACAGGAAGTGGGTAGAGAGTTACGGGCTTTCATTATTAAACCAGGAAAAGTGTTGGAAAGTTTTGGGGCTCCTTTTTAATGAGTGCCTTGGGTAGGGTGGCCAGTCAATAGACCTCAGGTGTCACATGCCACAGCTACATGCTTGTTCTGGCTAGCGTGGATGACAGGATATTAATCCCCACCCCCATTTCCCAGCTCCCTCCTTTGCTATGTGTACCCTTTTCTGTGCCCTACAGTCTCCCCCAACTCCTTTGAGGTCGAGCTTCACTGTCCCATTTCTTTAACTCAGAGCAAGATCTAGGTGAAATCCGTGCCCTTTGGCCTCATCTGCTACATGACCCCACTCATATTCGTCCCAAGGACCTCTCACCCCATTCTCCTCACTGCCTGGTACAAACCTCAGCTGCTTTCCACAAGTTCCCAGATCCTACCAGACCCCTCACTCTCTGCCTTCGCCGCTCTCTGTCTTCCTAAGAGAAGGTGGATACCATGTGGCTTAGATACCCTCATCTTCACCTCAGTGTCTCTCCATCTTGCTTTTCCTTGCCAGAGATAAACTTTCAGAGTCTTCCTTCCCCACCTCCAGAAACTCTTCTCATCTCCCTGGCCTATAGGTAAAAGCCATGGACCCTGCAGCCAGAGCCTCTGGCTTCAAGGCCTAGCTCCTCCAAGTTGCCGATGTGTGAAAATCATTTAACCTCTGGCTGGGCCCACTTGGACTGCTGTTACAAACTACCATACACTGGGCGGCTTAAAAACAAATGAAGTTTGCTTCTCACAGCTGTAAAGGCTGAAAGTCCTGGATCAAAGATTTGACAGATTTGGTGACTGGTAAAGGCCACTTCCTGGCTCAGAGAAGTCATCTTCTTAGCCTGTGTGTTGACATGGCGGGAGGGCAAGGCAGCTCTTTTGAAACTCTTGCAGGGGACTTTAACCCAGTCAAGAAGGCAATTCCACCCACCAGAGAGCCCCACTCCTGATACCAGCTTGTCCAGCGGAGGATTTAACGTGAACTGGGGCACAACCCTTCCTCTACAATGCTTTTCCTGAATGAAGTTTGATTTTTGTGAAGTGTGAGATAAAATAATTAAAAGCACCCAGCTGTGGAGTCTTTATCTCAATAGAAGATTTTAATGATGAACTCAGAGGACAGCTCAGACACAGTTTTATAAGTGTTTAAAAGTAAAACCTCAGGGTAGGTAAGATGGAAATCTCAGCTGCCTCAGGGAGGAGGGAGATGGAGAATCAGAAGAGAGACATTGCACCATTTGTAAGCAGCCACAGGTGGGGAAGAGACTCAATCCAAAGTACCAGAGAAAACACACTTAAGCTCTGGCCAGCATCCAAAGGAAGAAGAAAAGAAGAGAAAGAGCAAGAGCTCAGAAAGGTGGACAGACATAACAGAACCTCCTAGCAGCTCTGTAGAGGCTGATCTGGGAGCAGAGTTTCTAGGAAGGAAAAGTATAGTATCTCATCAAAGGAATAATTATTCCTCCCATCTCTTCAGCATAGTATTTGGTGGAGTGGTCCCTTGGCTAGGTAATTGGTCTTAAGGGAGGAGACAATAACATGTGCCCACCCAGAAGTAGATTACATTCTCTTGACTAGAAGGAAAAATCTTTTCCTTAGTGGGTGTCAGTGCTACATTTGGACAGGCAGGAAGCATCCCTTCCTCTGTATTTCAGTGAAATGGAGGAGTTGGGCCAGTTAACTGAGCAGGCTGGTCCACTTCTTACGCTCCATGAATCTGCTTCTGTTTTAACTCAGAACCCACTTACTGTGTTCTCTATACACGATAAAGGCTGCTTGGCAAGGCAGAGTGAGCCCAGGAGGCATTGCCCTAGCTGTGACAAAGCTGAAGACAATTCAGGATGGCAAAGCCAACACCGGTCTTGGAACCTGGCCACTGCGGAAGGCATTAAATGCCTACACCTGCGTTTTGGATCATGGCTGCCCTTGGGTTGGTGAGATGCTCAGTGGGTGAAGTGCTCACTGGGCAAGCCAGAAAAACCTGGTTTCATCACCAGAACCCAGATGGTGGAAGGAGAGTGCTGACTCCCAAAAGGTGTCCTCTGACTTCCATGCCTGTGCTATGGCATGCAACAACTTTTAAATATATCGCCGCTGTTCCCTTGAAGAACAACAGCAACAAAAGGATCATGTAGTGAAAAGTCAGCCTGCTTGAACTTCTCACCAGACTCACTACTCTCTTCTCCTCCCTCCCCAAACCAGTTGCGGAGACTGTGCATATCTGTTAACACTCTCTAAAGGCCAGTGTCTGGGCACAGGATTCCCTCATCCCAGTCCCTTCTTCCTTCCTGCTTCTCTTATGCTAAAGGATTTAGGACTAAGCAGAGCAGACTTCCAGCCCTGCCTCCTCTGTCATCCTGCTGCCGCCCTGCATGTTGGCCGGGAATGTGAGCCCCTGAAGCCATCACGTGCTTTCTTCTCTGCCCCGTTCGTTCGTTAGGCGAACTCACTTTCATCATTCACAAGCCAGCTCAAGTTTGAGATGTCTGCATGCTCTCCTAATTCTCTCTGAAGCTTTGTCTGCTCCCTTCTCATACCAGAAGTCCTTATTTAGGGTCTCTATTTCCCATTTGGAACTGTCAGCTGCTTAAGGGAAAGAACCCCATCTTATTCTTCCACGAACCCACAGAACCTGCCCCAATGTCTGGGCCCTTGTTTCAGATAGCCAGGTGAGTGTCCACTTCTTGGAGTTTGGCCTTTGCTGCTCAGCGTTTGACTCCAGGCTCATGGGCTGTGGCAATGTTATCATCACCATCTCCAGTAGTGAGGAGATGCCCCCTGGGGCCTCCCTGGCTCTGGAGAGGGAAGCGACATGCTCCAAGGGGCTATGATGAAGACAGCCTTTATGTTTGGCTTTGTAGGCAGAGGTCGAGGTGCTCCAGAACACAAGTGGGTAAGTATGCTGGGAAGGCTCCAGGCTTCACACACATGCCAAACGCCTGCTCATGGCAAAGAAAAGGAGGCCTTGTGTGTGCTGGCAGTGCTCCTAGAGAAATAGGCCAGTTATTCTTCTGTGTTGAACATAGCTCCCTCTTTTAAAGAAGAACAGCCCCAAAGGAAAAAATCTCTCACAGGTTCTAATACATCCCACAGAGTAAATTTCAAACCACTTGCTGCCCTCAGAATATATCACGTGAATAATTAATTGAGCCAACTGCTGTATCCTTCTGGGGCATGGCTGTGTGACACGAGCAGAAGATGCAGTCCTCATCGCTTTAGTTTTGTTCCTGGTTGCCAAGGGTCTGAAAACCTCGGAAATAGGGCCTTGCTTCTTCTTTTGGGCTCCTGTTTTGAAGGCCCGACCCCCGCCTATCCCCTACCTTTGCATCTGAAGTTAGCCTGGCGCTTACCCATTCTAAGCCACTAACTTCCCTCAACTCAGGCCTTTTAGGCAATCGTGGGCAGAAGCATGACTCAATCCACCTAGTAAAAGTCCATCAGAAGCCCTCACTGCCACATCAGTTCCATCCTGTGTGATCTTTGTGACTACTGCTGACTTCCTATTCTTGCCTGCACGTTGGCTTCCAAATCTCCACATAGGAAAAAGATATTCAGTACTGGTGGGGGCGGGGGTGTCAGGCAAGAGTAAGAGGTAACAGTTTACTGCTTGCCCAGCACACAGCCCATAAATAAGAACAAAGCGACCGACCAACAATTGCCGAGCACCTACTGTTTCCCTTTGGCCCCCACCCCTGAACAACAGTGTCTTCGACACGCCAGATACAGTGGTAAGAATGGGTATGTAGCCGGACATGCTAGCTCACACCAGGAAGCCTGAGCACTTGAGAGGCTGAGGCAAGAGAGTTGCCTTGAGTTTGAGGTCAGTGTGGGCTACAGAGTGAGTTCCAGGAAGGTCTGGGTTACAGAGTGACCTATCTAAATACACACACACACACACACACACACACACAGAGAGAGAGAGAGAGAGAGAGAGAGAGAGAGAGAGAGAGAGAGAGAGAGAGAAACACACACACACACATAGACATGCACACACACACACACATAGACATGCACACACACACACACAGAGATGCACAGACACATAGATACACACACACAGATACACACACAGATGCACAAACACACACACAGACATGCACAGACACACACAGATACACACACACAGATGCACACACACAGATGCACACACACACAGATACACACACAAAGACAGATGCACACACACCCACACACCCACACACACAGATGCACAGACACATAGACACACAGATACAATACAAACAAGCTGAGGAGAAGGCTCAGTTAGAATGATGCCCACTGTGAACCTGTGTCTGGATCTCCAGTCCCTTGTAAAAAGCTGGGTGTGGTGATGCCTGTCCCATCCTAGCACCGGGGAGAAAGACACAAGAGGGCTCCTCAGGGTGCGTGCTCTGGGCAACTAATCTTGCCAAATTGGTGTGCTCCAGGTTCAGTCAGAGAGCTTGTCTCAAAAACAGTAAGGTGAAGGGTGACAGAAACACTGACCTGGCTCTCTCTCCTCCACACTCACGAGCACACACACGTACACCTAGATACCCAAAACAACAGGAACAGCCATGAAGCCATCCAAACAGCCTTAGGTAATGAGTAGGTTCTTCAGAGCTCCCTTATGGCAGGGGGAGCTGGGTCAAAAGGTAGAAAGACTCGCCCAAGGGCAAATCATCTGCAACCTTTGGAGCTCCGAGTTTAGTCAAGGTCGGCTGGGCCCCTTTCCTCCCTCTCCAAACCTGACAACCCATCCCATGTGTGCTGCTTAGGGCTGTGACACCAGCTGGTGAGGGCGCATTAACAAACTCTTCAGGACATCTCAGCAGAATATGGTTTGCAAACTCACTAAATGAGAGTTTACAAATACTTTTTTACAGTAGGTAAATAGCGCCGGGAAAACCGGCTTTCCATGTGTAGAAGATTAAAGGCAGTTCCACCTCTCACTGTACACAACTCAGTTCAAAATGGATCAATGACCTGTTGTAAGATGTGAAGCTTTGATGCTGTGAGAAGGAAATCCAGACTGTAAGATATGTGTATGGGCAAGGACTTTCTAGAAAGAAAGCTAATACTGCAGGTAATGATCCCAAGAACTGGGACTATGTTAAATCAAGACATCTCCGTACAGCAAAGCCAACAATGACGAGCATGAAGAGACATCCTGGCAGGGGAGGGGGATTGCCAACTACTCACTAGACACTAGACAGGGAATTAATATCCAGTTTTAAAAACTGCAAACATTAAACGCACACACACCATCCAGTCAACAAATTCAGCCAATGAACTGAATAGATAGTTAAGGAATTTAAACATCGTTTCAAGTATTTATTGGCTATTTTTATTCTTTTGCGAGCTATCAGAGAAATGCAAAGTAAAACAGTTTCGAGATTCCTTCTCAGCCAGGCAGTGGTAATGCACACCTTTAATTCCAGCACAGGAGGCAGAGGCAGGAGGATGTCTGAGTTCAAGGCCAGCCTGGTCTACAGAGCAAGTTCCGGGACAGCCAGGGCCACACAGAAAAACCCTGTTTTGAAAAACAAAAACAAAAAAATTCCATCTTTTCCTAATCAGACAATAAACGCTGGTGAGAACATAAGTGAACGAAAACTTACTCACTGCAAGTAGGAATGCAATCTTGTGCAGCCAATATGGAAACTAGTGTGGAAATTCCTCAAAAACTAAAAACAGACACGGCATTAAGACCTCCTTAGCTTCCTGTCTGGCCGCCATCGGAGAGCAGCAGCTATGGCCCTGCGCTACCCCATGGCCGCGGGCCTCAACAAGGGCCACAGACTGACAAAGAACGTCAGCAAGCCGAGACACAGCCAGCGCCTCCGGCTCACCAAGCACACCAAGTTCGTGCAGGACATTATCCTGGAAGTGTGCTGCTTCCCGCCCTAAGAACGGTGCACCATGGAGTTGCTCAAAGTGTCTAAGGTCAAGCACTCACTCAAGTTCATCAAGAGGGTGGGCACGCACATCTGCACCAAGAGAAAGCAGGAGGAGATGAGCAACTTGCTGGCAGCCATGAGGAAGGCATCACCAAGAATGACTGATGAACCCTCCCCAAATAAAAGATCATCGTTCCTAAAAAAAAAAAAGACCTACTCATACCACTTCTGCGTATATGCCCAAAGGAATATAATGCAACATATATGTTTGCTGCTCTACCAGTTGCAATACCGAAGAAATTGGACCAGCCCAGATGCTTATCAAGTTGAATGGATAAAGAAGATATAACATATACACACAGGGAGATTTTATACAGCCATAAAAATGAAATCATGAAGAAAAAATGTGTGTGCCTGGAAGTCAGCACATTAAGGGAAACAATGTAGACTTAGGAAAAACAGAATTGCTTTCTTTCATATGCGGCACCTAGACTTAATTTATACAAAATAAACATCCATATTACAAACATAGTAAATAAATATTCTATGTATTATACAAACACAGATGTAAAGTACGTAAGAACAGGAATGGTAACATGTGCCTATAATCCCAGTAGTAAGAAAGTGAAGTGAGAAGATAGAGAACTTAAGGCCAACCTGGGCTATGGAGCCAGCCTGAGTTATGAAGTCAGCCTGGGCTATAAAGCAAGCCCTGTCACAAACAAGCAAAATGCAGAGTGGAGTGTACAAGGCGTCCCCTGGATGGCTGATTTAAGCAGATTCCAGTACTGGGTCCTTAATCCTCCTGTGCCCACTACTTTCATGCCATTGGAGGTGTAGGGTTGAAAATAGAACCAATTCAAGTCTTAACCTTGGAGAAGCTCATGGTTTTTATCTGCCATTGGGGCAGGACTGGATTGGATGCAGACTTTCTCCCACAGCTGCGCAGTGGCATCCCTCCGACTCTGGGGGAAATGCTCCATTGGCAGGGAGATACATCTCCCTAGTTATATGCAAGGCAGGAACCATGGGTGTCATTCATCCCAGCTTGATACAATTTAGTGAATGACAGGGAAACAAAATTAATTGGCAACCCCAAACCCTTGTTTCTGGCTCAAAGATATGTCTTCAGAATGGAAATTTTGACAGAGTGCTGGTTCTACAAATAACATTGTATATAAAATTGATGACCATGTAACTCAACCACTACTGTCTGTTAAACAGCTGTTAAACACCCCAAGTCTCCTTGCAACCTTTCAAAGTTATTTGAAACCTAATTGCATTTTTATTGATTAAGTAAGACTGCATTTCCCCCACTCTATTCCTTAGCAAATCAATTTATTTGTGGACCTATTGCATCCCCTGAAAATATTTATATTTTAATAGTCACTTGATACCCCATGAGCAAGTCTGTGATGGAATCCAAGTCTAGACTCCTTCCTTTGCTGATCTTTAAAATTAAAAACAACTCATTTATTTTATGGGTGTTTTGCCTGTATATATGTCAGTGTATGTACCACATGCCTAAGGAGGCCAGAGGAGGATGTCAGTTCCCCTGGAGCTAGAGCTGGAGACAGTTATGAGCCACCATGTAGGTACTTGGAATTGGACCCAGGCCCTCTGGAAGAGCAGTCAGTGCTCTTAACACTAAGCCATCTCTCCAGGCACCTTTGCTGATGTCTTGTTTCTTCTCTTCTGTTTAGGCTCCAAACAACTTGTTTCACAGACAGTCACAGAAACTGGAGACCAGAGGGTCTTTCCACTCTGTGCTTAAGAGCTTGCTCCATCTAGTTGGACAAATCCTTCCTCGTATTGGGATGTGTGCCCTTGAGCCTGTTGTCCATGGAAGGATATAACCTCTCTATTATGACCACTAAGTAAGCGTCCCTAGCATTAGTACAGGACAATGTGCACCTAACAATTATTATTATAACCATACATGTTATCATTATCATATCTAACTAAGCCTTAGCTCTCTCACCATAAATCACTTATAATAGAGAATAGAACTATTAATGGCTATTCATAACTTTGCCTGTGAAGCTTTCTGAGTAATTCCTTTCTGAGGAAATGCCAGGCACAGCCTGCTTCAATGTGGCTCTCTTACTATGTAGACCGGGTTATTCAGAGAAAATAAAGGCCTGGACAGTAGAGCCAGCACTAGAATTCCTGAGGAGGGGGCAGAGAGAACCTGGTAATGGTGAATTGTGCCAGGTGGGGAGGAGGGTAGTTGGAGGCACCAGGAGATGATATGCAGAGGATGCTAGGAACAAAGCTGTCTGCTGCTGCTGCAGCTGCTTTATTGAAGCAAGGAGCCCAGAATAGCAGAGAGGAAAGCAGCTTTGCTTTGCACTAAGAATGTTTTTCCCCTTTGGTATTTTCTCTGGAGACTACAGTGAAGGTTTGGATGGCTTCCAATGAATTTTTTATCTGCTTAGCTGCTGTTTCCTTGAACCCAGCACTGAGCTCAGACTGGGTCAGGAGGCAGCCATCTTTGTCTCGTTTGGAGAGGAGTCAGAACTTCGAGGGCCCCAGGTGCTGAGGAGGGAAGAGTAAAGGATGAATACAGAGAAGGTGCTTAATTGATCTTGGCAACTGTTTTTATTATTGTGTTTGGTACTGTCTCTGTAGCCAGAGGCTGCAAGCAAAGGTCACCAGTGGGAGTGTGAGCAGTATTCTGGCAAGCAGTCACTCCAATGAAAGCTCCATTATTCTCTATGGAAACTGAGAAGACCCGCCATGTTGTTTTTAGAGAAACCTTAAAGTCAGTGTCCTCCAAAGCCCAAGGCAGACAAGCACCATAGAAGGAGCTTCTAATAGGAAACAAGGAATCTAGAAGGCAAAAGCTGACTTCAGCTGTAGTGTGATAAACACGTCATGGGGCCTCAGTATACCCCCTAGGATATAAAGATCACGACCAAGGTCCTGTTAGAGATTTCTCTTCTCTCAGCAGTAGAATTAGCAAAAATGGCAGTACTTGCAAAGTCCTGGCCTGGAGCTGGGAGAGAGAGGCCCCAGTGTGGCTTGAGGGAAGAAGACAGGTCTAATGGAAGTCGGCCCTGTACTGGGCTCCATATGCTCAGCCATTGTGTGGTGCCTCTGAGCTGCCCTCGGATGGTTTGAACCTGGGGTGTGACTCCCAGAAACATGTTTTCTCAGTGACTTCACCTACTATTTTAGTCTGTTTCCTAAGATAATTCTAGGTAAGAGAATATCTGAAACTGGATAATTTTTGCATGAATCAGGAATTTACCTGACTCATCTTGCTGAGGGCTGGGAAATCTAAGAGCAAGGTGCCGGCCTCTGTCGTGCCACCCTGGGAAAGAGAGCAAAGAGGAAAGAAAGCAAGAGAGTGACTGAGCAAGCAAAGGCCAAACTTGCTTTGTATGTGAGCCTACAGTGGAGCCTTCGATAGCTCAGCTGGTAAAGCGGAGGACTATAGTTGACATGATATGTGAGCCAACTCTCTCAACAGCTAACCCACTCCCAAGGCACAGCATGCAATCTATCTACTCATGGGGGCATAGCCCCGGTGACCCCATCACCTCATTAGGTCCTCTTCTCCAACACCGTGGTTTAAGTTTCAACACATGAACTTTGAGAAACACACAGAAACATGGCACCCACATGAAGTACAACAGATCAACACTCATGTCACAACAGTACACAGCCTTCCCGAATACTGCCAGGTGGCACACTGAATAAGTCCCATCTGCTCCCAGCAAACATTCAAACCAGAATGACAGAAGTTTCTAGAGCCCTTTGTCTCTTTGGTTCATCTCTAATGATACCCACCTTTCCTTCAGCTGACATGTCGCTGAACTGAGCGGCTATCATCCTTGTTTGACACACATGACAGATGTCTACTCTGCACACTGAACTTGTAGAAGGCTGGATAGGGTATTTCACAATTAAAGACAACAAAGACAAAAAAACAGTATTGGCTCCACCCAGATATCTGGGGATCCGTTTTCATCTGCTGTTTTGTATAAACTGATTCCTGAGTAGGCAGGCTGTTGTGTATTTGAGCCAAGAAAAACCTTCCTCCCAACCCAGAAGGCAGAAGCCATAGCCCACAGAAGTGCTGAAGAGTCTGCACCTGGGGCTCATGGGAGTCATCCATGCTGGTGCCTCAGAAGGTTCCAGTTGGATTCTAGCCAAGGACAGTGATGCTAGCTAGGCATAGGAGGTGCAGAGGTGCCCCCTCACCTCTCCACACAGAGGGTGTCCGTCTATGCCCATGAGATGCTCCCACTGCAGGACCCAGGAAGGAGGAGTGGGGCTGAATTCCTGAGGAATATTTGCTCCAAGTTGTGGTTTCTCAACTATCTAGACAGCAGTCCACAGCACTGGAGCAAAAATCCTCGTGGTCTACTGAGTCCACTCGTTTCCATGTTCCAGTGGGGGCGGGAATGGTAATAAAGGGTTACAGTGGAAGAGGAAAATAAGGTGGTAATGAAGGAAATACTCAAGATAGCAATCAACACAAATTCCCAACAATGATGTTATGAGTAATAGAAGTTAAAAAAAAAAAAAAAAAAAAAAGCACAATTAACATCCAACTCTCATAGCAGGTGAGGGTCAGAGTTGCGAACTTTTAACCCACCCTAGCAAGCTTGCAGAAGAGGAGTTCACAAAAGGATGTCAAGCAGCAGGGTGCTACTCCACTGGCCTCCCAGAGCCACTCCCCAGTAGTCTGTCTTCTTCAAGGGCACTGACTTTCTGGCAGGAGTTGGGCCTGGCTAACTCCGGATACTACTTGGCTGGGTCCTAAGTGAAGTGGGCTGGCACTATAAATTCCAGTGTCAACCTCAGAGACTTGGGGCTCCTAAGGAGGGAGACTTGGGCATAGGAAGGGAGTTCACACAGTTCTGGCTCACTGGGAAAAGCACAAATGTCTTCTGCACTAATAACAAAACGCCCTCTCTGAGAATGGCGGGAATTTCAGACCTCGCCCTGAGTGAATGCCCAAGAGTTTTGAAGTATTGTTTGGAGGTGATGGAGGCCATTCTTCTTGGCAGAATAGACAATGTTCTTAGCACACTTGTAGCAGACAGTTTAAAAAAAATTGTCAGTTCTGGTTTCTTTTGAGACAGGGTTTCTCTGTGTCGCCCTGGCTGTCCTAGAACTCACTGTAGATCAGGTTAGCTCAAACACAGAGATAGCCTGCCTCTGCCTTCTAACTGCTGGGTTTAAAGGCATACACCAGCACTGCCCTGCCAATTTTTGTTTATTAATGCCACTATTTAATTGATTCACATATTTTGTTCCTAATTCCTTATACCCATAAAAGCATATTACTAATGTTACTTACTTTAAGAATCAGAATTTGGGATCTGTTTATTGCTATTTTGGAAGCTCTTACCCTCAGCCACTAGACCAGGACTATGCTTGGAGAATTAATGATTTTAGAAGTAGGGTGTGTTTTTTCTTTCCCAGGCCTGGTTCCCAGAACGAGGATTCTGAGACTAAATATGTATTATTAAATGCTTTGGTCATAAGCTCATTCCCTGACTAGCTTATAACTTATTTAACCCATTTAAACTATTCTATGTCTACCATGTGCTTAGTTACCTCTCCTTCAGTCCTGGCCCGCTTCTTCCTTCACTTCCCTCAGCATCCCCCTGCTGGTTTACTTCTGTCTGTCTCTTCAGCCTGTCTCCTCCATCGGTTTCCCGTCTCTCTCGCAAATCTCTCCTTTTATCTCTCACTATTTCCCAGAATCCTTTCTCTTCCTACCAGCATCCCCTCCTCCTATTTCCAGTCTCAGCTCATTGGCCATCGCATTTTTATTGACGGGTGGTGCTTGTATAAGATTGTCTCTACATGTATTTTCAGGTTCCTATTTTAAGAGCCTGGGAATTTGAGAGTGGTGACACATGTCTATGTTACCAGCACTTGGGAGGAAGACTAGGTATTCAATTCATCCTTGGGTGCACAGCAACTTTGACATCAGCCTGGGCTGCGTGAGACTCCGTCCAAAACAAAACACGAATGTGAATACTACAGATGACTCATGTGAGTGAGAGGGAAGCTTAGTTCTTACGGAGCTACTGGTCCACCAAGAGAAATTCAATAACAGTACAAGACAAAAAAGAAAAAAAGAAGAGAGAGAGGGGAGAGGGAGAGGGAGAGGGAGAGGGAGAGGGAGAGGGAGAGGGAGAGGGAGAGGGAGAGGGAGAGGGAGAGGGAGAGGGAGAGAGAGAGAGAGAGAGAGAGAGAGAGAGAGAGAGAGAGAGATAGTAGTATTGAGGGAGTACAACTTTGGGGAGTTGGTTCTTTCTTTCCACTGCGTGGGTTGATAGAAATGGAACTGAGTTTGTAAGGTTTGACTGCAGGTACCTTTACCGGCTAAGCCATCTAAAGGCCTCCAGCCAGCAGGATTTGTATATTTATCAGGTGATTGTAAACAGAGACACGAGCATGTTTTCCTCAGCTTACCCTTTTACTATTTCCTCATAGTATATATAATGCATTACTGTACCACAGAACCTCCACCTGTAACTTTGCACACTTGAAGGACCTCCCCCATCCTTTCTACCCTCCCCTGCCTCTGAGACCCACCTTTTACTCTGTTAAAAGGTCTGGAGCAGACGTGTTCTCCCAACACAAGGAGGTGTCTATCCATAGGGATTGTGGATGAATTCACACTACATGCTTTCTGGAGACTGTAGTGGAAGTCAGGGACACAGACCCAGAGGCAGCCACTGTGGCCAAGGACAGACAGGAAAGGTACAGTAGAAAGGTGACCACTGCACATGGGAGAGATGTGTGAGGCTCAGAACAGGCAGGACCTGGTCAAGCCAACAAGGTGGCACAGCCTTTGACACCTGTGTAGCTTGAGGCTGGACAGGAAGGACTTTGTCTTGAGAAAGGAAAAGACCATGTCAATCTTAGTCACTCAGAGCAGAGGGGAGGGTGGCTAACTGAAGAGGCACTGGACAAATGGAGGCCTTTTCTTATCCCTTTCCACAGAATTGTGTTATGTTTCTAGCTGTCCACTGGACCACTCAGAAGTGATGGACAGTAGGCCTTTCAATTGTATCCTAGAGGAAATTTGTTCCACAGAGCATTTTCCATGTAAACTTTAGCATTCACGCTAAATTTCAGATCCTTTTCTAAGCTGACAGTCTGGTGCTTTGTTAACACAAATACTCTTAACAACTAAAAAGCGGAAATGCCAATCTTATAGCCGTGTCTACAGCCATACATATCATCCTTGCCCTTCATCTCTAGGTAAAGCGAGATGCTTGGGTATCTTCCAAGAAAAACGCTGAGAAGAACGCAATTCTACTCCCAGGAATTTGACTCCTGGGACACTGAAGGGAATTCACTTAGACCATCTGTCTTGTTTTCTTTCCCTGTACAACAGGAATACTGACCCCTGGCCGGGCTTCGCTAGGCACAGCCAGGGGATGAAGGGGAACAGAATGGAAAGGTGTGCTTTCTATATGTGTTGGGGAAATGTAGGCGGCAGTTCAAGGTGAGGTGACACTCGGTGCCAGCATCAAGCTCAGCACAAGTTTGATGGGGCCTGAACTGAGCTGGAGTGAACCCCCATCATTAGGGTATATAGGAGAGGGCTGCCTGTGACATGTCTTAAGGGGCCGGCTAGAGCCCTTGCTGCATCAGGGGTTCATGTCTCTCTAAAACTTTTGCTCAGCCTATATAAAAGAAGCATACAGCTCTCAGGATCCCTGTTGGACCACGTCACTCTTGTCTGTCTTCAGTAGGAACAGGGCAAGTGTCCGGTTTGGAGAATCTGCACTCCACCTCACACCTGCCTCTGCTCCAAGGGCTGAAGCAGCTTCAGGCTGGACTCCAGGTCTTGTCAGCTGTACTTCCCTTCTCAGGCTGCCTGTATCTGGCTCTTCCAGGGATTAGAAACCCTGCTGGGAGCAGGAACCACAGAACAGGCAGAAAATTGCTTGTCACTGTACTTGCCCTTTTTCTTTTTTTCCAGCCAGATAGGGTAGATCTTGGGGTTCCAGAGCATCAGATTGGTGGGGCAGCAGGAATTGGGAACTGCTAGTCTGGCCCCAGTAATTTCCTGGGCATTTTTCTAACATCACCCTACCCCACCAAATTTTCATTCACTTAATGTTTTGAGCCAGCGGGTTTGCAGTCTTAAGGTGGCTGTGCGCCCTTTCCGGTTTCATTGATGAGCTGTAGGGGAAGGTGAGAAATCATGCGCCTGTGTTCCTGGATTTAACGGCATCAAGGAAAAGAAGGTTGCGTGTTTTGGGGATGTCTTTAGATGTGTCCCTCTGAAACAATGACAGTTCCCCGGGGAACAAGGTGGCAGCTGATGGATCTGAGCATTCTCCCTTTTCCTGTCTGACCCAGTATTAACTTATTGAACAGTGAATTCGTTTCTGACCCAGCTTGTCTATTCCGGAGAGCAAAAAGGAAGTGAGTATTTGCTTTTCCAACAAGGTCATGGGTCACCTGACGGAGTCCTTTAACAAACAGCTGGAAAGCAGACCAGGCTGTGCTGAGTTTACGGGAATCAGCTCCATTCCTGTCTCTTGAAGCCGGCTTCAGCTTCGCGGGCGGGAGCCGGAATCCTTCCTGCCTGGGCTGTGCAGGGTGGAGGGGCGCTTAAGGAGGGTGATATGTACACAACTTGCTTCCCAACTGGCCTCTCTTCTCCAACAAGCCCTGGATGCAGCCGTGGCAGTGTGGGCAAAATAAGAGAAACACTTGGACAACAGTGTGGAAATGGAATTATTGTGATTGTGTTAATATGCTAATTATTAGCCCTGACCCCGCCCCCTCCTGGTGGGCAGGAAGTGATCCTGGCTGAGAACTCAGCAGGTAGAATCATTTAGGAGGGCACCTCACTTCTTTGGTACCCCATGATCAGCCCTCCCAAGGATGAGCTGAGCTGTGACGCTTCTTAGCACAGGAAACTGTTCCACTTGAAAAACTAAGGTCCTGGGATGAGGAATGAAAGCTCTGGTCTCATGTCATCAGGGCAGGGAAGTCCTAGGTATGGGCGACATTCGTTTCTCTTTTGGAAAGAGTGCTTTGCCAATGCCAGGTGATCATGAAGGGACCGGCAGGGCTGCTATTTGGTGCACTACCATGCTAAACATTTGACTTTGTAAGGTTGAGTTGTCCAAGAATTCTGTGGCAGCGAGGCTGTGCTTTGAGCCAAGCTCTCTTTTCAAGGAAATCCAAGGTGCTATTTATTTTGGCCTGCAGCCTGTTCTGTGATGAAAAGTGGGGTTTTTATTATTGCGGAATAAAGAAGGGGTTTGAGGAGAACAAAAATACAGACTCGGGTCTCAGTTTCAGGACTAAGGAAGGGAAGCTTTCTTTATGTTTTGACTTGAGGTTAAATGAGGTTTGAAAGTGGCATCATAAAAGGAGTCAGTGTGGATGGGGGAGGGTGGGGGTGAAAACGTGCAGGAGTTTGCCTGACCCGAGGAGACCATTTCTAACAAGGTCTAGCTGTACAGGGACCCTCTTTGCTGACACCAACCGCCTTGGTGGACTGCACAGGCAGCCTCAGGCTTTTCTTCCTAAGTTTTGAAGAACACTTTGTTATAAAATATAATGTGCAGGGAGGGGGTGCCTGGCTGGCTCATGCCATGGTGCCCCCTGAGAAATCACACCATGGGACAGACCTGATATATCTGGGGAAGGGAGGGCCTGGAGAGGGGGTAGAGGCAGACAGATGGGGCAGAACCATGAGAGCATAGGAGGAGACAGAGAAGGAGTGGACAGAGAAAGACAGGAATGAGGGGAGGGAGAGACTGGCCAGGAGAAGGGGCCAACCTGGGTGGCGAGGAGTCCTTTTATATGCAGCCTGCACCTGGCAAAGGGTGAAGGTGGCAGATGACAATGTAAGCCACTGCTAGGTCCCTGGTGGAGCCTGGTGGCATTGCCTGTGAGCCAACACACTTGCCATCCTGCCCCTAGTTAACTGGGGAACTTTAGGCTGGCCACATAGCCTCTGGCTGCCTTAGTGTCCTCATCTATAATTTACAGCCAGCTCCCATGCTTGCTCATGTGCCAGTTCTTGGCACCTCTTCATTTCTCTCCACAGGTTCTGTTTGAAGATGGATAGGCTTGTTCCCTCCTTTAGTTGTTTAAAAATCACGCAGTATGTCCAGTATGTCCACGCAGTATGCTTTAAATGTGGAGAGCTGGGGGCCATACAGGGATGAATCTTGTAAGAATTCTGACCTTCAAAAGCCCTGCTGATAAGGAGAGGAGCTAGAAAGATAAAGTTACTCAAGATAAAGTTATGTACTGTCAAAGGATTGAGAATGGAATGAGATACCGAGAAAGGCTGAGCCGTAACTGGGGATCCTTAAGCCTTGGACAAACCACAAAGGACAGCAGCAGATGTTAAAGATCTTCACACTGAGGGGTATGGCCTAGCATCATGGTTAACAATTACTGTAGTCAAAGCTGTACATGTTCTAGAGAGTTACAGGATTCCACTGTAACTCTCAATGTAAAGGGGACTCATGACCGACAAGGCTATCCTCATATTCACGCTTTGTGTTTGGAGGAGAGTAGCATGTGCCGGTGTGGTATTTATTCTCCATTCATCCAACCATCAAACATCAACCCAAGTCCGAGGAATCTCCCTTAGCCAAACTCCAGGATGTCTACTGTAAGAATCATGGAGAGAAGCGGACCCAGCTATGGTGGGAAAGAAAAGGGTGACTTCCTTCATTTCTGTGTTTAGAGCCCTTTAGAGTGAAAAGCTGTGAAGCACCTCCTCAGAGAGCTGAGTTTCAGCTCCATTTACTATCTGCAACCTTGAAGTTATTAGCTTTAGTGGAATGTAAGTGTGTGGTGGGGGGTTGCGGGTCTTAGAGGCCTCCAAAGAGTTTTTCATTCTTAAATCTGGTCTAATGTGCATGGAATGATCCCTAGAAGTCATTTGATCCCACATTTGATGGACCAAATTCAGAATTCTAGCCAAAGGCAATAACTCTAATGTCCCAGGTGCTACTTAGAGTTTGCAACCACAGATCTGGTTACATGTGGTGGTGTTCAACCTTAGAGAGGTGGACTCATGAGGCCCAAGCTGTCCTTCTTCTCCAGACCTATAAGCTTTCCAGGAATCGAGTAGAGAAGGAAGAAGTATTGGCCAGGAACATTCCCCTCCCAGGAAGAGCAAGGGACAGTCATGACTGAACTAGGCTGGCCTACCGAAGGACATGTGTTTACAGCCACTACCTCTAGAGCAGACTCGGAGATGGCTAGGTTGGAGCCCCTATTACACGCCAACACCTGTTTGTTACGTACCTTCAATCTTTGCCTCAGTTTCCCCACCTGAGCAATGAGCATAATAATCCAATCTGGGTTAAGGTAAGAATTGCATGAGACAATTCAAGTATGCTACATGCTTCCAACCCTACTCGTGGCTTGGTAGTGTTACAGGATGCGGGAGCAGGAAGCAGAATAAAGAAAGGTTAAGATGAGAGGGGGCCAAAATGACTCCCGAAACTTGACTTGACACACTTGTCCAACCCTCCCCTGCTTTCCATTTGACCCTAGAGGCTGCAGATCTGGGGTCATGGGAGAGACAGGGGGGTCCTCTGCCTAGGAGTCTCCTCCTCACCACGAGTCTCCTCCTCACCACAGGGCCAGCCCTCCATCATCCAGGTTAGAACTCTCCATGCTTTTCCAGTGGTCTCCTTCCAGGCCACCTCAAGACCCACCATCTCTGTGGTCTTTGTTATCCCTGACTTGTCTGCTCCAGCTCTATTTTCTACCAGAATCGAGCACTTGCTGGTCTGTTAACTCCAAACTAAGTGTGATTGTCAACATCAGAATTCTTGCAGGAGCATCTGTGCGTCCACAAAACATACATGCCCTTTGAGGCTCAGCAGGGGTTGGGAAGGCCCTGTGCCTGGTGTGTGGAGGCTGTGTGATAGAAAGTAAGGCACAAGCTGGGAGGCACTGTGCTCCCAGGGTTTATGTCACATGTAGTAGCGGGTAGTCCTGAATTTCCCTCTTACCTGGCAGGCAATAATGTCACCAGTTCTCCCATGCCCACCCTTGATGTGTGTGTTCCAGCAGCGTCACTCCTCATTCCTAGACCCTCATCAGTAGCCCACTGTTCTCTGTTCTGGCTCTTGCCAGGCACATTAAAATTCATATAACAGCTCTGCTTCCACTGCTGTGGATAATTCATCATTCTGATGTAAATTGACTGATAATCACAAAAGGCTAGTTCTGGGTAGTTTATTGTAATGGGATAGGAGATAGAGAGAGTCCTGGGAATGGATTAAAACGTTGAGGACTGGTGGTCAAATCTTAAGGTTGACTAATTCAGAGTAAGGACAACATTCCATTGGGAAGTTCTTGATGTCTTCTGGCCAAATGGGTTGCACTTCCCCTCGACGCCATGGTTATAGACCCTTGTTGCCATGTTTATAAATCACCCACCATATCAGCTCCTCACTGACATAGTTATATACCTCCCTCCGTATCAGCCCCTTGTCACCATAATTACAAACCACATTTCCATATCAGCCCCTTGTCGCCATGGTTATAAACCCTCCCCCCCATATCAGCCCCTTGTTAGTCTTGACATTGTCTCGTTTTCTCTTGAATTTGATTGGAATGCCTCAAATCACCTCAAATCCATCACAGGGTGAATTCTACTCTCTTACCAGGTCAGGGAAAGAGCCAGACATTCTAGGCTCCTTCCAGCCCCATCAATGGTCTGCTGAGAAGCCTTGGATAAAACAATTCACCTAGCCTCAGTTGCCTCAGTTGCCAAACGATGGCTTGGGCTAAGTGCCTCCTTTAGTCTCAGCTACTGCTCGGATTCCATGAAGACACACCCAAATTCCGGCTCAGAAATGAGTCTAGCTTTTCACCTCCCACCTTGGACAGAAAGTTTGTGAGCATCTAGGAGAAAGGCCCAGCTGAGTGTTACTTTCTTTATACTGTCTCCTCAGTTTCAACGTATTCTAGCTTTGGCAGGGCTGACGGTTTCTTTTTCTTTTCTTCCAGAACTCTCCACGAATCGCGCAGACTCTGTGGATGTGGAGTACCTGAGAGACTGAGCTCTGTACTCATACGATGGAGAAAATAGATGGTAGGCGGGGGGCTTTCTGTTCCCTGATTTAAAGGGTTAGTTGGTTTGAAAAGGGTTAATCACCACTAGTCCCTGAAATGGCTCTGGAGAGGTCTGCAGGAGAAATTCTCCCAACAGGGAGTGCTGAGGGTGCTGTGGGTTCTGGGGGCCCCAGAGCACCTACCTCAGCTGTGTACCACAGTGGGTATAGACCATGAAAATGCAGCCTTGTGAAGTACAAAGCATCAAACGCATATGAATTAATTTTTTTCTTCTCATTTCGTCTCATCCAAGTACCGAGAATGAAACAGGATGCCTGACATCATCAACTTTTTTTTTTTAAAAAAAAAACATGAGGAAATAAAACATTTTATGACTTAAACAAAATTTATTATTTCTCGAAAGATTGTGGAGGCTGTTGGAGGCAGTATTCTGGTTTAGGCCAGTGTGACTGATGTCTCCTGGGCCCATTTGTGTGGTCTCTCAGATGACTGGGCAGGGGCTGGATAGTTTTAAAGAGGCCTTGTTTGTGTGTCTAATGGTTGTCTTCTGGGCCATCAGTAATGACTTAACCACTTGTCATTTATCATCCAGGAGGATGGCTGGGGCATGGTGCCATATAGATACAGAAGAGTGAAGCACAGAAAAAAACAGCCCAAAAACCTGCCCAAATCTCAGTGGGCAGTTAATGTTCACATTTCTATGTCATGATTGTTAACCCCTAACCCTCAGGCAAAACCAATCACAAGGACAATCTATGAGAAGAGTTACCCAGTGGTGGTGTAATATTAGGCATTTCCCAAACTATCTGTCATACCTCATGTATAAATGGGTGTTAACGCTATCTCCCAGGGCTGGTACAGAAGGAAGCAAGATGGCGCACACAAAATCACTGAGTAATAACTCTCTAGCATAGCAAATATCCCCTCCTAGGAAAGATGGTGCAAGCCACAGTCTAGACCCCTGACCCCAATGAGATGTCTTTTTCCAGATTACCCAGTTTCAGGAAATGGGAGAGTCCGCAAGCTTGCAGTCACATGACCCCTAAGAGGCCCTCGCCAGTGCAGGACATAGGACTAGGCTTCAGCCACAGCACAGCTTCCTGCTTCCCCCCCCCCTCCACCGCCCCTGTATATGCAATCCGTATATTTCAGGAGCCCGCCACTCCCCACAGAGAGCCGCCCTTCTGCTCTTCCGGGGCACCCCTGCTCTACCACCTCAGTGTAACTCCCTTTCAGTGACCAATAACTCCTCCACCCAGTAGCTCAAGATGCCTTTCCCTTTGTATCTTGACTTCTTTTGTTTTAGACAGGGTCTCATTGTGTATCTAGGGCTGGCCTGACCCTTGCTCTATAGACCAGACTGACAGAGATCTGCCTGCCTCCTACCTCTGCCTCCCCGGATTCAAGGCATGAGCTACCGTGCCTGCAGCATCTTGACTTTCCAAAGAATATCCCTTATTTGCAGCTTCTCTTTTGGCCACTTCTTAGTTCTGTTTTTCTTGCTTCCTTCAGAAACTGATGACAGACATTTGAGCTTCCCTTTGTCTCTTTGACTCAGTAACTTGCTGCACCTCACTTAGCCTGTGAGATAATGACTGCCACTCCCTCCTTTGTTCCTTTGCTATCCACCCCCCAGTGTGTGTGTGTGTGTGTGTGTGTGTGTGTGTGTCTGGTGGCTATGTTTACTGGTCTTTTCCACGTGCCTACTAACCAACTTTGCTTTTGAAGTGAGAGTTTCCAGTATCTCTGAATCTCCTATAGTTTGCTTTTCTTCTCCCCCTTCCTGATTCATTGTCTGGTTGTTTGGGAGACTTTCACCCTCCCACTAAACTCTGATCCTCACGAAGTTAGATAGCCCAGAGAAAGAATTGACAGCCAGTCTTCTCCAGTCCCATCAGAATCTCCCTGTGTCTACCTACCCACAGAGTCAAACAGCCAGGCATCATTTTCTCTACTTTACAGAGGGAGAAACTGAAGCATAAAGAAAAAAAAAATGAGATTCTTTTTCCAGAGCCAGACAAGTGGCTTGGTTTATCATATCTAGCTTTCATCTTGAGCAGAGATGATTCTACTTACTTCTTGCCTTGAGGCCATGCCTGAACTCCTGCATACCTGTCACCAGATATAACTAACAAGATCTCAACATAATGCGAGGTTCAGTCTCATGCATAAGGGCTTGAGCTCCAGCATTACTCTTGTCCTTGGAGAAAAGGCAGAATGCAGAGAGTGGGCATCATGCAGGGCACCATGAAGATCGCCAAGTTGATATGTGAGTATGAACATGTTTGTAGGAACATGACTCTTGAACAGCTCACCTCTTAAGAAAAGATACATTAGGGTCAGGGAGACAGCTCAGAGGTTGGGAGCACTGGCTGCTCTTCCAGAGGACCCGGGTTCAATTCCCAGCACCCACATGGCATCTCAGAACTGTCTATAACTCACACCCTCACACAGACATACATGCATGTTGGGGTTGGCAATAAACACTAATGCACATGAAATAAAAATAAACAGATTATAAAATAAAGATATATTTCATTTATGTGTATATGTCCATGTAGGTACATGCTCTGTAGGTGCCCTTGGAGGCCAGCTGGTGTTACAGTCATCTGTGAGCCGTCTGTCATAGGTGCTGAGAATGGAACTCGGGTCCTCTGGAAGAGCAACAAGCATTTAAGAGATAAATACTGAGCCATTTTTCTGGACCCATAAACCTCTTACCTTTGACATCTTCTCAGTTCCAGACTCCTTAGGCTCCTTTTGGCTTTCAGCTGAAATATTTTGCCTTTCAACACCCTGTTTCATACATGATGTTATATATCCATGCACTAGATCTGTTCCCAGAGGCTGCTGGGAAACTCAGAGAATTTCTACTGCATAGAGGCAGTAGACCACTACAGTAAACAATTCAGCCTCTCCTTTAGGAGAAGTCTCTGCTTTGGGTCATGGGTCTCCTCACTTAACTTTGGACCGATATCTCCTCTCAGACTTGATTTGTCCTCTAATCCAGGGTTCTTCTGAGTGGACCAGCAGGCTTTCGAGAACAACTTGGGAAACCAACAGAAGCAAGACTGAGAATGTTCTCATAACTTTACTTGCAATGAGTCTCCTTGGGAAGTGGGAAAGTTGGGGTGGGGGAGTGTGGGTGTTGTGTAGGTGGATGGGAAGGTATGGTGGTTATGTGGAGATATTTGGGTGCCAGGGGCACACTGCCTCCCTGTCTATCTGAAGTCTGAAGCCCAGCAGGGACCATGGTGTGACGCAGAAGTCCACCCTGCTCTCTGCTGCGGTTGTGACAACCACCCACAGGACCGTAGATCTATTTAACCATAGTGAGGCAGAGACTTCCTGTGTCAGGTTGGCTCCATCCCACTCTCTAGAGATGCCTAAGCAGAAAGCCAATGGACTCGCATGTAGCATTGCTGGAAGGAGGAGCCATCAGACACACAGCCCCAAGTTCTCTCCCCCAGCAACCCCATCATTAGTGCCTTCTTAAAGCCCGCCTTTCCCTCCAAATTATTTCCTGTTTCTCTCACCTTGATTATATCAACAACCCCTCTACTGGTCCCTGGCTTCTGACGTATCTTTCTTTTAATTCTTGGCAAGAACGTTCATTTTGAGCTGTGCAGAATGATACCTAACTATAATCCCAGGGCTCCAGGGGCTGAGGGATGTAGAAAGAGTGATAATTTAGGGCCAGCCTGGGCTACACCCTTAGACTTTATCTTAAAACCAGATGAAACCAAAGCAACTACAAAAATAAAAATAAATACATCTCTCCTTGAAATTTGCCCAACTCACATTTTATTTAAAGCCAGTTGGTGAATCCTGTTACCTAGACAGTCACGTGGTTCACAGGCTGCTCTGTGACCAGCTTTTCTTCACCTTCTCCATTTTCTTTCTCTCCTTCCTCTTCCATCCCACTCTTTCAGCCGTGGCCTTATTAACTTTTATCCACCCCTGGAGTGCTGTGTGAGCTCACACCTCTGTGTCTTTGCTGTTTCTCTGACCCCTACCTAGAGAAAGCCTGTCCCAGCTGTCTGTTGCGGGAGCACAGACCCTGAAACTTAATGGCTTCCCACAGTATAATTAATTACTAACTCATACTTAGCTGAGATCCCCTCCCTTGAGGTTCTTCCTGTAGTCAGATGTTCCTTGGTGACTTTTATACTTAGGCCTGGCCTTTGGGCTAAGGTGGATAGGACAGACTTTTTCTTCCTGTCCGTCCCCTCTACACCTCTTCTTCTCCAGATAACTTCTCTGGGAAGCTGCTTGTTTCCTTACATCATTGAAGATTTATCTCATGGTAGCTCGCTTCCCAACATGTGTGCATTCTGAGAGGCCCTGGTAGAAACTACCAGTCTCCTAACTTTTGAGTTCTCTTAGCATCTTCGTCACCGTATTCTTTTGGTCAAAGCATCACAAGCCTGCAGAGATTCAAAGGCATAAAGAAATAGTTTCCTCCTTCTTTATGGATTAGCTTGCTTGTCTAATGGGGCTGGAAGCTAATGGAGCCAACAGGAGATAAATTGCTACAAAATCTTTGTTGTCCTCTTGTTCTGGCAAATTTCTATTTGCTCATATAGTATTCCATTGTATGTTACTCTGGCGAGGTCTCTCTCCATTAGCAAGGTGAAGCTTTCCTCTATATCCAAGACGATATGTCCAGAGAAAGGAAAAAGTCAGTCAGTGAAGAGGACCACTGTAGCCTGCCTAGGACACCACACTGTTTGCTGCTGCCTTATTTGGCCATGAATCCTTTGCGAGAAGTGGCTGACTCATCCGTGTGTTTCCAGAATATATAGCTCAGCACTGACACATAGGTGCTCGGTAAATTGTAGGTGAGATAAATTGATCGAATTGCTGAAGTTTTATATTTTTGCACTAAAACCCAGCAATCAATCCCAGCGAATGTGGGCAGGCCCTCCTTCATTCCCAGCAATGAGTCACATATGTTGATTTCCATCTTGGGACCTCAGTTCTTTATATTTGGGTCTTCCACAAAAATAGCAACTATAACACTGAGAATGTTTATCATGCACCAGGCATGGGACTGAGTATATCATATTCATTATTAATTCATCAGGCCTCACAATAATCTTACATTACCTAGTATTATTTCTACATTATGGATGGTGGGACACAAAGAAGCTGGTGAGTTTCCCAAGGTCATAGAAATACCATATTCTTTTTGTTTCTCTGTTTGATTTTGTTTTTTCTTTTGAGACAAAATATCACTACATAGCTCAGGCTAGCCTGAGACTTCAACTCCTGCTTCAGCCTTTGATTCCTAAGATTACTGGTGGGCACTACCACAGGAGCCAGTCTCTGTATTCTTGACTTCTGAGCTCAATTTTCTCAAAGCATGTTCTCACAGAGGTAACGAGGGTGTCTGTCATATGAAGAGCATCGGAGGATCAAAGACTATTTAGCCTGGAAAGAAAAAAAAGAATCTGTGTGCAAGTCCCAGTAAGTTCAAGTAGTCATTAGACTGACAGGTTCCTCATGTCTTCTGTGGAAGTCAGGAGGGAGACTGATGGTGCTTTAAGGGAGAGCATTCTCCCTCCTATGTCTCCCTCCCACCAGGGTTCAAGTTTCTCTAAGAGGCTATGGGCCCTGCATCTAGGAAGATGTACGTCAGTCCCTTTTGACATTTATGGGCTCTCTTCCCTCGACAATTGTTTCACAGTCCATGAAAAGTGTGGTATTTCCTCACTAGCACAGGATTGAAAGAGGAACTCACATTGTTACCCTGTGCGCAGTTTAGGGGGAATGAGCTTTGGGTACCTATGATCAACTGCTCCCTTTCTCTTTGGTGTTTAGGTAACCAGAGGCTTAGGCACCCCGGGAGCTTAAATAATGCAGGAATCATAAATTATCAATAGCTTAGCCTTTTGCAAGATTTACCGGAACCTGTTTGAGGCATACCAGTTTCTTTTTGAATGCTGAGAAAGTTGTCTGTCTCATCCTTCAGAATCTTCCATGTCTGTACCTGCCAGTTGGTACCCTCCTCTTGACAAATAACTAGACTTCGGTTCAGCAGTTACATGATACAACCCTGCCCCCCCCCCAAAAAAAAAAAACAAAACAAAAAAAACAGTGTGAGGAAGTTTTGTTTTCCTGGTCTTCAGGCAGGTTCATAATAATAACAACTGAGGTTTATTGAAAATAAGAAAGTGCAGACATTGGCTAAATACACAATGATTTGATAAGATGCTATCCCAGCACAGGCACCAAGTCCATAGGCTCAGTGGCACCCTTCAGAGGCTGGAGCGTTGGAGAAAAGTCTCATACGATAACTTGAGGTCAAAGTCACAGGTAGCCTCATTTTAACTTTGTGCTTCTTTTCTTTATGTCTTTTATCTCTTAGCCAAGGACCAGTCCCCTCAGGGGGATGAAGAGAAAGAGCCTCCAAAGAGCCACCCTTACTCTGTGGAGACCCCATATGGCTTTCATTTGGATTTGGACTTCCTCAAATATGTGGATGACATTGAGAAGGGACACACCATCAAAAGGATTCCCATCCACAGAAGAGCCAAGCAGGCTAAGTTTAGTACTCTGCCCCGGAACTTCAGCCTTCCCAACAGTGGAGACCGCACCCATGCTGTTCTTCCCCAGCAAAACTGGTCTCCTGTGGTACCCAGAAAGATATCCCTGGGGACCCAGGAGCAATCCCAGTCACTGCCACTGGATGATCTCCCCCAGGCCTCAGTGCATGGTAGTGAGCTGAACTACCACAGGAAAGCCCTCTTGGCAAAGGATACCAGGCAGGTGGAGGCTGGTTCTCTGGAGGATGCTGGGAGTGGACGGCCCCAACTGTTGAGAGCATCCAGCATGCCTGCTACGCTGCTGCAAAATCAAGCCCCGGAAGAACCCAGCCTGACCTCAGACCCTTCCACACTTCTTGCCCTCCCTCTGCCCCAGGATGAAGGCAGTGTCTATGATGGTACCTTTGACCCTGCAGAAGGGCTCTTGGGTTTCCAAGCATCGGCCCAGTCAACAGATAGAGAGTTGGGAGAACTGGAGCCAGCAATTCCAGAGCAGGTCTGGGAGGGGGATGAGCCAGAAGAAGGTGACAACAAGGCATCAAGTCACCTATCTCAGCCAAGTCCTTCCTCCTCAGTCCAGAATGTCCCCATGGATCTAGAGGAAGTGGAAATTCAGCACCATACTAGAAAAGCAGAACTGGTGTTAATATCTGGCTCCTCCACTCCCAGCCCACCCCCTTTGCCATCCCCCATCCCTGAGAATGAGCTCTCCCTGGAAGAAATTGAGCTCAATATCAGTGAGATCCCACCCCCTCCACCCATAGAAGTGGATGTGAGGAGCATTGGTATCCGGGTAACAGAGGAAAGCCTGGGTCTGGCGGAGACTGATACCAGCAGTATCTCCAGCCTGAAGAATCAGGTCTTGGAGCTTGAGGACAAATTGTCAGGGAGAACAGAAGAGCTTGCCCAGGTCAGAGCTGCCCTTGAGCAGCAGGAAGAGAAGACCAAGGCGAGGGAACAGAGGATTCAAGAACTGGAGTGTACTGTAGCCCATTTAGAAGAAAAGCTTAGTCAAGAGAAGGCCACTGATGCTCTGGACCGGACTGATGCCATGGTGAACACTGACCCGCTTCTTGAACTCATCCCCAGAGAGTCCCATGACAAAAACATTGGGGTCAATCTGCTGAACACTCCAGATCCTGAATTCTGGGCCTCAAGAGCAGAAAAGAATGGTTTCCCATGGGTCCAAAATAATCACAAGCCAAGCTATCAGAGCCCCGAAGAACCCGTGCTGCCACCCCAACTGTCACTGCCAAGGGGACCTGAGCAAATCCTCGCTTCATCCTTATGCAGCTGCCTCTCCATGGAACTCCGGATCGAAGAGGAGGTTTCTGAGCAGGAGAGAGGCCCACAGGTGGGAGCTGGGGGCTTAGGCAGGGCAGCAGGAGACTCTTCCTGGAGCAGAAGAGACTCTGCTCCAGTGATCAGGGAGGAGGCCAGCTCAGAACTCCCAGGGGCAGAGCGTCCAGGAAGGCCAGCAAGTTCCCCACAAGATGCCACAATCGGACAGTATGTTAAGAAGATCCAAGAGCTACTGCATGAACAGTGGAACTGCCTGGAGCATGGGTATCCGGAGCTGGCCAGCGCCATCAAGCAGCCTGCCTCCAAGCTCAGCAGCATCCAGAACCAGCTGCTCAGTTCTCTTAACCTGCTGCTCTCTGCCTACTCAGCTCAGGCCCCAGAGTCAAAGGACTCCCCTGCCCCTCCCCCTCCCAGCCCTCCCCCACCACCAGGTAAATACTCATGCTCAGGTCTCCTTTACGAGACAAATTGTAGGGGATGGGGGTTTTAATTCTACGAGTATGTTTTTTGAAAAAGATTTTACCACCCCCATGGATTCAGGGGGATAAAATCTGATGTGCAGAGGCCTTGCTGCTGGATTGTGTCTGGCTGCAGGCCCACCACATACAGCTAATTAGATAGCACAGGCCACAGAGAGGTAAGGTGAAAACACCATCTGCCAAGCTAGAAGCCTGCAGAACTGAGTCTTCCCTGAGGGCACCTTGTCTGTGATGCATTCTGTGCAGGCCATGTCTTGGGCAGAGAAAGACACTGCCTGTACACTCACTCCTCCTGGGTGTCCCTTCTTTGCTTCCTGGACTCTACCACTACTTTGACTTTTCCCATCAGAGGTTTTTCTCTAGCTTGAATTTGGAGGAGCATTATAATGAGGTCTGAGATCGTTCATTTAATATTTGGTGCGAGAGAAGATAAGAAAGAGGGAGGGAGGACTGGGTGGAAGGAGGGAGGGCAAGGAAGAGGAAGGGGGTGCCCACGACTAAGTTGTCACACACACTCTCTGCTGTCGAGTAAAGCTGAACTGTATCTGTATCGTGCCTCAGAGAATACAAGTTGGCTTCCTGCCACAGGTCACAAATCTGCTGCTAAACTTTTCTGCTACTTCAATTTGCCCGTGGGAAACTGTCTTCCATGCCATCACATAGCACCAGGTCTGTAACCTGGTTCATGTAGCAGTCATCAATCCAGTGTCATCACAAGTGACAACTTGCACTCTATCCAAAGGACTCTTGAGATGTCCTTGAGTAGAGATGAGTATAGAACTTTATCCACAGACCTGAGCTCTGCCATATCATTCTGTGTGCAAATCTGAGCTCTAGACTCCCCAGCCCTGAGATAAAGACAATGCCAACACCACACACATGGCTCTGAGAAGTGTTCTAATGTGTGGATTGTCATCCACACAGAGAGAGGGACATCATTCTTAGGTACAGTTCTACAAACATTGAGCATGACAGCCTCTGGCTAACAGCCCTAAAGCATCCAGTCTGCATTATCTGCCCCCACCCCCTGCCCTTTCTCCCTTTTCATATACCCATATCCTCTCAGAGCAGTAATACTAGTTTGAATGCTCTAAAGTGATTCTAACCTATGATATTGTATCTATCTAGAGATCTCTCCGTCGACCAGCCTTAAATCCATAATGAAAAAGAAAGACTATGGCTTCCGTGCAGGAGGTAATGGGACCAAAAAGAACCTTCAGTTTGTTGGGGTTAACGGTGGGTAAGCATCACTCGTGAAGCTCAGACTGCCTTCTCTGCTACCTAACCCGCTATTGTCCTTAGGACCCCTTCCCTGGGGACACATCTGTTCCTCATTCTCCTGCAGGGACTCAATCTCCATGGCCTGTTAACACTCCATATTGGGTTTGCTCATATCTGACTCCTTGCCAGCTGTGCTGGTCTATTGGAACCTCTACTTGTAGTATGGCTTGTCCTGGTCTCTCCAGGACCCACCTCCAGGTGGCTTGTGGGAGTTCAGGGTCTCTAAGTCCTTCGAGGAAGGTCTCTGACTTGAACAATACACTAAAACTAGCACAAGTGTTGCTGGTTTGTTGAACTTCCAGTTTGATCTTTGTTTATTTCCAGTGCTGAGACTTGAACCCAGACACACACTAGCAAGCACTCTGTCTATCACTACACTCCCAAGCCCAATCCACTTTTTTTTTCTCTTCCTCTAATGTGCTACAAATCAGACCAAAACCAACTATTCCATTCAGACAGAACATGAGCTAAGCCTTCTCTAGGCTAGGAGACTGAGCATCAGATGCAGTCATATGCCATCTAACACTAAGAATTCATTCTGAGAAAATCATCCTTTGGGGATTTCCTCACTGTGTGAACATCAGAGGACTACACAAGCTAAGTCATCGGTGACATCACTAAGTAGTACAGTCTGGTGTGTGTGCAGTCTGTGGTTGAACGGTATGTTCTCAAATTGTACCTGACTGCATCCTAAATTGGTCATTTCACAGATGTTCATTAGAAGACAGCTATATGACAGGTGACAGGGTTAAAAAAATAAAGTAAATCCCAGTTGCTACCTTTAACTCACAGGTAAGTGAAGAGACAGAGGGAGCCTAGTGAGATAGCTCACCAGGTGAGAGTGCTTGCCACCAAGCCTGAGGACCTGAGTTAATCCCCAGGACCCATAGGTGGAAGGAGAAAACTGACTCCTTCAGATTGTCCCAGACCTCCGTACACACACTGTGATGTGTGTGTATGTGTATGTGTGTGTAGAAGGAGAACTCAAATAAATAAATAAATAAATAAATGATGAAACAAACAGATTTAATACAACTTAAAAAAAAAAAAAAAACCAAGAAAGAAGGAACTGCTGATTGGCGGTTCTCTTGGCGAGGAAGTGCAGGATGCTATAAACGCCTGAATGGTTATACAGCCCAGACTCGGAAGTCCTGAGGGCTTGGCCACCTTCATTTTTTCGTGTTTGCTTGCAGTGCCCAGAGAGTCTTCTCCTGGCCACTCCTCAGTATCTGGAACTCTAGAATCACGGTGCTTATTATGGCTGTATATTAGGGGTATCAAGCTTTGAAAATTCTTGATTCCAATCATGGAGACGGGTACAATTAGCTTGGGGTACAGTCTATATACTGAGAATGCTAAGTATTCTAACATCCTGGTGTGTAACCAAGGTTAAAAGCCCGTATTACACACCTACACACACACTCTATTTTTGAGACAGGATCTTACTATATAGTCCAAGATAGGCACACACTCCTGCCTCAGTCCCCTGAGTGTGTATCATCATGCCCAACTGTAACCCATGAAGCAAGCCTTCCTCCCTTCAGTCTTGCTTACAGACATTCAATTTGTGGCTATTATCACACAGAGCCTTCATGGACAAAATTTAAGGTCGATATGGGGTCCTTACACTCGGGCCCCTCTCTAGACCTAACATTAGGATTCCAGAAGCATGTTCTGGTGTTGGCATTGAACCACCGGCCCTGTTCAAGAAGGATGACCCAAACAACCTTTGTCTCTTCCGCAGCTATGAGACCACATCTAGTGAGGAGACCAGTGGGGAGGACAGCTCCCCTGAGGACTTGTCTGACAGTGAGACCGAAAAGAAACAGGATTGCTCAGAGCCCAGGGAGGACAGAGACATGCATCCCAGCTGTGAGGCTGGGCAGGGAGTCCCTAAAGGCGCCAGTAACTCAGGCCACACAAGTGAGCATGGGGAGGAATTCTCTCATCTGAGGGCTGAGAGGTGAGTCATGTGGGTAGAAATGGGGCACATGTTTCTCTAAAGAGGGACAAGGGCATATCTCTCTTTATTTAGTCCCTTTTGTGTGTGTACGTTTTTACCAATCTGTTCAGAAACGTTTATTGAGGTTCTATTTTGTGCCAACTCCTTTGCTGGGTAAACTAAATGAATATGACTCTTGCTTTCATGAGACAGAGCCCCAATGGGCCAAGTTTTTTCTATATATAAACCCAGCATTTGTTGGTACTGTGACTAGGACAGAATTGACGCGTATTGTTTTATGGAATCCTCTCTGCAGTCCTGGTAGGTAGACCTTACTGCAATCCTTGCTGTAAAGATGTGGAAACAAAGGCTTTGGGAGATGAGGTGATGCCCCTGAGTAGGTCAAGGATTTGGGCCCAGGGCTCCTGATTCCCACACAGACTCTTTTGTTCATGGAGTTGCTGACAACAGCAGCACCAACTTGCAATTCCCCACTTTGACTATCAGGATCTTTAACCTACAGTCACCTCGGTGTCCTCATCCAGGAAACAAGGATTGCAGCCAAATAGGTTTGATCTGAGGACTGTGTGAGGAAATGCTGTGAAATGCCCAGCCCAATGTAAACTCTCAATATGTAGAAATATGCCAACCAGAACCACTGACGTCACCTCTGCTCTTCTCAGCCTGGGGGGTGGGGGACGTAAGAACAGAGCTGACTATCGAGCAGGCCCACAGAGCCGTTCCATTGCAACAACCCAAGACAACAGAGGTTCTTCTCACAGTAATGGCATAAGTGCTTGTCACTGTGATACACTAGTCTCACAGGTTCTCATTATACCCACTCTATTCACATGTGTGCTGTCCCTCCTGGAGGACTAACTGGAAGAATCTGCCAGTATGAGTTGGGTCCTTTGGATTTTTCTATGCACCCAGGCGGAACATCAGTGCTTTCCTTCCTGGCAAGGCAGTAACTATCATTGGGCCTATGCCCCGTGTCTTCCTCAACTGTTCCAGCCCCTTCCAAAAGCAACATGAAAAGACAGAGCCTGACCTTCAGAAGCTCTCAGATGTTGAGCCCCAAAAACTATGAACCACCATGTTGATTATTTGAGTTGCTGGATGTGGAAAGGGAAAGTCCTTTCTGTCAGTGCATTGAAACTGATATGTAATCTCTTTTCTTTAGATATAAACCCTCCGAGGAATTTCTTAACGCATGTCAGGCGCTGAGCCAGCACCTACCAGAAACTGGGGACACCACCGAGCAGCTCCTGGTACTCAGAGTTTTCAGTGTCACACAGAGGTTTCTGATGGGGGTGACTTTGGTCCCTTACCTAAGGCAGCAGCATATATGTACACACAGACCCTCTCCTCAGGCATTTTATGGTTTATCCAAATGCTGTCCCTTTAGGAGTTGGGCTAGGTTGAGGAAAGAGTAGGGTTAATACACACAAGCAAGCTAGCCAAGCCAGGTGGTGGCACATGCCTTTAATCCCAGCACTCAGGAGGCAGAGGGAGGTGGATCTGTTGAGTTCAAGGCCAGCCTGGTCTATGGAGCAAGATTCAGGAGGATAGCCAGGGTTATAGAAAGCTAGCATTTTACCAAGTATTTTTCGAAGTCATAACCAAGTGCCTGCCACTAGACTCTGCCATGGTTTAAGCTTCAAAGTGTCTTGCAGTTCACAAAACCATGGGTAAAGTAGGAAAGGCATCTGGATGTGGCCTGGGTCTTCCTTCCAGTTACTTCAATGCCCAGGGCCTGGTTGAGCCCCCACATTTGATTCTACTCTGCCACTGCTTTGCCTAATGTATATTGATAGGTCAAGAGACCAGAAATAAGAACATACTACCGTTCGATCTTTCCCACCCTTATATCCCATGGAGATTTGAACCTGTAATTCCTGTGTTCTATTTTTAATCAAGAGCTACTAGCCTGGGCCAGGAGACAACTGTCAGACCCAAAGTGAAAAAAACAAAACAAACAAAAAAAAACCAGTAAGCATTTTCAGAGCTTGTGTGCTCCCTCAGCAGAACAGCCCTGAGATTAAAACAATCACTTCAACAATGTTTGTTACCCACCCCCCTTTTTTATTTTTATTTTTTTTATCTTAACTGATTTGGCAAATAACATTCATTTCCCAGACTTCTCAGGAGCCAATACGTGAGGTGGCAGTTGATGGAGACTCCTGGTGCTCAGATTACGTAACTCAGCGCTGTTCTAACTGTTCGTTCATTCTGAGATAAATTCCCCTGCAGTCCAACCTGATCTCAAACTCATTGTATTGCCATGACCTTGAGCTTTCTGATCCTCCTGCCTCTGCCTGTCACTGTGCCTGATTTTAAGTAGCGCTGAGAACCGGGTGCTTGCTAAGCAAGCACTAGAGTAGCTTCAGCTCTTGGTTGAAAATCTATCACTATATTCCGTAATACCCGCGCCTTCCTCCAAATTCTCTTCATTCCCTAGATTAAGAAGACATTCTAATATCTAGAATTATTTCAGCCACAAATAATTTTTCTGTTTCACTTCTGGAAATGTGACAAAAGTCTGTGAGTGTGCAAGCTTTATACCGTCCCACATTAAATCAAACCCTAGGATGTGGTCCACCCTCACCTGGCCCCTGCCTGAGAGACAAAGTAGGTTTTTAAGTTACCTAACCCTATAGAACCATGAAAACAAGGATGCCAGCCCCAGTTCATAACAGGGACAAGAAATATTTGATGAGGGTATACACTCACCCAGCTGAGCCAGACTTTACGTCTGGTCATGCGAATTTAATAACTAAACCTGGTGCCCCTTCCAGAATGAGCATAAAGTCATTTAAGACCACCACATCCCAATAGCATCTCTTGCCTTTAGATAAATATTCTAAACATGTGGCTTTAACCATTTGGGTTTGTCACACACAGAACTGATGTATTTATTTGATATTTGTTTTGTACATGGTTGCCAATGGGTGAGAAGTAGGGGGTTGGGAGAATCACACAGGCATCTAGTGTGCCGCAGGATTCATGGTCCTGCCATCTCAGACTCCCCAGATAAATCATATGAAGAGCTGAGGGGAAGTGAGGAGAAAGAAGCAGAAGCATCCGAAGCTGGCCTATTCAAGTATCACTGGGGGCGCCAACTAGGATACCAGGCCAGGGAAGCTCTTGTGATCAGAATCTTGTGTTTCAGAGGCAAAGCTTGAATACCATCAGTCAGGAGTGGTTCCGAGTGTCCAGCCGGAAGTTATCTAGCCCCGAGGCCGTGGCCGCCTACCTCCTCGAGGTCCAGCCTCACTCTCCACATCTTCTGAAGCTACTTGTCAACTTGGCTGACCGAAGTGGGAACACAGCCCTTCACTACAGTGTGTCACACTCCAACTTCGCCATTGTGAAGCTCCTGCTGGACACAGGTCAGAAATGGCTGTTACAGTCTGTCCCTCCTTGAAGGCCTACCTCCTTGTTCTTATAAAATGGGGTCTTTTTATACTGCCCAAGCTATCCCTGAACTCCGAAACTCAAATCATTCTCCTGCCTCAGTCTCCTGAGTAGCTGGCACTACAATAAGGGTCTTTTTGTATCATATTTCCTTCTCCTACTGAATTCCTTATAGTCCAGGAACAGAGCCAGGTCTTTTGTCTGCTATTTTTAAAAAAAAAAAAAAAATTTTTTTTCTTGTTTTTTCAAGATAGTGTTTCACTAGATAGCTCAGGCTATCCTGGAACTCACTATGTAGACCAGGCCGGCCGCAAACTCACAGAAATCCACCTCCTATAGAGTGTGGGGATTAAAAGCATGTTTGGTTGTTATTGTTGTTTTGATTTGGTTTGGTTTTTAAAGATTTATTTATTTATTTTATGTATGTGAGTACACTGTGACTCTCTTCAGACACATCAGAAGAGGGCATTGGATCCCATTACAGATGGTTGTGAGCTACCATGTGGTTGCTGGGAATTGAACTCAGGACTTCTGGGAGAGCAGCCAGTGCTCTTAACAACTGAGCCATCTCTCCAGCCCCTAGTTTTTTTAATGTGGAAATCTTCACAGGTTTGTATGTCTTCCTTGCACAGGACCTGTACTAATCTCTGCATTGTCCCATCTTAGTAGATGCACAGCTGGAGCAAGTCCCCATGGCCTGTACTCTTGTCATTTATTTTTTTACAATATTCCTCACCCCTGAGGTATCAGTACAATGGCTTTCATATTGCAGTTAAGCAAAGTGAGACTTGGGGCTAGAGAGTTTGCTTAGGTCATAGAGCAGATTTTGCATTTGCCCTGTCTAACTCCAGAGCTGTATCATATCTTAGGAAAGGCCACCTTCTCCTTAAAATAGTATTTACTGAAAGCGCAGGTTGGTCCATTTGACTCATGCATCTCTCCCCCAAGTGTCTGTTGATTAGCTATGACTTAGGAATCAGGGATGCAATGGTAAGCCAGGAGTGAGCCCTCTGTTTCTCAAAAGCTTATAGCTTAAGTCAGACTTAGGGCCCCGAACAGATAGCTCATCAGTTAAGAGCAGGCCACACTTCCAGAGGACTCAGGTTCAATTCCCGGCACCCACACAGAGGCTCAAATCTGTCTGTAACTCTAGTTCCAGGAACCTGGCACCCTCTTCTGGCCTTCACAAGAAACAGGCATGTGCATTACACATGCAGGCAAAACACCTCTATGTATAAAATGCTAAAATAATGATTTTAAAAAAGGATCAGAGTGGGGTGGGATGATGCCTCAGAAGAGGAATCTAGATGTGGTTTGAAGATAAAATGAGTCGAGTCCAGTTCAGAGGGCAGCAAAGGTGCCCAGAACAGCCTGAGAAACCCCTAGGAGAGAACACTGAGGAACATGAAAAACAAAAAGCTACCTGGGGCCAAAACAGCTTGTGGTTTGGACAGTAGGTGAATGGAGGTTGGGAAGGTAAGCTGTAGGTACACACGTAGAACCTTGGGCACTGATGGTACTTGAACGATGTCTGAAAGATACTGAGTAGCTGGGCCAGTTTTTGTGTAGAAAGCACATGGCCAATCATTTCTTCAGAAGTGTGACCTCATGGTAGGACTGGGTTAGCCACAGTTGAGGAGGGCATCTCAGGGGCCCATAGAGAGACAGTGCAAGCTTGCAATAAGTGGAGAAGGTCGCATCAAAAGGGTGAAAGAGACGAACCAGTCATGAGGTGTAAGGAAAGTGCCATGATGTGTCAAGCTCTGGTGGCTGAGGTGATGGTACTCCAAACAGGAAGGACCAGGTGAGAGAGATGCAGTGTTCAACCTGGGGACAGTTTCAAGTTGTCAATGGGTCATTCAGGTAAAATGTTCAGGAGGCTATCAGTGTCATAAATTGACAGAACTCTAATTGATAACGTCAATACCTGAGAGAATTTTAGGCCTGCCAATGTGTATGCCATTTGTGATGTTCTGAGAAGAATAAAATAAATTATATTTTATATATTGTTTATATAAATAATTGATAAATATATTGTTTATATATTATATATAATAAACATAAAATAAATAAAATATTAAAAAGAAAAAAAAAAAGAATTCCAGACCCAAGACTTGAGGGGATGGCTCAGTGACTAAACATGCTTGCTGCCAAGCCTGACAACTTGAGTTTGATTCCTTGGACCCACATAACAGAAGGACTGACTGACTCATGAAAACTGTCCTCTGACCTCCATGTATGCATAATAACACACAGACACAAAATATTTTTTAAAAACCTTAAAATAGCCGGGCGGTGGTGGCGCACGCCTTTAATCCTAGCACTTGGGAGGCAGAGGCAGGTGGATTTCTGAGTTCGAGGCCAGCCTGGTCCACAGAGTGAGTTCCAGGACAGCCAGGGCTACACAGAGAAACCCTGTCTCGAAAAACAAAACAAAACAAAACAAAAAAACCTTAAAATAAAATCAGACAGGGTAGCTCCTGTCTGTAATCCTCGCGGTTGGATGGCTGAAACAGGAAGAAAGCCTCTACATGTAGCCTGGGCTACATAGAGAATTGCCAGCTTGGACTACAGTATGAGACTCTGTCTCAAAAACACCCAGCAACTAACTATTGGTTAAATAGGTGAATGTTGTTAAATGAATGAATGAGGGGTGACTTCCATAAACTTACAACTTTCACAGTTCTGTTAAGTCGACCTGAGGAACATTGCAGGAACATCACTAGTGTCATACACACTGGCAGCCTAAAATTCTCTCTGATACTGACGTCATCAAAGGGTTAGAGTTCTAGTACTGAGTCAGCAAGACTGCTCTGACTTGTCCACCGGTTCAAGGCTACCATCAGAATGATGAATTTAGTGGGGTCAATACTAGTGCAGGAGAGCATGGCTCTGTTCTGTTTCCCAGGTTCCTTGTTGGGGGCGGTGACACAGCAGGAGCAGCATCAGCTGTACTGGTCTAGGTGAGAATGCACATACACCTTTACACACACACAGTCCTTACACAGGGGTGGACCAGATCTAGTTGTATGTTCCAGGTAAGAAAACAGACTTGAAGATGTCACTAGTGGGATTAAAGTCCAGAACCAGTAAGTAGCCAAGTCAGAACGCCAAACTAGATCTGTTTCGACTGCCCAAAGCAGGTTCCCAGGATTAGATGATGAGGACTGAAAGCATCTATTATGAACATGAAGACACCAAAGACTACAGACATGGGGCTGTATGTAGCCTTTGTCTTTAAGTAGCTCCAAGACTTAAAACCTGCTCAAAGTCCTAGGTGAGCCAGGCCAGACTCAGAAGGAACAACCTGAGATTTGAGGGTAGTAAATTCTTGCTGCAGCTAACCAGAAGCCCAGCTAATACCCATCTAACTTGAAACTTTTCCCCTTTGACACACTGAAATAGCTGAATAAGCACAAGCAAAGAGGCTGAAGGCTGACTGGGGAGAACAAGCTGAATGTGGTGTTTCCCCCTCATCATCAGTGAAAGCTTTGCTGATGACAGAACTGTCACACTCCCAAATCTGGGCTCCCTACAGAGGGCAGTTGTGACACACCCAGAAAGTACATGGCTAAGTGCGTGATTATTGAGGAGGGAGCCATAAAGCAGCCCTCTGAGGGCAGTTCTCAGTGTTGTGTCCTTTAGTTTGCCTGAATGTCATTGCAGCTCAGTGAGTGGAAGCATGCTCACTTGAGAGCCTTCCCCTCTCTCCTCCACGGATGGTTGACTTGTTCATTGGGCACTGCTCAAAAGCATCTGCTGTGCTCTGCGGAGGGGAAAGACATCACTACTGTGCTATAAATCATGTGTCTAAGGAGACATCTGCACTTCCTAAAGCAAACATAAACCAGGCAAGGGCAACAATGAAAATGTATTAAGACAGCAGCACAGTAACCACTTCTTTTAAATTATGTTTGTTTATAGGGGTAGGGACACATATGCCACGGTGTACATGTAGAAGTCACAGGATAACTTGTGAGCAACTTGTGAGAATTCGCTTTCTCCTTTCACCACGTAGGACCCAGGGATTGAGCTTGGTTGTCAGGTTGATGGCAAGAGCCTTTACCCGCTGAGCCACCCTCGTTGGCCCAAGGCGTCTGCTTCTTTATCAGGTCATAGTGGCAATCAATAGAGTTGTCACATGGTCTTTATCACCTGCCTGATCATGACAATGGTGGGAACTTCGGGGAAGAAAGCTGTTACAAAGGGGCCAGATTGGGTTTTCTATGTCTGCTGGCATCTGCATTCCTATGGCACATTTCAGAAATATTCTTTGAGTGAGATGAAGGGATATCAGGTAATTTTTTTTTCTTTTTCACAAGACATATAAGAAGCCCTGATTGACATCTGTTCATAAATCAGATCTATTGTAACAAATACGTAAGTCTACACAATTGTCATTCTGACTGATAATACCAATGGCTGCTAGTGGCCTTTAGCATTTACTATGTGATCTCCTTGGTGGTTTACTTATATTAACCACAAATTTTGTCCTGATCTACTGAGACAGATTTAAGTTTCCTTTAGACACACAACATTCTGCAATAAGCAACAGCACAGATGATATGACTTTCCACTCAAAACTGGTGTGGTGCCTTTTGGATCACAGGTCACAGTCTATGTGTATAATCCTACCTCATCTCTGATGCAGAAGGACATGAAAGCACACCCCAGGGGCTATGCTTTTAAATGTTCACTTACTTTGTCTTTCACTCTACAATAAAAGATATATTCTCCATTATTCCAAATTAGGAAGTTCTTTTCTTCCCTCAAAGACTTTTTTTATGTTTATCCTGTATTGTTTTCCTGCCCTTGGTCCACGGTACATGAGCCCTTGGGAAGACCCTACAGATTTGACCATCGTCTTGAGCTCCAAACAGTATGATCTAGCAAGAGTGAGCCTGTGGGCACACCTGTGAGTGGGATGTGGCAGGATGAGGGATGGGCTCTGGTGCTAGGTAGTCCCAAGTCCTGGTCAAACAACCTCCATAATTTGGATAGTTCGTGTGACTTCTCTGGCTTTCAATATCCTCATCTAGAAAGATTGTGTATTGCGCCCAGGTTTACAAAATAAAGTCATCGTCACTGACTCCTTGTCTGTCTGGCCCTTTTGTGGTCCTCCCTTGCTCTGCATCCTCAGAAAACTTATAGGTTAGCCAACTATAATGGCTGCTAAAAATGTAAGCTGTGGGAACACTAGTCTACAGTGTTTTAACTAGCAAGCAGTGTTCTGTTGAACTGTAGAGGAGCAGTCTGGCTCCAACTCGGCAGTTCCAGCACCCGTTCCTTCCCTTGTAGGTGTCTGCAATGTGGATCACCAGAACAAAGCAGGCTACACTGCTGTGATGATCACTCCCTTGGCTTCTGCAGAGACAAAAGAAGACATGGCTGTTGTCTGGAAGCTCTTGCGAGAAGGGAATGTGAACATACAAGCAACTCAGGTAGGTAGAGAGCACTTGATCTCTCTGCTCCTTGACACCCTACATAACATAATAAAACATAACACCCTCCAGTTTTATTCTGCTAGTATGGTGAGGAATTCCGTATAGATCCATGGAGAGTTTTCCACTTCAGAATGCTGGGGTCCCCAAATAGCATTTATCCAAATCACCAATACTTGATTTTTTTCTTAAAGGCTCTTGAGACCTAGACAGGTTGGCACAGGGTTTTATATTCCAGACTAAAACAGGAAAAATTCCATCTGGACTTAACTTCTGCAACCACAGTAGTTGTACTATAGGAAAGAAAGCCTGAATTTGAAGAACCTGAATCTTTTATAGGAGCCAATAAACCAGACCTGTCCTAGGAGACACAGACTCTTCAAAATCTGTTTGCTGTATAAATATACTTTAAAAGAGCATCTGGGGACTGGAGATGTTGTTTGTTGGTTAAGCACATTGGATGCTCTTTCAGAGGACCCAGGTTCAATGTCCAGCATTCACAAGGCTGTTCACAACCATCTATGACTCCAGTTCAAGGGAATCTGATGTCTTCTTCTCTCCTCCTTGAGCACAGACCTTCATGCAGGCAAAACACATAAAACAATAATAGTAAAAGTGTTTAAATATTTGTGTTGAGCGCTACTCTTCTGGGAGTGAGCCGAGAGTCTTTGAGTGAGGGATACAGCTTCATATCTCCAGGGTCACTCCAGGATCTGGTATATACTTTGGAAGTGACCAATTACTGAACCAAGGTGTATCAATCTAGACGAGAAGAAAGATAAGGAAGAAGAGCCCCAGACTTGAGCAGATGGGCAGATAAGAAGGCTCCCTGCAGTGGCACCTGGCTTTATAGTGGTTGGGGAGAGGAAATCTCAAGGCTAGTTAATCTAGTGAGCAACCATTACCTCGAGGTTAAGTAATCACGCTCCCAAAGGCAAACAGCCATCTCTGGAGAGACCTATCTGGATTCCAGAGAAATGGGGGCTCAGAATATCTAGTAATTCCTACATTCACTAACTAAGCAACTGCTACACACTGTTATCTCTAACCCCCAGGGCGATAATGGCAGTGGACACTTACCTACCTTGCTAAGCCGTTGGGTCTTTCCTCAGCCCCACAAGGCAGGTTGTGTATTAACAGTCCCAATCCTCCCACACCAGTAAATGGTGCAGAGATGAACTCGTGTGTGTCTAGTCCATATGAGTGCTGTGTGGCAGATCCAGGAAATTTCAGACTGTAAATCCTCTTTATTATGGCCAAGGTGATTGAAACTTACACCAGCAACATGTCCTCCGTGCTTTTGACATGAAAGACATTGGTTAGAGCAGCAGTTCCCAACCTGTGGGTCACAACCCCTTTGGGGTAGATTGTCCTTTAAACAGGGGTTACCTAAGACCATTGGAAGACACGGATATACACAATTTGTCTCATATAAGCATCAAAATTACAGTTATGAAGTAGCAACAAAAATAATTTTATGGTTGGGAGTCAGGACAACATGAGGAACTGTATAAAGGCTCAAAGCCTTAGGAAGGTTGAGGACCACTGGTTTAAAGCCACAGGGGATCTGCAGGGAGAGATCCCTTATTCTTAGGAACCTGATAGCCTACTAGTGCGATAAGCCTGACTGTCAAACTTTAAAAAGTTTGGCAAAATACAGTAAATCATAGAGTAAGGCTGTAAGAAAACAAGAATACATAACAGACCTATGCAAATAAGAAATAAATGTCACTTTATAGTCAGAAAAAAATAGCCACCTCATGTTACTGTATTTATTTATATACTTTATCTCACTCAATTCTCTCAAGAGCCACATAAAGCACACAGAAAAAAATAATAAGATGGATTTTCAAGCACAGAAAACAGGAGCCTGGCATGGTCACACATTAAATCGCAGAGACAGCTCTTGGGTTGATTCTCTGATTCTAACTAACCCATTGCTGTGCCCACTGATGACCATGGGAATATAAACGATAACCATGCTGTCACTGGTCCCAGGTCAGAAACAATATGAGGTCTGCAAACAGAGGTCTTGTTGAGACAAGAGGGTTCTGGGTATCCTTACACAAATCCCAAGAGGCACTAAGCAAACAGAGGCTTCCCAGAGAAAAGAGGCACGGGCTAGAGCCACAGCTATCATCCGCTCCATCAGTCCCTGCTTTCCCTCACATACTTGGTGCTCGGCCTTGGGGAGACTGATACAAAACCCACGGCCCCTAGGGGTGGTCCAGTAGCAGAGCATTTGTCTAGCACGTGTGGTGCCCTGAAGTTAATCCTCTACCACAAAGAGTAAAAGCAAATAAGAACAGTCCCAATGTCAACTTCTTAGCCCCTAAGAGTAAAGGAAATCGGGAAGCAACCAATAAGTGCTCGTGATAGTGCCCATGCTGGGAAGCCAGGCAAGGGCAAAGGATTTGACTAGAGTCATAGGAAAGCAGAAGTTAGCCAGAAAGAAAAAGATGTGTCCTATATCACAGGCAGAGAGACAGTCTAATCAACAGCCTTTCCCTTAAGAAGTTTCACTCCAGCCTGTGCCTGTCACTCTTTGTGCAGGGAGGCCAGACTGCACTGATGTTAGGAGTCAGCCATGACCGGGAGGACATGGTCCAAGCACTACTGAGCTGCCAGGCAGATGTCAACCTGCAGGACCATGATGGATCTTCTGCCCTCATGCTGGCCTGTCACCAAGGCAACGCTGACCTGGTACGACTGCTCCTGGCACATCCAGCCTGCAACAGCAGCCTGACTGACAAGGTAAGATTTACAGGCAGTTAACCAGTAGGTATTTAACACCTGTCCTGAAAAGTGTCTTGTCAGCCATCAGAATTCAGGAAACCATATGGCCATAGCAATAAAGTCAACCTCGTAAAGCTGGTACAGGCTTTACGTACGATAATGGGTGGTAAATAGTCATAGCCACGGTGCTGTGAAACTTACAAGATTAAAACACTGTGCTGGGGAAATGTGTCCAGGGCCTAGCTTGGCCCTGAGCCTCCACTGGCAAAACCAGCAACCTGGATGGGATAGTTCTGTGTCCAGGGGAGACTCTGAGAAGCCAGATGATGACATAAAATTTATAGACAGCTCTGTAGTCATTATTGAAATTACCTCCATGACAAAGATCTACAATGTGGAGTGATCCATTCTACCAAGAGAGCCTGCTTGATGTTGCACAGTCAATGAGAGTCCCCTTAAATGTCAGTCCCACACTGCCCAAATGGTAGAATCCAACGCCACCCTAAGCTCATGCCCATGACTGATGCACCATCTCTCTACTGTCCCATGGAAGAGGCTCAGCCTTGCTGCTGAGTCCCTCACACAGAACAGAGTGCTTGCCACAGGTCAGCGACTCACCAAGAATTGAATGAATGAGCTCTAAACTTAAGGATTCAGTCACAGCAAAGTGACCACGTTTCTGATCATTACAGTGGGTCACATTTCTAGGGCACTTGGGGGAGCTCATCTTCGACTGACCATCATCCCTGCTCTACACAAGGACACAGCAAGCAAGTCTTTGAGCAGAGATTCAACCTCAGGCCTGACTCTAGTATCATTAATGTTGTCATCATGATTTTAACTCTATAATCTGGTGCCTTTCTACTTAACACCAAAGTTCCAACAGAATGAAAGTCTAGAGAGGAAAAGAGAGGCCATTGCTATGCAAGGGCAGAGCCTCTTCCTGGATGCTGCTGGAGCCACAGGGAGTGGTCATCAGCAAGCCGAGCTGAAGCACACAGTCAGAGCTTTTGTACATCCCTGCCTCCATTTCTGAGTACTTCAGAGAGCACAGACCCTCTTGTATTCACACGGAATTAGGAGTAGAGGATCAGGGAGTGGAGTCTCCTTTTCCAAACAAGTAGTGAGACAGAGGATCTGTGTTAAGCAGTCCGCTGTGAGCTGCCTTAATCTGGAGTAATCCTGAACAATAGTAGCCCAGAAGTGATTACTGCTCTTGCTTGGAAAAGGCCTGAGAAGAGACTCCTATGAGACAGGCCAAGCAGGCCTGAACCTTAAAGGTCCTTGGCTGGCCAGAATAATAAACCAGGAAGTGGGAGCCCCTCTTGGGTCCACGTGGTGGTCACAAATAAAAAGAGAACTACGTGGCTTTCTAGAGATAGAGGAAAACTATGAGGGAGATAGCTTAGCTATGACTGTTAGAACTGACTTTAAACTCAGCTTTCATGAGTTTGAATCTGCGTTCAGGAACTGTGTGCCTTCTGATAAGTGTCTAGATCACCCTAAGTCTCTGTATACATCTGTAAAATGGGTATAAAGATGAGTTACTTAAATGCTTGGTATTTTTAAGCCATACCTGATGGCTGGAACTCTGACACCTAGAGCAAAGTCCCAATTATATCAGCAGGTGGGGGCCTTGGCATTTGTCTGCTCTGGGTAAGGAGAATGAAGATCTGAAGTCAGGAAAGCCAAAGGAGGGAGGCCCGCCCCCAACTGAGAAGCCAGCTGGCCACCAGTCTTAATTCAATCTCATGGTCCTCAGAAGGGGTGACATTGCCATCCAGAGGAAGTTTGGTAGTGTCTGGAGACAGTTTTGTTTGTTGCAAGTAGAGGAGAAAGTTCTGTTGGCATCTAGAGCCAGGGTGTGGATAAACATCTGCAGTGGACAGGAACAGTGAAGAATTATGAATTTCCTGGACCAAGCCAGATGTGGTCACTCACATCTTTTATCTCAGCACTCAGGAGGCAGAGGCAGGTGGACCTCTGAGTTCAAAGCTAACTTGGTCCAAAAGCAAGTTCCAGGGCAGCCAGGGCTACATAGAGAATCTCTGTTTTTTTTTTTTTAAAAAAAAAAAAAAAAGAACCTGGTCAAAGGTTGGGGCAGGGAGAGCCAGGGCAGCACGAAGGAGCAGGCCATGCAGAACAGGGCCTGAGCCCAGTGCTGAAGGTGGAGCTGAGCTGGAGAGGAAGCCAGTCAGTGTGGTCTTGTACAGGACTTGTAAGAATCACCCAGGGTCCAACCACACTCTGTCCTCCTGGGTCAGGCCTGATTGAGGAGTCCCACTTCAGCTTCTTCAGAGCAAGGGAGAGCACATGGTTCCTAGCAGCTGAGGGAGAAGAGAGCCGTTGATGGGATCCACCAAGGACCAAGGCTGGTACCTGGTGCCAGCTCTCATCAGAACACCGTCATCCCAGCAACCACCTGTCTTTGGAGTTTCAGATGTCCACAGCACAGATCTCCTGGAGACTCATGTGGAGAGAGACTCATGTTCAGAAATGGTTTTCTCTCATCAACAAAGTTTGATAAAAAAATACAGAGAACTGCAGGAACTTTCCTTAGGCTTAGGAGTCAAGTGGGTGTCAGGAAACTTCAATGCCTTCTCTAGGGACCTTCAGCATGACAAGGAGTGTAGTGAGACCGACCTGAGCACCAGCTGACAGCTTCTCCCTGGGAAGGGCTTATTTGGAAGATGTTTTAGAATACCCATCATCAAGTGGGAACGTTTCTGAGACAGACATTACGTCTTGATCATCATTACCTGATATATAATGGGTTCATGAGTTCTTATCTATTGAAAGATACTACAGCACACACACAGACACACACACACTGAGGAAAGCACACACAGAGACAGACAGACACATAAGCAGACACACAGACAAAGGGATTGGCACACACACAGAGAAGCAGACACACAGGCACGCAAACAGGAAGGGGCAGGCACACACACGGGGCAGGCACACACACAGGGGCAGGCACACACACATGAACACACACGCACACACACACAGAAGCATAGACACACATGAACACACATAGAAGGACACACATACACAGTCAGGCACACACACAGGCAGGCACACAGGCAGGCAGGCACACACACAGGCAGGCACACACACACAGGCAGGCACACACACAGGCAGGCACACACACACAGGCAGGCACACACACAGGCAGGCACACACACACAGGCAGGCACACACACACAGGCAGGCACACACACACAGGCAGGCACACAGGCAGGCAGGCACACACACACATGCACACACACAGAAGCACATACACACAGGCAGGCACACACACAGGCAGGCACACACACAGGCAGCACACACCCATCTGTGCAAGTCCTCCAGTCTTCGGCTCACAGTCGAGTGCATGCTGAGCTGCAGTGTTGTTGAGTAGGGCTCACTAGATCCAGCTAATGCCGGCGCCTCCTTGTGTCCTTTCTTCCCCAGACTGCAGGAAATACTTACATTTAGGAGACACTCTCCCTGCCTAGGTGGTCTCTTTCTTCCACTTCCCATCCTCCTTGTCTTCAGCTGAGAAGCCAACAGATGGAAGCTGTCACCTCCAGATGGATTCTGTCAGAAAATGCATAGCCTCTGGGACTGGCCCTGTGGCACTTTCCCATGGAAACAGTCACCACACACTCTGTTTACTTAAAGCTCTGGATGGTGACGACCAGCTTGGAACACAGAGTAAAGATAGCCCTCCCGCTCCCCCAAACAATGTGGGATTCCCTGATGAACAGTCCCCTCCCCTCAACGGTGCGTGGACTCCCTGCCTTAAAACATGTACCTTGTTCCAGGTTTGCTCAGTGAAGCAACAACGCCTTAGGATTGTTTGACTCCTTTATCAACTAGAACCAAATACAGTCCAGCTTTCAACAATGCTTAGGGCTGAACAAGGCCAGGCAGACCATCTATGCCAGGATGCAGCAGGGACCAATCCAGACAGCTCCTGAGCTGGGAGAGAGAGAGAGAGAGAGAGAGAGAGAGAGAGAGAGAGAGAGAGAGCAGAACTGATCACGTGACTTAGCAGATCCCAGTCTAAATAGAAAAGAGCAGGGAGGATGAGCAGCAAATTCAAGGCTAGCATGGGATGCTCATCGAGTCACAGTTTCGAAAAAAAGCAAGAGCTGGAGAGATGGCTCTGAGGCTAAGAGTGTACACTCCTCTTGCAAAGGATGCTCAGCTCCTAGTCCCCACATCAGTGACTCTACGCCCCAGGGGTTCCAACTCTGTGAATACCCACACTGATGTGCACATACCCCCCCCACACACACACGTAATATTAAAAATAAAATCTTAAAAATGAAACTAAGCGGGCTGTAGAGATGGCTCAGCGGTTAAGAGCACTCACTGACTGCTCTTCCAAAGGTCCTGAGTTCAATTCCCAGCAACCACATGGTGGCTCACAACCATCTGTAACATCTGTAACAGGATCCAATGCCCTCTTCTGGTGCGTTTGAAGACAGCTATAGTGTACTCATATAAATAAAATAAATCTTAAAAAAAAAAAATGAAAGTAAGCGAGAAGGAGGAGGCTGTAGCTCAGCTGGTAGAACACTGTCCTAGCATATCAGAGGCCACCCTGTTTGAGCCCCAGTACCACACTAAACTGGGTGATGGCATACAGGCCTGTAACCTCGGCACTCTAGAGGTGGAAACAGAAAGATCAGGAGTCCAGGTCATCCTTGACCTCAACTAGTTCCTGGCCAACCTGGGCTATGAGAGCCTGCCTCACGACAATAGCAGTGTACCCCTTCCTTGAAGCCCCTCCTACCTTCAGTTCTTTCTCTGCTGCAGAACTAGGGATGGCTATTGGAATTCATCCTGCTGCAAAGTGGGAAGCCCAAAGAATTTGACATGTTAGCACATCTCACCTGCTCCTATGAAAGATGTGCCGCACTTCAGGAAGTCAATTCTACGTGTATACAGTTACAGGAAGAGCAAAATGGACAATAAGCGTCATAGACAGGCTCAAGGCTGGGTTTTTCCTGTAAGTTAGTCACCAAAACAAGTATAGTTTTCAAAGCCATTTAGCTGCTTCAAAAGAAAGTAAAAACTAGAGAGGTGGCTTCAAGACTAAGAGTGTATACTCACTCCTCTTGCAATGGATCCAAGTTCAGCTCCTAGTCCCCACAACAAGGGGCCCACAATGCCTCTATGGCCCAGGGCTTTTCAGAATGCTGGCTGTGGGGATTGTGCCCTCTCACAAGAGACTGGCTGTCCCCGTGGAGCTCACCCTCCACACCCAGGTATGTGGGCTTTCCCTCCATCTCTGTACAGTAAGCAGCCCTTTCTAAGAACCCCACAGAGTCCAGCTTCTTCAGACTGCAGAACTCAGAAGCTCTTTGCATAGTGAGTGGGTTGTGCAGTGGAGAAGGCGCTGAAGTGACTTCAAGTCAGGAGTTGTCAACATGTACAAGTGCTTCAAACTCGCTGCTGGTCCTAAGGAAACAGTTAACAATGGGTGGTTGCTGGGGGATGTAAGTGTGATGACCTGAGTTCAATCCCTAGAACCCACAGCTGGAAAAACATCTGTGGCACACACTTGTGATGGGGTCCAATGACCAGCCAGCCTTGCCTGCTTGGCGAGTTCCGGGCCAGTGGGAGACCTTGTCTCAAAATGAACAAGGTAGGCAGTACCTGAGGAACAGCACCCTGTGTCGAGCTCAGGCCTCCACATGCACATGTGTACATGCACATATCCAGATGAACGTGTTCTCTCTCTCTCTCTCTCTCTCTCTCTCTCTCTCTCTCTCTCTCTCTCTCACACACACACACACACACATGCACTAGGAGAAAATGCTTTTTTCAGTGAGTTTATGACCGTGGACACATAGAAACAAACAAGCTTCCAATACGTGGAAATTTTCTGGTATATTATGGGCTGTCTTAACAGCCTATAAGAAGACATGCATTCTGAACAACAGGGAAACATCTCTTAGCATAGCACAGTAATTTATAATAAAGGGGGATTCTAGATAGATGTGCACCCCCCATTCCACTACTTTACAACCAACAACAGGTTTGCACAGGAGAGAGCACAGAGAGAACACACCAAAAGCTAGTGCTCGTTTGGATCTATGTGTTTGGAATGGGAAGGTTATTTTCTTTCCTGTATTTTTCAATTTTCTTAAGTGTTGAGGGTCTGGCAACCCTTTCTCTGTTCTCACTCTCACAGGCTCCCCAGGACAGAGGGTGGCTCCTGTGTTAGGGACCTTCATGTCTCATAGTTCCATTTCTCATGGCCAGTGCCATTTGAGTCACATCTCCTCCCGGATCACCTGATGTTTCTAACATCCTTCTCAACAATAACCTCACTCTTCCCACTGAGTGGAGACGCAGATAGGATGATTTTATTTCTTTCCTCCCTGCAGGCTGGCCGAACAGCTTTGTCCATCGTTCTGAATTCACCTGCCCATGTGGAAATCGCAGAGCTTCTGCGGGCCCACTTGGAGCAGGGCAGGTCCCTGGAGCTGAAGGAGCTGCAGAAGAATTAGCAGCCAGGAACAAAAGCTTCCTTTTCTGGACTCCCCCCTTGCCCTTAGAGAGGGCCCTGGGTCACAGCCAGAGGGCCACCGTTCAAACAGAAACTATGTCAAGTATGCACAATACATTCCCGTCATATAATTCTGCTCATTAGGATGCTTGGTAGTGTTTTGCCTTAGGCCAAGCCCCCCAAACTACATGGGGTTCAGAGCAGGGTGTGAGGTGCAGAGTGCAGGCTGCAGTTCAGCTTTGAATTCCTCGTGATGTCATCTTTGGAGTCCTGTGTAACAGGCAGGTAGGTAAGGGCACACTCGCACACTCGCACAGTAGAAAAAGCAATACTTTTTACATGGAGTTTTCAAGCACACTGTCTTTTTGTTTTTAGTCAAGTATGAATGCAAATATGTCCCAGTGAATATGCATGTCTAGAGAGAATGGCAGAGGAATCTGATTTTGGGCAAAGTAGGACTAAGCCCAGTGATGTCAGTGCCAGGGTGTGACGTTTCTGAGTACCCCAGGGGCTCCCATTTCCTCTATGGAAGTAAGCAGAAAACCAATCCAATGGTTAGTACTAGATGCATGCTTGACAGAGTCCAGTTGTTTCACCCATTCCCAACCTATGACAGAAGCAAATGAATTGGCCAGCTTCTTGCTGGGAATGGGTCCTCACTGTAGAAGTCAACATCACTCACCTGTCTCTAGAGGCACAGGGCCCCTATAAACAGGTACCAGCTCTGAAAACTTCCTGTACAAACATCCAGCTTGGGCCAGGAAAGGATAGAGCTTTTTCTCTCCCAGAGATAGTTCTTTCCTACGTGTCCATATCCCCTGGGTCCTGCACATAAAAGCTCATAATCAGAGCTCTGAAAGTCTCATGCAAACATATATATTTCCAGCAGTTAAGAGCACCAACTGCTCTTCCAGAGGTCCTGAGTTCAATTCCCAGCAACTACATGGTAACTCACAACCATCTGTAGTGGGGTCTGGTGCCCTCTTCTGGTGTGTCTGAAGAGAGCAATGGTGGTGTACTCATATGCATAAAATAAATAATTTTTTTAAAAAAAGGAAGAGTATAAAAATTGGTAACCTGAACACTGAAAATGCTAAAGCAAGAATTCTCATTTGGGCTGGACTGCCTATTTGCTTGGTACCCCTTGGCTGAGTCACAAAGCCTTCGTGAGTAACAGCTTCATCATCCCCAAAGTGAAAGTGATCATACAACCTACCTCTGGGAGTCTCCATAAGAAACGACTTGTAAAAGTTTTGGAATCCAGATGATAACCCAGAGAGGCTGTCTTCAGAAATTTTTCAGTAAGTCCTTCCCACAGTGTGATTTGTGAGAGATGCCTAAAGTCCCCTCCACAGATGGTGCTTAGAGACAGAAAGAGTGGCAAAACAGACGAGATTTTAAAAAAAAAAAAAAAATGCTTTAAGAGGATTTATTCCAATGTCAAATGCAATGTAAAAGCAAACACATACTTTAATAAATGTTAGCTCCGTGCTTTGCAAAGGTTAATGTGTATCCAGCTCCAGGGATCTTGTTACGTTGTAGGTCTGAAACGAGGCCTGAGTTTCTGTGTGTCTAACTGGGCCCAGAGGATGACAATGTGGTCAGCAGCACAGCCCTGGCCTGTCCTTTTTGTTTATAAATTAAAATGTTGCCTCTCAATTGGTCTCAAGATTTCTTTGCTCTTGATTCTCTGGGAACTTGCAATGCAGGCCTATATTAGCTAATTTCTTTTTGCTATGACAAAATACCCAAGAAAGGATACTTATGAAGAAAAAGAAGGTATTTGTTAGTTCTGGAATCTAATCGGCATGGTTGGTGGGTCTGGGAAGGCCTATGACAGGTGGCAGGAGCTTGCGTAGAGAAGGAAGAGATCACAGCTGGGTATAGGGATCACAGCTGGATATCGGGAGCACAGCAGCAGGGTGAAATCAGAATTTTGAACAGTGATGTTGTGACAGCTGCTCTGGATCCCAAGAAAGATACTTTAAATACCTGTTGACAGTATGCCCCCAGTTGACAGCATGTCTGCTCCTTAAAGCTTGGCCCTTCCTTCCCAGTGCTAGGATAGGTAGGGGGTGACATGCTATAGAAATTATCACAGCCAGAGGGTCATAGAGCCCCAAGGAAGAGGCTTTGAGCTGAACTCTAAGGTGTTAGCCAGGGTGTCCTAGAAGGAGCAGCGGGGTTGCAGATGTGGCAGGAGTAAAGGCACTTGGCCCCACACAAGAGGACTTCAGATGACTTCAGTGTCGGTCCATGGGGAGGAGATTTGAGAGAGAAGACAGATGGTCTTGTTTGTTGTATTTTTATATTAGAGATTTGGACTTGGGCCAATCTGTGAGTGTCTCACAGATTACTTTAAGATTTAAACTCCTTTCAGAAAAACACACGTATGCACTTAAGCCCTGCTCTTAAAGTCCTACTGCTGTGGACTCAGCATGTAACGGGACTTGCCCCCAAGCCTGATGACCTCAGTTTGCTTCCAAGGACCCACATGGTGGAAGATGAGAACCAACTCGGGCAAGTTGTCCATTTCTACCTCGCCTTGATCATTCAGTTCCCGGATAAAAGGCGCAACCTTTAATTTATAATATGCCTTTATCAGCACTAAAGCTGGGCAGATATCTACCCTCTATGCTATTAGAATCTACTTTCCTATCCATAACCCTGAGTTATTACTTACTATGTTCTATCTGGGCTACTCTTAAGTCCAATGGGCCAGTCCTCATGGTCATGATTTTAAAATTCTCACCCCATGGTGTCTTCTCTTCTCTCCCCTTCCTCTCTCATCCTCATGAACTCCTCATACTCCAAGCCAGGGAGCCCCAAACCTCACCTATCTCAATTCTGTCCATGTATAGACTAGGCATCCTTATGTTCTAATCAGGGATAACTTGGGAGTCAAGGTCACACAGCATCACTTGAGTCTACATGCAGAATCTCTCCTCCTGGGGGTAACCAGGCCTTGGGGGCCAGTATTTAGCATTACCATATAAGCAAAAGACCAAACCTCAAAAGAAATGTAGCTGAGGGATACAGCAATTGTGTGTTTGAGGCTCTTGGGTTCCTTTCTGGCAAGGGAGGGAGAGGCATTACTAGAGAGAGTGGGAGCCATTGAAGAATTTCTAAACACTGAAGCCATCCAATCAGAAGTGAGACTAGACTTTTAGTTAGGAAAGGTTCTTTTTAGTCAACAAAGGTTCTGTTTAGTCAACAAAATGATGGACTGGGTATTAGGTCTATCTTGTACCTTACTGATACAAATTGGCATAGTTATGCTCTAATTTTATTTTGAGAGAAAAGTTTTATTTTAACAGGAAGGGTGATATGTAGGAGGAGCTAAGGTGGGAGGAGTAAGGAGAGGAAGATAAGGAGTAAGAAGAGGAGGAGGAGAAAGAGAGGAGGAGCTAGGAGATGAGAGAGGGAGAGAGAGAGACAGAGAGAGAGAGAGAGAGAGAGAGAGAGAGAGAGAGAGAGAGAGACAGACAGACAGACAGAGACAGAGAGAGACAGAGAGAGAGAGACATGGAGGCGGATGTTCGAGTGTCGCCACCAGTCAAAGATAGTTGGTATATCTAGGTTGGGTATTGGGTTACACTTCTGATTGTATGGGCTTCTTTTTATTAAGCATTACCAAACTTATAAAGCCTTTGATTAACACTTTAAAAAATAAAAATAAACCGAACTCAAAAGAAGAAGAAGGAGGAGGAGGAGGAGGAGGAAGAAGAGGAGGAGGAGGAGGAGGAGGAGGAGGAGGAGGAGGAAGAAGAAGAAGAAGAAGAAGAAGAAGAAGAAGAAGAAGAAGAAGAAGAAGAAGAAGAAGAAGAAGAAGAAGTGAGACTAGAAGCAAGAACACCAGTTGAGAGTTTCTTGTGAGTCCCTGGGTATAAAGCAGTAAGAGCAGTAAGGCCTGCTGGGAAAGGCACTGGGAATGAGGGTGTACCAGGATGTGGTCACAAACTGAATAATAAGAGTTGGTGTCACCAACTCAATACCATTCTACTCTGCTTTCTTAGTTATAGGATCTCCAACTCACTACCAAGGACAGAGACTCCACTTCCCAGCTTACTTTGCAATTTGCTATGGCTTCTTAGCTACACATGGATAGTAAAATACGTGCAAGGTAATGTGCACAGACGTCAGGCAAAGGGAAGGGACATGCACCTTCCCTTCCCCATTCGCCAGGATGCCGTAGCCATCCAGCATGACCCATAAAGATGAGGCTAATGCCCCTAAAACAGAACAGGAGTCAGAAGGAAATGGGGTCTGGTTACACCGCCTCTGGGCTGCTTATTCCTCAAAAATACGAAAGTCTTCTCATCCAGAAGTAAACCATTGTCTACTGGGACCCCTCCTGAAATAGACAACATCCTTGAGACCTCAAGACAGTCCAAAGGCTGGGCAGTGATGGCGCATGCCTTTAATCCCAGCACTTGGGAGGCAGAGGCAGGAGGACTTCTGAGTTCGAGGCCAGCCTGGTCTACAGAGTGAGTTCCAGGACAGCCAAGGGCTACACAGAGAACCCTGTCTCTAAAAAACAAAACAAAACAACAACAAAAAGACAGTCCAAAGGCATCAGGATAGAAAAGCTGTCCTGATTTTTGGGAATTCTAGAGGCAGAGGCTGGTAGATCTCTGGGTTCTAGGTCACCTTGGTCTACAGAAGAAGTTCCAGGATAGCCAAGGATACACAGAGAAACCCTGTCATAGGGAAAAGGGAAGGGAAGGGAAGGGAAGGGAAGGGAAGGGAAGGGAAGGGAAGGGAAGGGAAGGGAAGGGAAGGGAAGGGCCTTACTATAAAAGCTTGTCTCCCATCTGGATGTCATGGAAGTCTATGATACTAGCCCCTGATCCAGTGATGGTGGAATTGCCAGCTCACAGCCCCGCAGAAAGTGTAGACTATACCACCCTGGCATATTTCAGGATATGGTCTGTCAATGCCTGGGCAGTCAGTCTTTAAGCAAATCTGCTATGAAAACCTGGGCAAAAGCACTGAATTGAGCGACTTGAGAGAACACAGTCTCCTGCAGCAGTCGTGGTTAGTTTGTAGGAAGGGACTGAAACCAAAAGGAAGTGCGATTCCAGGAGAGGGTGAATTTTCATGAATAGAGGTCAAGGTCGGTTAAAGGGAGGACTGAGGAGCCACAGTCGGAGACCAGATGAGCAGAGTATACTGATGGAGTAGGTGGAGGGTGGAGGGAGGCCAGTCACCCTAGCCTGCATCACAAGGGCAGCCTATAGGAAAACTCACCCCTACCCCTTAAAATATAGACCCCAGGGATCACCTGAGCCAATCAGCTGTCTCCTAAGAACCCCAAAGCTGGAGTGAATAGTTCCAGCTCCCCTGGTATCTGGGTTGTAATATAAAGAGCTCTGAAGCCCCTGGTCATGCATCAGCCATGTGCTTGGTGCCAACATTCAGAGCAAAGCAAGATGAGAAAGCCAGGCCAACCTGTACCATTAGGAAGACATCTGTAGATGCCTTCCCCAAATATGGGAACTTTTCTGCTGGTACTTCTTCCCTCATCCCCTGTAGGTACACAGCATCATGACAGGTAGCAGCAAAGGCATGTGTCAATAGAATAGTCTGTTGCTCAATCCCAGCTATAGCGTGGGGACCAGAACTTCCTTGGTCCTGGAAGCAGCTGGTGCATGCACAATGGGCAGCCTCTATAACAGCACATGAAGGGCCACGCTTGGGCTCTCCCTAGACCCTGTCTCTAATAATAGCAGCTTGCACTAGGCATAGAGTTACAGGTCTTTACTAGGGTGGCAGAGGCAAGGATAGGCAGATCTCTGTGAGTTTAAGGCCAGCCTGGTCTACATAGGGAATTCCAGGACAGCCAGAGTAGTGAAACTGTCAAAAAAAAAAAAAAAGCATCTTTTTGTTATGGAGCAGTTAGCTTTCTGCATCTGTGAGTTCTACATCTATAGGTCCAGCCAATTGTGAATAATGATAATAATAAATACTAAGAATGCTTTTCATGTGTCCTGGACAAGACTCCTTGTTATTACTTCCTAAACAATACAGAGTGACAATGATTTAAATTTAAATAGCATTTTCACTGTATTAGGCCTAAGCAATCTAGAGCTGGTTTAAACTATATGGGCATCACTCTGATTTGAAGCCACACTCAAGTCCTTTCTTCAGGGCTGGAGAGATGGCTCAGAGGTTAAGAGCTCCTACTTCTCTACAGAAGACCTGAGTTCAGTTCCAGGCACCCATATAGGCAGGGTGCCACCTGTAAATCCAGCCCCAGGGAGAGTCAAATGCCCTCTTCTGGTCATCTCAGGTACCTGCACACCTGTGAGCACACACACACACACACACACAGAGAGAGAGAGAGAGAGAGAGAGAGAGAGAGAGAGAGAGAGAGAGAGAGAGGCGAAAAGAAAGAAAATCCAGGAAGTTTGAAAAAATTAAATAAATAAGTAAAGTATTTAAGTGTGTGGGTTATAGGAGAACATTATGCCATTCTACATAAATGGCTTGGGTATATGGATTCTGGTATCCTTAGGATGTCCTAGATGCAAGCCCCCTTGGATACAAGGGACAACTGTACTTAGGTCCAGCCATGAATTTTAAGGGCTTTAACACTTGAGAGGCAGAGGTAGGAAGATCTCTGTGAGTTTGAGGCCATACTGATCTGTAAAGTGAGTTCCAGGGCAGCTAGGGCTACACAGAGAAACTCTGTCAAAAACAAAACAAAACAAAAAACAACAAAAAACCTCAAAACAACAACAACTAAAGTTGGGAGGAGCTTTAGATATGGGTAAGTGCTAATATGTTTTTCCATCTTCTGTTTGAAGGAACAGAAGCAACGAGAGTTAAATAACTCATCCAAGGTCTGCACAGCCTAGTAAATGTCGGGTTCGGGTTGTGATCAGGTTAGTTTTATGTCAGTTTGACACAAACTATAGTCATATGAGGAGAGAAACTTAGGTCTGAAAACCCCTCCAAAAGATCAAGTTCCAGGCAAGCCTATAGGGCATTTTCATAATTAGTGATCAACTGAGGAGGATCCAGTCCATTGTGGGTGGTATCATCCCGGGCTAGTGCTCCCGGGTTCTATCAGAAAGCAGGCTGAGCAAGCCATGAAGAACAAATAAGCCTGTAGGGAGTGCCCCTCCATGGCCTCTGCATCAGTCCCCAGCGCTAGGTTTCTGTCTGAGTTCCTACCCTGACTTTTTTCAATGACAGACTATGATGTGAAAATGTAAGCCAAATAAAATAAACCGTTTGCTTCCCAACTTGCTTTTGGTAGTTATGTTTCTTCATAACAATAGAAACCCTAAGACAGGCTCCATGAAAAATTCCACTGCCACACATCCAGATCTTTTCTTGTCCCCTCCTAGTGGCCCAGGCTAGGGACAGAGTGGCTGACTGCAGAAGACATTGCTTAAAGCACAGGCTTTTTCAGGGGCTGAAGGTTAAGGCAATGTCTGACCTGCAGGTCTGTCAGAGGCACCCCTCAGGACAGAGTGTTTAAGACTGGGACAGTTGCGATGTCAAAATGCCTGTGTTTCAGCATTTCTTGAAAGAAAGGGGCCTCTGTTCAGGGCTCAGACATCTGAGTCTTGCATTACCTCAACGGCTGGAGGAAGGAACTCTTTCCTAGGACCCTGGCTTGGGTCCCCAGTGCTGTGACTTGATAGACTCCTGGACTCCAGTACAATGAGATATGGGGTTTTAAGTCCAGCAGAAAAATTTTTGAACATTTAAAAAATAGATTAATATGTTTCTCTCCCCCCCCCCCTTATCATTTGTTTCTAGCTTGCCTCAAACTCACAGCAGTGCTCCTGCCTCCACTTCTCAAGTACTGGGACTGTAGATGAGGCTATACACCACCATGCCCTGGTCCTTGGGTATCTTAACCGGCATGACCTCCCTCACAGATTGTCTTGAAGTCTAATGTCCACATAGATTACCAGGAAGTCTAGTTAAAGTGCAGATCCCCATTCTTGAGTCTGTGTTGGGTCTGAGAGTTTGCATTCTAACAAGTTCCCACTGCTGCTGGAGAGTTACCCCCTGTGGAAAGCAAGGGGAGAGATGCCCACACTGGACCTGTGTCCTCTCTGAGGAGGGGGCAGGGAAAGGAGGTGACAGGAGATTTCACTGTATACTGTTTGAGACCCCACGAATTTTTCGCAACTGTCTGCATATGCTATTTACTCAAGAAAAATCAACTGAGGGACAGGGACAGTTTCATGTAGCCAAAGCTGGCCTGGAACTCACCAAGCAGCCAGGGATAATCTTGAAATCCTGATCTTTTGTCTCTACTTCCCAAGTGCTACGATTTCAGAGGTGGTCCACTGTACCAGCTTCAGGAAACTACAGATTTTGAAACCAGTTCTAGAATCTAGAATCAAGTTTAAACTTTGAATTCTACCACCAATGGCCTTCAGGGCCTGCTACACCTGTTTTCCTAGAAACTGGTTCTTTCTGAAAGATAGTCTATGCCCTAGGATGCAGGCCTTTAACTGTTCCACAGCCTTGCTTCTCCCCAGCTTCTGGTGGGTGGCTTCATAAGAGAAATATTTGCTCTTTTTGCTTGTTTGTTTTGATTCTTGAAACAGGGTCTCGCTCTATAGCCCACGCTAGTCTAGCCCTGCCTCCACCATGACCCAGAAGAGTCAGTCAAGATCAAAAGAACTTATCGCCTAGATCCCTCCATAGTTCACATGAATATTTGTTGGTCACACAATGACCCTGGCAGCCTTTTACATATCCCTTCTAATCTGTATCTTCTGGAGGCAGGAAGCCTTGCAGCTCACAGTGATTATGCTGTTACAGATAATAGCAGACTTAGCAGGGACAGATACCGATGTACTGGGAAAAGTCGCCCATGCCAGGGAACACAGGGCCACTAGCTGCAAAAGGCATGATCTCACTTCTTTTTTTGTTTGTTTGTTTTGGGTTTGGTTGTTTTGTTTTGTCTTTTTTTTTTTTTTTTTTTTTTTTTTTTTTTTTTTTCTGGTTTTTCGAGACAGGGTCTCTCTGTGTAGCTCTGGCTGTCCTGGAACTCACTCTGTAGACCAGGCTGGCCTCGAACTCAGAAATCCGCCTGCCTCTGCCTCCCAAGTGCTGGGATTAAAGGCGTGTGCCACCACTGCCTGGCAATGATCTCATTTCTTTAAAGATTTGTTTATTTATTTCATGTATATGCGTACACTGTAGCTGTCTTCAGACACACCAGAAGAGGGCATCAGATCCCATTACAGATGGTTGTGAGCCACCATGTGGTTGCTGGGAATTGAACTCAGGACCTCTGGAAGAGCAATCGGTGCTCTTAACCACTGAGCCCGATGGAATGATGGGTCTCGGTGAGATTTAAGGATTAAAGCCAGTAAGAGAGTCTGCAAGGGCAGTTTTAGATATTTGCATTACAAAGTTCAGTTTTTGCCTTTGTTTTCCAAGACCGGCCTCACTCTGAAGTCCAGACCAAACTCCTGGCTCAACCTGCTACTTGCTGGGATTACTAGCCTGTGCCACATATCAGCTTCATGCCCAGCTTCAGCCATGATCTTCACAACCAGTCGGGCTCTGGTTCTGCTTCTCACGCACCTGGCTACCTCCGACAAAATCTATTATTCAAGAGAAGGCATTGGCCTCAAACAGAGATCCACCTGTGTCTGCCTCTCGAGTGGCGGGATTGAGGCATGTGCTACCTTACCTGGCAAAAATAAATATATTTTTAAAATGAGCTCAAGGCCTTGCTAAGCAAGCCCTTTACCACTAAGCTACATCCTCCTTCTTCCTTTGTCCCTAGCCATCTGTGCTTGACTGGCAGTCTTGATTGTACTACACTTTCCTGTTTGTCTATGGTATTCTCATGGCACCCAAAGCTTTTCTTTCCATCAACCTGAGAATTCTTTTATATCACCTGTCTCCTCCAGGAAGTTGTCCCTCTCTGTAGCTGGGCTGGAGGCTAAGTCATTGAAAAGATGCATTGGTTAGTCTTGGAAGAGTCCCTCAGGGGCAGCAGAAACTAGCTGGAGTTTCTTATGTGTTGTTGCTTGTTAGGAATGGCCCCAGATTGCCAAGGCAGTGAGAGAGCCAATTGCCACACTGAAACACCCTGAGCCAAATGTTTAGTTGACAGGGTCAAGCCACCATGGCCTTGACAAGCCTTAATCTCAGCACTTGAGAGGCAGACACAGGTGGATCTCTGTTTGAGGCCAGCCTGGTCTATATAACAAGTTCCAGGATAGTCAAGGCTACAATCAGCTTTCTGATAATGAAAACCCAGCTCATTTGCACTCCTAATTTGATTTCTCTGTTGGGAGATGAAAAATCTAAATGCATATGGTATTTTGGGAGTACTGTGTTCTCTGGAGCAATGACTTGATCCCTGATCCTGCCTGTATCTCTGGTCACCTCTTGTTTAGCATTGATTTCGTCTCAAGAAAGAAAGTCGTATCAGATGAGCGTCTGTTGGATTCTGTGTTTGCCAGAAGAGGGGATCACAGAAGAGGTTACAAGTGGCCTTTTTCCCTGCCCTGCCCCTCTCAGGGCTGCAGAAAGTCTTGCTGCAGAGTGGGTGGGTGCTCTGGTGCAGGGTTGGTAGTGCATGCAGCACCCTGGAGCCCATGGGGAACCAGCAGGCAACTAGAACACAAAGAGCCCAGCTCTGTGGGGCTCAAGCAGAGAGGACGTGGCCTAGCCATAGTTATGAAAGGTTAGAAAGGATTTCCAGCACAGTGGGCTTGGGCTCTGTTTGCAGAACTGTACCTGCTGCTAATGCAAGGAGCACAGCCAGGGTTCCCACGTCGGCACATGTCATTGACTGCATCCAGTCTCAAGGGTTATTTTATCTTCTAGATACTTTATTTGCTGTTGTTTGACCCAGGGTCTTCTGGAGCCCTGGGCTGGACTTACCTTGAACTTACATAGCTGAGGATGACCGACCTGGAGCCCTTGATCCTTCTGCTTCCGTCTCCCATTTGCCAGCTGGGATTATGGGTGTGCCACACCAAAGCCACCTAAAGTTTTTAACTTTTAGGCAGCAGCCTTATTATCTAAGTCTTTCTAGAACATAATAGAAAAATAGCCGGGCAGTGGTGGCGCACACCTTTAATCCTAGCACTTGGGAGGCAGAGGCAGGCAGATTTCTGAGTTTGAGGCCAGCCTGGTCTACAGAGTGAGTTCCAGGACAGCCAGGGCTACTCAGAGAAACCCTGTCTCGAAAAACTAAAACAAAAAAAAAGAAAAAAAAAGAAAGAAAGAAAGAAAGAAAGAAAGAAAGAAAGAAAGAAAAAATAAATAATAAGCTGGGCATGGTGGTACATACTTAAGCCCAGCACTTGGGAGGGAGATTCAGGAGTTTGAGGCCAGGCTGGTCTACATGGAGAGTTCCAGAACTACACAGTGAGGTCCCGTCTCAATAGACTAAAACATGATGATGATGATGATGATGATGAACAATAAGGTGACGACAAATTAAAATTTCTTGCCAATCCCTGGCATTTACAAAAATGTGCCCAAATTAAAAAAAAAAAAAAAAAAAAAAAACATTTATGTGCAAATTATTTAGACTAAGTGATATGCAGACTTATATTTTAAAATGTGCTGAGTTAGTTGTTGGGTTAGAATTTGACCAGAAAGCCAGGATGCACTGGGTCGGCGGGCAGACCTAAGAAGGCAGGGTGTGGAAGTTTTGGGGACGGAAGCCCTGATGGTTCTAAGATAGAGGAAGAAGAAGAAAAAGAGAGATGACACTTTTGAAAGGGATTCATGGATTGGAGCCCTGGGGAGGATGCAGAGCTGGGGAAGGAGAGCCAGGGAGAGTATGCAGGCAGCAGCCAAGGCAAGGTGGCACTGAGCTGGAGATAGGCTCGGTTGGAAAGCAAAAGCTTAAAGATCTGAGTGAAAACCTCTTTCTAACATACTCTTCCTGCACTTCTAACACCCAGGACAGAATACTGGGGGCAGAATGGAAGCACTGGTGGGAGGAAGACCCACCCTAGGAAGAACAGGCCCTTCTCTCCTAGGGCCCCAACTTAGCATCAGACGGACATGAACAAATCTCAACTTCCCTAAAGGCTCCTCCGTTCTCTGCCCCTGGCATGCCTGGGCTCTGCTCTGAAGAGAGGCCTGCTCCTCTAAGGTTGGGCCAAGAAGTAAGAAGGGCTCTGACTGACAACGACATATGTGGATGCAGGAGAGAGACATGTTTCAGCACAAGCCCCCATTCTGAGTGACCCTTCAAGGGTCTTGCCTTGGGAACTTGTGAGTGTTGCATAAGTTTGCTGTCATGGTAATTTCTCAGTAAATAGCTAACAGACTAAAAATATTCCAAACAATAGATTTCGGGAGAGTCCATATGTTCTCAGATACAACTGAATTGTGTGTTTTAATTTGGAGAGGATAAGAGAATTTTATAGCTGGTATATTCTAGACTGTTGCTTCCTTCCCAGTCAAAACGTCCTGTTGTTTTCAGAAAACAAATCTCTGCAAGGATTGGACCTCTGGGAGGCAGGAAGCATTCAGAAGAACAGTCAGGACCATATCATGCTGTGTGCAAGTATTAAATTCCAAAGCAACAAGACCATGAATAAGGCTATATCAGTGCCTTTGATTTTTATTGCTGTAGCTTCATCTGTAGTTCAACATAAATCTGTTTTCCGTTATAATTGCATAAGAACTTCATTGAAATATTCCCAGTATTTGGTTTAAAAAGGGAGGATCACAATCAGCAGGGGAGCTCTCAAGTCTCCCCGAAATCAGACCTCGGAAAGGCAGGGTGTACGCTCTTGTCCACCGTGAAGATTTAGAAAATGGAACTTCAAGGCTGGAGGAATGGCTGCAGGGTTAAGAGGGCTTGTTGTTCCTGCAGAAGACCCAGGCTCTTACCTCATAGCACCTACACTAGGTGGCTCACAACTGCCTGTTACACCAGCAACAGGGATCCAATGCCTTCTTTTGGCCTCTCAGGGCACCAACACACATATGCACACATACACATAAGCAAGTAAAACAGACCATAATTTAAATCTTTTGCTTTTTTTAAAGAGATGTATTTACTTATTTTATGTATATGAGTTTACTGTAGCTGCCTTCAGAAGAGGGCATCAGATCCCATTACAGATGGTTGTGAGCCACCATGTGGTTGCTGAGAATTGAACTCAGGACCTCTGAAAGAGTAGCCAGTGCTCTTAACCTCTGAGCCCCTTAAATCTTAAATTTGAAGAAGAAAAAAAGACAAAATAAAAATTCAGCTACCCTCAAGATAAGAGTCTTAAATAGGTAAATTGAGGGTGGAGAGAAAGACTGAGAAAATGCAGAGACATGGGAAGGCTAAAGGAGCCCTTGATTACCGCTCATATTTCCTGTTAGCTGACAGTCAAGCATAGGGGAGGGACACAGACCGCTTGACAGTGTTGCAGGCTGGCCCAGATAATGACAGAGAACAAAGAAAGTGGGCCTTTAACTAAAAGCATATAGGAGATTAAGGAACTGGACAAAGGCAATGCCACACACGTACAAGGAGGCCCTACTGGGCCAAGTGGCGGTCTCTGCAGACCCCAGTTCCCCAAATTATCAAAAACCTGGCTGACCTCTGTGCAGCATGGGCCGGCTGATCTGAAGAGCTTCCAGAAAGAGTCATTTGTGCTGAAAGGATGGTATATGGGATAAAAGTCTCTTTCCAGGTGAACAGTGTGTCAGGCACGGTGTCCATCCAGCACATATGCAGGACAGGCAGTCAGGATGACAAGACTGACTACATGGTCTATAGCGACAGACCTGAGGAATATGAGTTCCTGACACCCATGGAGGAAGCCCGCAAAGGCATGCTTGCTTGGGACAGCTACAAGATCATATCCCAATTCACAGATGGTGACAAGACTGACCACTTGTCTTGAGAGTGGAACCTCACTGTCAAAAACGAATGGAAGGACTCCCGCTAAGAGTTGAGCAGGATGACAAACAGAAGGACCAACACGTCCCTCCCTACCCCAAACCAAAGTGCTGACAGTCTTCTCTGATCCACTCATGCCCCTCCTCCACCTCCTGTCCACAGGCCACTGAGGTCTCTAGCATCGCATCGCTGCGTCTCTCTATTGCTGTGTCTATCTGCCTGTGCACTGGAGGAGAGGTTCCCGCTCAGGCCTCCAAACTATCGTACCCCTTCAGTTCCTTCCTCAGGTCCTAACTTCTAGAAGGCAGTGGACTACTGGGTTGGCCAACCCACTGTGTTTTTGCCCCAGCCCAGGCTAAAGGCTGGGCTGTCCCTCAGTCCCATCAGTGATCTGGTCAGACATCCATCACTGTCAGTTACTGTCTAACCACGATGCCTTAGCATGCAGAACATATACCGGGGACCATCTTTTTCTCCTAATTTACTTGTCTGTGTGAGCATGTCCCCTTGTCCTGGCCTTGTCTGCTGTCACCATGCTGCTGGCCTGCCCAGGGAAGTCTAGGGTATGCTGCTGTTACTTTTTACAGGCTTGGCCAACTCTTCACCATGGCCAGGGCTGGAGATGGCTCTAGTAGCTAGGGGAGGATCAAACTGCCAAAACTCAATGCCCTCAGGTCCCAGTTAAGAGGGAGGATGAGGTGGAGAGTGCTAGCCCTTCTGCTTTCTCTGTCCTTTTAGGCAGCCCTCATAGCCTCTGTCCCCACAGAGTGCCTTACTTGTCTTTCTTGTGACCTAGAACCTTGTACCTGGCCTGTCAGTATTTTTTGACTCCATTTGAGCCAGCTGGATAGCCTATGTGCTGTCAGTGCCACCATCTCTGGACAGGCCCTTCCTGGACTCAGTCAGGACAAATGTGGGACCAAGTACTCAAAGTTGGAAGCTTGTCTCCTTTGCCTCTGCTCTCTGTCCCCTGTTACCATGTGGTGTCTGCCAGGCCCAGGCCTCCGAGGAGCCTGACCCTGATTCCCTTCTGACTGGGAAATAAACACCTTTGAAGGAGAGGAAAAAAAAATTGACAGAACAACAAACCTCTCACTTTCTTGCATATTCAAATAAGAACATTAAAGTAGCAATGAACCATGGTAACATCAGAAAGTAGACATTTGAAATGAGCATTTGCTTCCTCATCTGGAAATCCATACATTCCTGTGGACATTTCACAAACGAGATTTTGAACTAAATTTATCATAAAACACATGCCTCGATGTCCTTGAGACTTATATAGGACTTCATTTAACCTTTCTCTTTGGGTGATGTTTTTAAGCTTTTGAGCCTGTGTGGTCTCATACAACACACCTAATAAATGAAGTTATAAGTTCACTCATTAAAGTTCTTGGACTGGAGAGCTGGCTCAGTGGTCAAGAGCTCTGCTGCTGAGACTGACTGCTCTTCCAGAGGTCCTGAGTTCAATTCCCAACAACCACATGGTGGCTCACAACCATCTGCAATGGGGTCTGATGCCCAATTCTGTTGTGTCTGAAGAGAGCAATGGTGAATACACAAAACAAATAAATCTTGGGGGGAAAAAGTTAGTTCTTTATGGCACATATTTTTATTTTGCCTTTTAAGAGGCATTGAGAGCAACATCACTCCTAAGACTCTCAAATCATATATATTGCTATGTGTAACCTCAACCCCACCTCAGGAGCTCACACTCACCTTTCTCATGTGTGTCACACAAGTGCATGCGCATGAGAAGAAGTCATGGGAGAGCACTGATGGCAATGTTTTGGGAGTGTCAGCTTTTGCACTGAGAAGTTTTAGAAACATCTTAATACATTCTGTTCACAGGTGTTTTCCCTAGTATATAGACATGTCACCTACGATTAGAACCCACGGCTAAAAGTATTTAAAAATATAGTCTCTTTACTTTAGGATGGCAGGTGCAGGAAATGCCATTCATCAAAAGCCTTTCCTGAAACTCACTGGTGATTTGGCACCAGGTAAAGGTGCTTCCTGAGAAAGCACTCTGAATCTATGTAAAAGAAACGATAGCTGAGTCCAGACTTCTCCTGACCACCAAATGTGCACACACACACACACACACACACACACACACACACACACACTTTAATGTCTCAGGCCTAGCATGGTATACACCTTTGATCCCAGCACTCAAAAGGGAGGGGCAGGCAGATCTCAGTGAGTCTGAGGCCAGCCAAAGCTTTGTAGTATGTCTCAAAAAACCTAGAAACTGAAAAATACTCAGACTGACTGCATGAACAGTAGTTAAGACTGGAGCCACTCCACAGGCACACCTGGGAGCAGCACCAGGCGCTGGAGAAACACTTCAAGATGGGCCCTAACTCTACCCAGGAGACGTGCAATGTCCTGGCTGCCAGACTCAACATGAAAGAGAGAGGAAGTTGAGATTTGGTGTCTCAGGTGCAGGGACAAGAGCAAGAGCTAGCAGAAGCACACAGTGAGCCTCTCCCTCTTGTTGTGCCAGCCTCCTGAGCTACTAACACAAAGCTTTAGCGTCACCCTCTGCTTTAGAGCCTGGCATGGCCTGAGGGGTTCTCCTGGGACGCTGACACCCCCCCTTACCTCCCCCCAACCCCCCCACCCTCCCGTAACCTCAGCTTTGGCAGCCTAGGAGGCTCACATTCTCTCCCTCGTCTTCCACAAAGCTAAGAGCTCAGTAAGATTACAGTCCCAATGGAACAGTAAGACTTCTAGTGACAGGGAAAACAGCCAAGCAACTTCACTTCTACTGTGTGGGCTTCTGCGGGTAATTTCCGCACTAAGGACAGGGTGACTGGCAAATCTAGTGTTGTCAGGAGCAAACTACCTCTTCATCCTCTCAGAACTCCCCTGTGGGTAGGCTGTGGAAAGAAGTCCCTCCTGCCTCCAAAATCAAACCATGAGCCTAATCTGATAGGCCACCAACTGGAATCCCATGAACATTCGAGGGGAGGGGCGCTTGCTGGGGTTGTTCGCAGGGCCTCATGTACTGTAAGTAGGCACTCTCCCAGTAACTTATCTGTTTAAGACAGGTATTGTAATTAAACTGTAGGTCTTGAGCAAGAGATGGCTCATGGTTAAGGGCACTTGCCTGCTCTTCCAGAGGCCCTGATTTCAATTCCCAGCAACCACATGGTGGCTCACAGCCATCTGTGATCTGCTGCCCTCTTCTGGTGGACATGAAGCCACAGCACTCATAAACATATTTTTAAAAAACCACAAAAACAAAACAAAACCTATGGAGACATAAGCAAAGACCCAGTTTTCAGCAGGGAGACATGTCTGAATTATTAAACCTGGGCAGAGCCAAAGCTGGTTGAACTCTCAAGATGAGACAGCTAAAGATGATCTCTTCTTAAGCCTGCATAAAATTGGGTTTCATCTCACGGACAAAACAGACTTATTGGAGCTCATATCTGGTTCCCTTTGCTGCGGTGGGAAGTGGGGTGTCACCTGTAGACCACACTATCTGAACATGCCATCAGCCGCCCATAAGGTTGGAATTCACAGGCCTCCATGCCAAGTTTGCTTTTATAGCTTGAAGGCCTTCAACATTCCGTAAGACGCTCTCCCTATGTTGCCCAGGCTGGTTTCTGACCCCTCATCGCCTCTTCTTCCTTAATCTCCTAATAGCTGGAACTAAAGGTTGGGGATAAGTTTGTTTGTACACAAAAGACAGGGTTTCTCTGTGTATCCCTGGCTGTCCTGGAACTCAGAAATCCACCTGCCTCTGCCTCCCAAGTGCTGGGACTAAAGGCGTGTGCCGCCACCACTGCCCGGCAAGTTTGTTTTTAAGGTTACTTGTATGCGGGGCTGGAGCGATGGCTCAGAGGTTAAGAGCACTGATTGCTCTTCCAGAGGTCCTGAGTTCAATTCCCAGCAACCACATGGTGGCTCACAACCATCTGTAATAGGATAGGATCTGATGCCCTCTTCTGGTGTGTCTGAAGACAGCAACAGTGTACTCATACATAAAATATACATAAAATAAACAATTCTTTAAAAAAAAAAAAAAAAGTATGCATGCTTGTATGCATGCTTTGCCTGTATTTCTCTGTGTAACTGCATCTGGTACCCCAGAGGCCAGAAAAAAGTACAGGTGGTTGCGAATTGCCATGTGAGTGCTAGGAATAAATCCAGCTCTTTTGGAAGAGCATCCAAGCGCTCTTAACCACTAAGCCATCTCTTTGGCTCCTAAATTTGTTACTAACCTTCAAGTTAGTGGTAATCTGTTATGGTGATACATCTAAAAGCAAGCATGGAGGTAATTTCCTATCAGTCTCTCAAAGCAAATCAAGTCCCAGCACCTAACAGGTGGCTTGCAGTCAATCATCAGTAATCCCAGTCCCAGGGCATCTGAGGGCATGTGGTACACAAACATAAATGCAGACTTAACGTCCATACACGTAAAATAAACAACCTTTTAAAGACATGAGGAAGCAGTCAAGGATGAGTGTGCCCACTTTACATCTGACATTCACATCAGGACTGAGTGAGAAGGACACAGCAAGAGAGCTAGTGGCCTTTGGTTCTACCCCCAGCATAGGAAAATAATAAAACCAGGGGTGCCTGGCATTGTCTTCTGTAGACTCCCCAACCTCACAGAGGTGTCAGGGCTTGCTCAGTTGTCCTAACTTACCCCAGGATTAGACACAATTTTCATTGCATGGCGTCTTCCCAAAACAACTTCAGCACTTGGCAGGCTGAAGCAGGAGGCTAGCCCTAGCTACATGGAGGAGTTCAGGACAATTTGGGCTACTGGAGACCATTGCAAAACAAGACAAAACATTCTATTTTCTTCTCCTGAGTTTCTTCAGTGTCTCCTCACTAAAGACTGACTTCAAAGAAAGGACTATCAATGCACACACGGTCACATGTTAAGACTCCATTAATGGATGGGTTGACACAATACGATGTAGAAGCTATTAGACAGTATACAGTTAACAGCAAGGGACCCTTGAGAATACTGAGTAGGGATATTAAGTAAACAAATGACAAACTCAAACTTCAAGCTTTAATATATAATGGCAAATAATAAAGTAACATAATGCGTTGAGTCAATCAGCCTGGCAGTCTCTTCTAACTTACTGTGTCCTTTCCCATCCCACTGTGGCCTCTAGTATTTTTCCCTGTGTGGTCACACTGACAAGATGTCTCCTTACCAAGGTAGTCACTGAAAAGCTGCCTACGCTGTCTAAACTCAACCAACATTCAGGGAGTGATGCTGATTCCCCTGCCCCTTTCCCTAGGGGGAAAAAGCCAGCTGTCCACCCTTCAGGACAGAAAGGTGATGGTGCACTGTCCAACTCTACTTGGTTTTAGGTGTATTTTGGTGGACAGAGAGCACTCCAGATTGCTAATGTATACTGTTCAACAGTTTTTTCAAATAGGGTATATCAGAGATAAACTTCTTGAGCTCTTCAATATCAAAAAATACCTTGGTTTTACCTTTAAAATCGAATGCCAGTTTGGCAGGATAAAGGATTCTCGGTTGAAAGCCTTCCTCTTGCAGAATTTTTATGATATCGGACCACTGACTCCTTGCATCTATAGTACCAGGTGATAAGTCAGCTGTCAATCTGATCTTGGACCCTCTGTAGGTTATCTCTTTTTTTGCTCTGGAAGCTTTTAGGATTCTCTGCTTATCACCAGCATTCCAAAACTTCACCAAGATGTGTCTAGGTGTGAGTCTGTGTTCATCCACTGAATTGGGGATTCGGTGAGCACTGATGAACTCCAGATTCTGGTCTTCAAGCTCAGAAAAGTTCTCTTCAAGTACTTCCTTAATTATGTCTACCGCTCCATTCTCCCAGTTTTCCTTCTCTGGAATTCCTATCACTCGGATGTTGGAGCCTCGCAATCTATCCTCCCTCTCTCTTAGCCTTTCTTTATCAATGATCTCCTTGGCCAACTGCACTCTCTCCTTGGTCAATCCCTCCACAGCATCTTCCTGTTCGTTCACCCTTGCTTCAATCGTGCACGCTAAGGAATTCAGTTCATCCATTGAACTTTTCATCTTTAGGACATCGAAAACGTAAAGGTTTTTGATATTTTCGACCTCCCTTTGCATCTGTCTGATAACACTGAGCACGCCTCTTCTAAAGTTTTCTTCAGTTTCATGGACCAAGTCTGCTTCTTTGGCCACTAGCTCCTCCATTTGCAGTGGCTTGAACTTCCCTTTTTCTATGTTCACTAAAAGTGGAGTGGCTTGTGACAGAGCACTCAACTTTGTACAGGAACGGTTTTTAGGACCATCTCTACCTGCCCCTAGAAACTCTGATGGAGAACCCAAATATAAGGTTAGACAAGGTACCCCAGTCCTTTGACTGGACACAGCAGCTGCTCCTCCCTCCTGCCATCTCACCAGCCTTTTTTCCTTAGAATCCCAAACCAGGTAACTAAAAGAAAGTTCTTTAAGTCCATGGAAGGTCTCCTTTTTCTTAGTCTGGGAAGACGTTTTTCTGTTCACTTCTTCCTCTGATTCAGAATCTACTACCAAACTAATTAAACCAATCTCCTCAGCAGTCCTGGTGATTTTCTCACCACCATGCTCTTCTGCCACAGCAAGACCCTGAAAGGTTGAACCCAGAGCTTCATTTCGAACAGAGGCTTCTTCCTCCTCCCCTGAGTCTTCTCCCTCCTCTTCTGATTCTGAATCCTCTTCTTCCTCTTCTGACTCTGAATCCTCTTCCTCCTCTTCTGACTCTGAATCCTCTTCCTCCTCCAACTCTGAGTCCTCTCCCTCTGAAGTTTCTTCTCCCTGTATCTCTGAGATTTCTTCTTCCCTATCTTGCTTCTTGAGAGTTTCTTTATCCTTCTGGTCCAGTGTTTCTTTTTCGTAAGTCTTCACCTCTGGGCTAGCGACTTTTACCTCTTTGATGAATGGGAAGCTCAGACTGTTACTTGCTAGTCTTCTAGCTTCATGCTTCGTGTCTCCTAGAGTTTTACCCTAGATGTTTAAAAAAAGTTATTTAAGCCACGTTTTCCAGTGAGTTAAAACGTCTGTTTTATCCTCTAAATTTAGTACACAATAAGCAAATATCTGTAAATATTTTCTCCTATAGCTGAAGGTCAAAGTCAGGGCCTTGTACATGGTAGGTGATGCTGGCACAGTTGGTGCTAGTAGACCTACCATCTATTTGCAAAGAGATGGGTCCCCAAAAAGATTCTGTCTTTCTTTCTTTCTTCCTTTCCTTTTCTTTTTTTCTGTTTCTTTTTTTTAATGAGATAGTGACACTAATAGTCCAGGCTAGGCTAGCTTCAAATTCATGTCACTCTTCATGCCTCAGGCTCTGCCAACATTCATAGAAATGACTGATTTATATGGTATTGGGAATTAAGGCCAGGCCAGCCCTCCATTTCTAAGACCAATAGATAGGCATAGTGATGTGTGCCTGTCATCCCAGCTTTTCAGAGTTAGAGGTGTTAGGTTGGGAAGTGGAGGCCAGCCTGGACTAAATGAGAGCCTTAATCAACACAAACAAACAAACAAACACAAAATAAACTGGTCACTGAGGTTGGAGCCCAACCTTTCACAAGGTGGCACCAATTCCAGGTGTGTTAAATAAAGACCTCAATATGAAAAACAAAATCATAACACAAAATTTACCTTAAAAATTTTAGAAAAACCATGAACTAGAAAACAATACTTTATACAGTAGAAAGGAGTATCATTCTCCACAAGAGTTCTTTTAAATCAATAAAAAGACAAAAAAAAAAAAAAAAAAAAAAAAAAAAAAAAAAAAAAAAAGACAGGAAACCTAAAAGCTCAACAAGGACATAGAAATAAAATAAGCAGAGCCTTACTAATGTAATGGGAAGATGCAAACCAAAACCGCAGATTTTGGCATTCACCAGTCAGATTACCCATAAAGTCCTACGGCTAAGGGGACCCAGCTATGGGGTTTCTTAGATGTTCATGCAGTGGTCCCTCTAGCAAGCACATGATAGGTACCCCTCTAGAAGAAATCAAAATGTACCAGGAAAAAAAAAAGAGAGAGAGAGACAGACAGACAGACAGACAGACACCAGAGCAGGTGTTGTACGAACCTGCAATTCCAGCAGGCAGGAGTCTGAGACAGAAGAAAAATAAGCACGAGGTCAACCTGGGCTACACAAAAGACCCCGTGTCTGTGAAAATATCTGTAGCCCATGCTACCTCTAAATATCAACCTACAATGATTTGTGAATCGATTAACCATGTAAGGCAAATGAATGAAACGCTTGAACACTGTACAAGGGAGGAAACCAGAACGGTCAATAACTAGAAAGACGCCTTTAGCTTAAGTGAGGGTTAAGTGAGACACTGGACGTTGACAGCAGTGACGTCAGGGGGAGGATGAAAGCCAAGCGTGATGGCTCCAGAGATGGCTGACTGGTCAGCTCTTTCAGTTCCCAACACCCACATGGGGTGGCTCCAGGGGGAGCTGACGTTTTTTTTTCAGGTGGCTCCTGAGGACGCCAGTCAAGGCACGCCCATGATGCACCGCGGTACATACAGGCAAAACCCCCTTCCACGTGATGAAATATTTTTCAGAAAGAAACCTTATCCCAGCTATTCACACCTGATAGTTCCACCGCTCTTCCCGCTGCCAAAGCTTTTGTTGTACCCACTCATTTGTCCACTTTTAATGAATTAAAAGATACGCTTAGTGTTTATCCTTAAATTTTAACACTCCTAAATGTTTTCCTATCGGTCTCTGTAATTCCTGTCAAGCAAACCTTAATTCCCCGCTCACCTCTTGCAACTCTTGCTTCCAACTTAAAAGGGCTAATATTAGAATTTCCACATTGTGCTTCTTCTTAAGGGATTGTCTTAGATTACACCTACTCTACAAAACCCACTCACACCCAAGTTCCACATTCTATGTGCTCACCAATCTTTCTTGAAGCTCGTTTCTCCTTCCTCCTTCATTTCTCGTCTCACTTTGCGGGAACACATCTTTCAGTAACTCTTTCAGAAAAGGCTTTCTGCTGGTAAATTGCCGGAGGCTGTGAAGGTCTGAGAAGATCTTTGCCTCACCATCACACTTAAATGCCAACTTCACCGAGCACTGCAGCTCAGGCTCCAAGTCCTTTTCTTTGAGAAGGCGGAAGACTTGGCCCCACTGCCTGCTGATGTCCAGCGTAGCTGCGGAGAAGTCAGCAGCCAGCCGCAGCGTGGCGCCGGCTCCCTCTTCCGGCGGGTTCTCTTTGGGGTCCTTTAGACGGTTCTCTTCATTCTGACAGCCGGGTTTTCTGGCAGGTTTCTCATCCGCGTTCATGTTCTCCCCTGCTAGAAAGTCTACAAGGCCCCTGCTCTCTCTACACCTGCCGCGTTCACCAGGCAGGACTTCTCCCGCTCTCTCTAGTGATGGTTTCACCACATGGTTGCCGTTGAGTTGTTTAGCTGTGTCCTGCCTCCTACCCAGCTTACTCTTCTCCTTTCTTCTCACAGTCAGATCTTCGTCTGTTCCAGAACTTTCCTCTTCCACTTTCTCTCCTAGCTTTGGCCTTTCTGAGACTGCATCTCCTTCTTGCTGGCCTACCCGCTCTTCCAAATGCTTCACCCAAGGTGCTGTACGTTTTAACAGCATTTCCTTTATATCATTTTTATAGGTTTCTCTCATCTCTGCAAACATCGCCTCTTGCATTTCCAATAAAGCATTAAACTGCTTCATCATGGATGCCGGTACTTCATTGTGCTCTAAACACAGAGATGTGGCCATTTTCTTCTCCCTGTCTACTGACAGCTTTTCCTTCTGCTCCCTTTGAAGCCTGGCAGCTTTGGATTGCACACCTGACATGGTGGATACACTAACACTGAGTGCACCTTCTCTCGAAGAGAGCTTCAGACGTTCAAACTCCTAAAAGAAAAAAAAAAAAGTCATCTGAAATATAAACAAATGAAAATGTACTTACTGAGAAACTTGGCAAGAATAAGCAGGCTAAACACTTTGCTATGTGTACTTCATAAACCTTTATTATATGGGGTCATTACTGTGATGTGCACATGGATATGATCACAAGGGAAAGTCAGAACTCACAATTTATGCACGATGACTAAAACTCATTGAGAGTTGGGCATGCCTATAATTCCATCTAATTAGGAGACGAAGGTAGGGGCCCGGGAGTTGGTGGTAAGGTAGGCAGCATAGTGAAACTCTCATCTCAGAAGTAAAGCAGCTGGGTAACACAGCGCACAGACATAGTGATGTGTTTATAAAAAGATATGGGATATGTCCTGTGGAGGTGTGGTGAGACATGGGGGAAGGGGGTGCCTCTGCAGAACCATGCTGAGGCATCCCTTCCCCCTGAGGGACCAGCCACAGGAAGGTATACCATAGAATAGAGTTTATTCAGGACATGGGGAGGGGAGTTAAGAGGGTAGAAGAGGTAGAGAAAGGCAGAGAGAGGGAGAGAGTAGAGAAGTAGAGGCCGGCCATGAGCAAGTGGGGGTGTGTGTGTGTGTGAGAAGGGGTAAGTGACAGAGGGATCAAGAGATCAAGAGGTTAAGAGAGAGGAGGGGCAAGCAGCCCCTTTTATAGTGGGCAAGGCCTACCTGGCTGTTGCCAGGTAACTGTGGGGGTGGAGTTTAGACAGAATGCTAACACATAGTTCCAAAAAAACAATGTGAAAAAGAGAACTAGCACACGCCTTTAATCCGAGATCTTGGGAGGCAGAGGCAGGTGGATTCTGAGTTCGAGGCCAGCCTGGTCTACAGAGTGAGTTCCAGGACAGCCAGGGCTATACATAGAAACCCTGTCTCGAAAAACAAAACAACAACAACAACAACAAAAAAAAAGAACTGGCCAGCCTGGCATGGTGGCTCACGCCTTCAATCCCAGCACTCCAGAGGTAAAGGTAGGTGAATCTCTGTGAGTTCAAGGTCAGCCTCGACTACAAAGCTACACAATGAGACCTTGTCTTTAAAAAGAAAGCTGGTGAGATGTCTCAGTAGGATGGTGCCTACTGATTTGAGTTTTGAAGGACATGAAAGGACAGAATCTATTTTACAAACTGTCCTCTGACTTCACACTCACATATACAATGAGATATAACAAAAATAAATTTAAAAAAATTGAAAGATAAAAAGGGGGCGGTGGTAGAGCACGTCTTTAATCTCAGCACTTGGGAGGCAGATTTCTGAGTTTGAGGCCAGCCTAGCCTACAGAGTTCCAGGACAGCCAGACCTATACAGAAAAACTGTCAAAATAAATAAATAAATAAATAAATAAAAAATAAAAAAAAAGGTATGCGTGCCACAAACAAAAGTTTTGAGGTTGACCTAAGAACACTATTCTTTTTCCATAGTAAAAAATGTTACATACTTCCTGGGGGAGTGAAAATAATCCCATTTCCCTTTCTCCTCCCACAGCCTCAATCTGTACTTATAGGCCCTTAGACTAGCCAGGCAGTGGTGCCCGCACGCCTTTGATCCCAGAGGCAAGAGGATCTCTGGGCGTTGGAGGCCAACCTGGTCTACAGAGCAGGACAGCCAAGGCTAAACAGAGAAATCCAATCTCAAAAAAACAAAATATAACCTTAGACTGTGGGTTCCTGACAAGCCATTTCAACATTTAATAAGGATGGTGTGAGGGGGAGAGGGTGGAATACTCCCACTGATGGTTTAAAAAGAAAAAAGCCTTTTTTAGCTGGGCAGTGGTGGCACACACCTTTAATCCCAGCATTTGGGAGGCAGAGACAGACACCCGAGGCCAGCCTGGTCTACAGAGTGAGTTCCAGGACAGCTAGGGCTACACAGAGAAACCTTGTCTCAAAAAACAAACAAACAAAAAACAAAAACAAAAGAACACATATCCAGCATTTTCAAGGCCTTAGGTTCTGACCTCCAGCATAGCAAAACCAAGCCTGTAACTTTTAGAATGTTAAACAGAAAATGTACCACATTTCCAGCACCTATAGAGTTTATATATATATTGAGAAGCTACAAAAGAATATATGAAATAGAACTGAACTTGAGAAAGAAGGACAAACAGAACTCGAGGCCATTCTTCTACACCTGATGGACGCACTTGAGAGTTCCCAGGACGACTCGGTGTCTGCAGAGGCTGTCAGAGCTGATCTGCAGTGCTGGTGACACTGGAATGCTGCAGGTCCAGAGGTTAATCATCTTATCTTGAGCTAGTTCTAGCTGAGAACACCATTCCTTGACTGCCCCCGTGTCTTGTGACTAATAGATAAGAACCTTTAAGAACCTATTAATTCAGCTGACCACAACACTGAGCATCCACGAACCCAAAAGGATGTCAGACACATCCTGGGCCTGCAGAAATGCTTCCCCAGACTGGCTGGTCCAGTCTACCTGCTGTGCCCAGCGTACTTTAAATTCACCTTGATTTATGATTTTCCTTGTTCTATAAGATTATAAAATTCTATGAAAGAAACTGCTTCCATGCTGGACTATGGAATTTTCGGTAACCTAAATCTGTGTGCCTGGACCACGAACACTCAAAGTGGCTCCATAACAAACTCTCTTGTATTTCCTCTAAGATAAGAGCTATGGCTTTTGCAAGGACATCAAAATTAAATAAAGGCAGGGTGGTGTGTGAGCCTGAATTGGAGTTGAAGCCAAGGTGGCATACAGAGCCGGGGCCAGCCTACCCAGGGCTTTTTGGCTAGTCCTTGTCTCAGAAACAAATCAGATACCCATCTATCCTCTCAACTATGGGAAACCACTTATGTTGCTTGCCTTGAAAGTTGAAGGTAGGAGGCGCCTTGAAGGTAGGAGGGAGGCCTTGGCTAAACTTGGAGGCCAATCTGGAAGACACTAAGACCCCTGTCTCCAAATAAATCAACAGACAAACAAACAAGCAGGCTCCTGGAAAGACAGTTAAGAGCACCGGCTGCTCTGGGTTCAGGAACCATGTGACACGATAACAAGTCTGACTCCAGTTCCAGGGAGTATCTGATACCCTTTTCCAGTCTCCTCAGGCACCACAAGACACTCTCAGTACACTCCTAGACACAGGCGAAATGCACTCACAGGTGAAATCAAAACTAAAAGCTTAAAAGAAAAAGTGGAGAAATCTTTTGAGGCAGGCCATAGCTGTCACCCCAGCAAGGATGAGGCTGAAGGCACAAGGCCAATCTCTGCCACAAGAGCTTGTCTTAAAATAAGTGCTGGTTTGATCCAAATAAATAACAGATCTCAGGTTTTGGTAATTTAGTTTTCTGTGTTTGTTTGAGAAAATGTTCTCACTCTGAATCCCAGGCTTCCCTGGAACTTATCATGTAGTTCAGGCTGGACAAGACCTACTATCAGTAATCCTGCCCCACCCTCCCATGCATGTGCTGGGATTAGACCCACGTTATCACATTTGACTCAATATCAAAAATTGAAAACCAGTACTGGAATTGCTATCAGTTGCCCGATAGAACTTATGGGTGACTGACTTAGCAGGAACCCCACCCCCACCCCCTCCACTATTGGACTCCTGGGTGAGGTACCATAATGGAAAATTGGGGAGCACTTCAAGTTGTTGGAATGCCAGGCGGTGGTGGCACACACCTTTAATCCCAACACTTGGGAGGCAGAGGCAGGCGGATTTCTGAGTTCCAGGCCAGCCTGGTCTACAGAGTGAGTTCCAGGCCAGCCAGGGCTACACAGAGAAACCCTGTCTTGGAAAAAACCAAAAAAAAAAAAAAAAGTTCTTGGAATGGCTGAGGTAGGGTGGAAGAGGTAGGTTAGAACAGGAGCTTAGAAGCTGTTGTCCACAGCACTGACTAACTCCTCTCTGGAGTCTAAAGGTTGAAGGCTTGCAGCTGTCCAGCATGTAGGGTATGGTGGGGTGCACGCCATTCCAGGGCAATCGGCCGGATTAGGAGTTCAAGACTATCTTTGATTTCACATCAGGTATTCAAAGCACCCACCCTTTCTCAAAACAAGCAAGCAAGTCAACAAACAGCCTGGGTGGGTGGCCCAAACCTTTAATCTCACCACTTGGGAGGTGGGTCAGAGGAGATGGGAGTCATCCTTGGCCACACGACTAGGAGGACCTCGTGGGCTCTGTGAGATTCCCTCAAAAGCACTTTATCAAACCAAATCAGATACAAGATGAGGGATTTTTTTTTTTTCATCCTGCAGTATAGCAAGTAGGCTCCAGGGCACACGCTATGCAGTGCACTACCCTCTTGCAGCCACAAAGAGCCTAAACCTCTAAGGCAGTGGGGGAGGAGCTAATCCACAATCCTGAGGGAGGGGACCCATACAAGTTGCTATTTTGAAAATGCAGTGAGCTAATAAACATTTGAAAAGGGGACCGAGTAGACAACGGGGGACTAGGCAAAGGACAAGGAAATGCAAATCTAAGAAGGCTCACCTCCCACCCCCAGAGTCAGGAAGTCGCGGACTTCCCTCCCCCCAGGGCCTGGGTTGGTAGGCTCAGCTAGATTTTCCGTGGTTCTCAGCCTTAGGTTTTCTACTGTACAGGACACACACACCCCACCCCCAAACTATTTAAAATGCAAATCAAGCTGCTGTGCAATGTGATCCCAGCAGTTGGGAGGCTGAGACCAGCGATTTGCAGCTCCACCAGCTCCCAAAAGAAGCCAACAGCAAACCACAACACAAAACAGCTCATCAGTTTTCCAACCACAGCTTGAATGGCCGCCGCCAAAGCTGACATAAAATGTGTCAACGTGGCTCAGTTCTGCGCCTTACCAGAAAGCTTAGGGACTATACCTATATAGTCCCTATACCTCGGACTATATAGGATCTTGGATGGAAAACAAAACAAAAAACCCCCTCTCACATACTTGTTTAACGTTTGAGACAGGGTCTCACGAAAGCCGTCCCAGAGAGCATTCAAGAGAGCCTTTTGCCCCAAGCCTCAAAGTAGTTGGGACCATATGCCTAAGCTACCTATATTTTCTGTTATTTTTTATTTATCTGTTTACCTGAGACCGTCTCTCTATATAGCTCTGGCTATCCTGGACCTCACTATGTAGTTCAGGCTGGCGTCGAACTCACAGATCCACGTACCTCGGTCTCCTAGCACTAGGTTCAAGGCCCGACTTGTTTTATGCTTCAATTTAAATGATTCTTGTGATGGCCAATGCTCTCAAACATTCTTGACACTAGGTTAAGAACCCTCCGTGGATTACAGGCAACACCCATCCCCAATTCAATCCAAGACACCTCTGTCACATTCCAGAGGGACCTTCTCCGTGCCCCGCGAGCACACTCTGCAGCTTACCCAAATCTGTGCCTTTCCCAGGAAGGAACCAGCTCTCCTCAGGTCAAGATTGGTCTGTCCACCTACAGTCGCGTCTCTCAGCACCTGGAATTAAGTGCGTAGCGCAGGAGTCAAGCTGTGACTTACGTCGAAATCCACATGCCCATCATCAGTAGATGTCCTTAAATGTGCTTAAACAGTATCCGCAAATTACCAACAGGGACACTGGGGTGGGGGGTAGAGAGAAGGCAGCGAGGGAACGAACATCCCGGATCTAAAGTCAAGAAGGCAAAGGGAGGTTCCGAGGGCAATGGCAGTGGTTTCTGCCCTATGTAGGAGTGTACATTAACAGGACCTTTGTGAAGAAACTGATGGAAACTCCTTCCCAGTCAAAGACAGAGGAAAGCGTTCGATGGTGGAGGCTGGAAAGGGTCTGGAAGCCGGGGTTCCCCAAGCTCTTAGCAAAGCTCTGCCTGCGGCGGCCGCTAAACTCACCTCCGCCTTCGAGCAGCTCCCGCCCCGATGTCTCACTGTTCCCCACTTTGTCCGGGTGCAGGAGCAATTCTCACTCCCCACCCCGGGGCTGGCCAGGCAGAGCAGGGTGAGGAACACAGGGACATCCGGGGCTTAGCCCTGAGCAGCCTTACCTGGGAGCCACGAGGAGCACCCCGGAGGTCACACGCGCCAACCAGAGCAGGGCCGAGCGTCTGACCGCAGGAGAGACTCGCTGGGTCTCGTGCAGACTCCTCCCCTCCCCCGGCGAAGTTTGCAGGTTTCTAGGCCCAACCCCCCTCGCCATGGCTTCCCCAGCCTTCCTCCCGAAACTCAGTGGGGCGTGGTGGCCCAGGCCCATGAGCCACACATGCTAGGGGCCAGTTAGGGCGCAAATTTTAAAAATAAATAAATAAATAAATAAATAAATAAATAAATAAAATTGCCCCAACGCTGCTCTCTGGCCTCACGCTAACCAGTCGGGGATCGTACACACCCCTGTCCTGACTTTAGGTTCTGGTCGCCACATAGGCGACCCTAAGCGCTTAGGTGCAGAACCTCTCTCCCTGTCACTCTTGAAGTCTCTCTGGAACCCCTCTCCAAGGGTCAGTTGATGAGGTAGACGACCTTCCGACACCTCTGAGAATCTGTCTCACCCTCACCCTTCTGCTCCAGGGCCTTTGCACTAGCTGTCTCTCTGTGACTTCTTTTCCCAGGTCGTGTTTTGTGAAAAATCAACTTGTAATTCTACATGTAGCTAACTCCAAATTCCTGGTCTTCTCCACTTCCCTAGATGGGGGAGTACAGACCCGTGAGTGGAGCGCGGGGGTCAGGGCTTAGGGGACAAACCCTGTGTGTGCACGGTAAGAGCTTTCCAACTGAGTTACACCACCAATCTGTTCTTCCGCACTTCTTTCAAAGCTGACTTTGTTCCATCCTCAGGTCTCAGATCAAAGATTAACTCCTTCCGGGATGGTGGCATCACCTGCGGACCTCCAGCTACTCTGAAGGCAGGAGTACCCCTTTGTGCATAGGAATTGGGGTTAGTTTCAGCACTATAGTGAGACCTCTCTCTTCAAAACAAAACCAAAGATTTTCTTTAAGAGGCCTCACTTAAATAAAGTTCATGTGAGTGAATTTTTTCCTTTCCTAAAGAAGACACACTCCAATCCCAAAGCTCGACTACAGCCCTCTGTCGTCCCCACCCCCACCTTTTGGAGACAATACCTTGCTACATAGCCCAGGCTAGCCTTAAACTTCCTGTGTAGCTTAGATTGACCTCAGATTCCAGGTACTCCCCCTGCTTTAACCGACCAAGTCCAAGTGCTGGGATTGCAGGTGGGCGCTAGGCTTTGTTTGTTTGTTTGTTTGTTTGTTTTGTTTTGTTTTTCGAGACAGGGTTTCTCTGTGTAGCTCGAGACAGGGTTTCTCTGTGTAGCTCTGGCTGTCCTGGAACTCACTCTGGAGACCAGGCTAGCCTCGAACTCAGAAATCCGCCTGCCTTTGCCTCCCAAGTGCTGGGATTAAAGGCGTGTGCCACCACCGTCAGGTTTAGGCTTTGTTTCATTCACCGGGGTTTTGATTCCCAGTTACCAGGAGCCAGATTTATTCAATTATTGCATTTCCTTTCCACATCTTTCTATTGCCCGCTCCTTCAGAGGATGCAATTCCAAACAGACAAGACTCCTATCTCTCTCACTCACAGCTTCATCCACTGTATCCAGGATTATGACTAGCATGTGCTACAGCCTCTTGTTGAATGAAGAAATAAGGGAGCCTACCCGTCTTGCCCGAGCTCACCCCTCTTGGCAGACCAGACGGTACTGCTAAATGTGTGCCATGTTTTCTGCAGGATTAAGGGCGGTGCAGAAGAGACTGCTCAGCGGTTGGTTCATAGCACGTGTTGCCCTTACAAAGGACTTGGGTGCCATTTCCAGCACCTACATGATGGTTTACACCCACCATACCTGTGGCACACACACGTATGTGCAGGTAAATACACATTTAATTAATAATTAATAGAGGAGTGGGTCGCTGCAGATGATGGCACACATCTTTAATCACAGCCCCTGAGAGAAATAGGCAGGAGGGTGTCTGTGAGCTCCAGGCCACGCTGCTATATGCTCTTGACTTCCAGGACCACCAGAAGTCTACAGGGAGAGGTTGTCTTAAACGGAAGGTGTGCCAGGCATTTGTCTTGAGTTAGAGACTTGGGGTTCTGGCTGACCGGGCTCCGGTGGAAGGCGGGCTGTATGAGAACACAGAGCTAGCTCATGGAGAGTAAAACCTCACTAAGGTCATGTAAGTGAAGTTTCCTTTTTAAATATTTTACTTCCTCTTTGACATTACTGTCTTAATTACTTTCCTATTGCTGTGGTGAGACACCAAGGGCAAGACAACTTAAGATGGGGCTTACAGTTCCAGAAGGTTAGAATTCATGGCCAGCGTGGGAGCAGGCAGGCAGGCAGGCAGGGATAGATTGCTCTGGAACTGTAGCTGAGAAAGTACATCTTGGGACAGCCATGAGGCAGAGAGAGAAGGACACCACAATTTTGGGAATCCTTTGAAACCTCAAAGTCCATCCCCGGTGACATACTTCTGAGTCCTCCCCAAACTGTTCCACCAACTGGGGACCCACTATTAAAACAATTGAGCCTATGGGGGTCATGCTTTTTTTTTGTTTTGTTTTGTTTTTCTTTTCTTTTTTTTTTTTTTTTTTTTTTTTTTTGGTTTTTTGAGACAGAGTTTCTCTGTGTAGTTCTGGCTGTACTGGAACTCACTCTGTAGACCAGGCTGGCCTTGAACTCAGAAATCCGCCTGCCTCTGGCTCCCAAGTGCTGGGATTAAAGGCATGTGCCACCACTGCCCGGCCAGGGTTGTTCTTTTTTAAGTAAAACCCCTTAAATAAATAAAATAAAATAAAATGTTGGGCAGTGGTGGTGCATGCCTTTAATTCCCAGCAACTACATGGTCATTTATAATGGGATCTGATCGCCTCTTCTGGTGTGCAAAAGACAGAGCACTCATTTACATAAAATACATGAATAAGTCAAAATGTTTAAAAAGTATTGAAGCCAGACAGTAGTGGTGCATGCTTTTAATCCTAGCACTCAAGAGGCAGAGGCAGACTGATCTCTGTGAGTTAGAGGCCAGCCTGGTCTACAGATCTAAACACACAGGGTCTGTAAGAATTGACAGAGCTGATGAAGCAGTAAGCTGTCCACTTCCATTTCAGACAAAAGCCCCCAGGGTCTGGAGGGGTGGCCCAGTGGTTATGAGCAGTCAGTATAATATTTGCCTGCAAGTTTCACTCTTTGAAGATGTATTCATTTTTATGTATATGAGTGTGTCTCGAGCCCAGTCTGTTATCTGTCGTGAGCAGGTCCCTGTGGGAAGAGGAGTGACAGGTCCTCTCCACTCAGGAATCGTATACAGGTTGACTGTGAGATGGTCAGTTCCCCGAGAGGGGAGAGAGTACGCCAGAGACAGAGGTTTGATATTTAATTGCTCTTTAATAATGCACAGCAAACAATATATTGTCACCAATGTTAAAGCTATTGTAACAATGAGGTATTGCCACATTTCCTATGCATTGACTCTATCAATGTCAGCACAGTTAACACAAATAGTAAGTTGCTAATTACCAAGGAAATAAGCATAGCAATAAGTACATCATTATTCATGAGTTATGCGACCTGAGTCCTTATGACTGTAGTTTCCAGCAGCTCAGGCCCTGAGAGTGTTTGTCCACGAAGTTGGAGGCTTCTGTCTCTTGGCTGTCTCTTTGATGACCCGGTGCAGAGTGCTCAGTCTCTCAGCTGCTGCTTTGATGATCCATGCTGCACAGAGCTTGGTCTCTCCACTGCAGAGGAGGTCTGAACAGAGGATTACGCTAGCCAGTCATGGCTACCAGAATGATGAAGTGCTCCGGCCAAGGGCTCCCTTTTTATGCTTGAATTAGGGTTACTTCTGATGTACACGGCAGATAACCAGATTTGTCTGGTTATCTGTGGGGCTATGACTTCATTACAGCTGGTTATCACACTATTCAAAACAACTTATTTTAATGCCCAAATATTTTGATTCATAAGGTTTTCAAAACAACTTTTGATTATCAAAACAACTTCTGGTTATCACAGCACTTCAAAACAACTTCACTTCAAACTTGTTTTCTTTCCTATTACAAATATGGAGTCAGTCCTGTTAAGGGCCTGCTCCTTACAGAGTGTTATGGCCCTCTGTGTGTGTGTGTGTGTGTGTGTGTGTGTGTGTGTGTGTGTGTGTGTATGTGTGTTTGTGTGTGTGTGTATGTGTTTGTGTGTGTGTGACAGGATCTCACTGTGTGGTTCTGGCTGGCTTGAAACTTGCTACACAGACTAAGTTGGCCTCAGTTTGTAGCAATTCTCCCGGCTCCATCTCCTAAGATCTGGGCTGTCCTGCAAACATGTCTGTTCCTAGCTCCTAAACCTAATATAGCCAGCTTTAATACATTTTCCAGATACAAGAAAAGCCTTATTGTATCTCATCTATGGGTTTATGTATATACAGTTTCATGTAGCCCAGACATGCTATATAACTTAGGATGACTTGGAACTCCTGGGCTTCCTGTGTCCTGAATGCTCAGATGACAGGCATATCCCTAGTTTATGCCAGCGATGGAACCCAGGGCTCTGTGCATGTTAGGATACCAACTGAGTTCCAATCCTTGGCAAAGGTCCGTTTTATTAACTGTCCAATTTGCTAGTATTTACTTCATACTCAGTACCATTTACAGTGTGCCACATATACATGATAACATGATAAATTCTCTAAAAAGGCTCCCCAACATGTAGAGAGAAAGGATAGGGTGGGGCCCAAAGCCCCCAAACACTCACATTCATGTATCATTGTGCAGGGTTAAGAGCAACTGATCCAGCTGGTTAATGGGAAGAGGAGAATTGGAAGATAATAGAACCTGGTCTTGGGGACTAACACCAACTCCAGGGGATATATGTCTTCCTGTGCTGTCGAGAGCTTGGTTGGATGTGGGGCTGATGCTGAGAACTGAAAGAAGGCAGGAAACTACTTATTGCTGGCGGACCTTTCCTGCCACACTCCACAACCACCTGCCAGGAGAGCAGATCACAAGCTTCACACTCGCGGTGCCTCTTGCGCCACCACGCGGTCACTTGAGGTATCTCAGGCTTCTGTATTCCAAAGCCCCGCTGCAGGGGTAATCAGAAGATCTCAAGGATGGGGGGCCCTTTCCTGGAGTTCAGTTCTCTACTGAAGATGCTTAAACAAGATGGCCTTCCCTGCCTGGAGCTCTCAGTTTCAGCTGCTGAGTTCCTTTATTTTCTTAGGTACCCTAACTCAGGTAAAAGCTTACCCTTGGTTTCATGCAGAAAAGAATTCAGGAAAAGGAGCCACTATGAAGCCAAATTGAAATTTTTAAAAGGCATTTTAAGCCGGCCCGTGGTGGCACACGCCTTTAATCCCAGCACTTGGGAGGCAGAGGCAGGCAGATTTCTGAGTTCGAGGCCAGCCTGGTCTACAGAGTGAGTTCCAGGACAGCGAGGGCTACACAGAGAAACCCTGTCTCGAAAAACCAAACCAACCAACCAAACAAACAAACAAACAAAAAAACCCAAAAACAAACCAACCAACCAACCAAAACAGAAAAAAATGCCAAACAAAAACAAACAAAAAACCCCAAACAAACAAAAAAGGCATTTTAAATGTTAATTTTCAGAAGAGGGAGAAATAAGGGGAAGAACTGGGGTGTGGGCTTCTCCAAGAGACCCACTTCATTATCTTTAAAATGGCTACTTTCTCTTTGTTGGGGTTTGAAGCTGGAAGAGTTGCTAGGACTTTGGACAGTAGATTACAGAGGTACACAGGGCAGGATTTCAATTGACAGAGTAAAGGTGTTCATTCAGGAAGGTAGGGGAGGAGAATTCCTGTAAGCAAAGCCAGCTATCTCTTAAAAAAAAAAAAAAGACTTATTTTCACTTAAAATTTTTTTAAGGCCAGGCAGTAGTGGCACATGTCATTGATCCTAGCACTCTGGAGGCAGAAGCAGGCAGATCTCTTTGAGTTTGAGGCCAGCTTGGTCTACAGGGACAGTTCTAGCACAGCTAGGGATACACAGAGAAACCCTGTCTTGAAAACCCCAAATTACCTGCCCGTGGTGGCACACGCCTTTAGTCCCAGCACTTAGGAGGCAGAGGCAGGTGGATTTCTGAGGCCAGCCTGGTCAACAGAGTGAGTTCCAGGAAAGAAACCCTTGTCTCGAAAAAAAACCAAAAAAAAAAAAAAAAAAACCAAAAAAAAAAAAAAAAAAAAAAAAAAAAAAAAAAAAAAAAAAAAGAAAGAAAGAAAGAAAACCCAAAATTTAGGGGAAAAAAATTTAGGCCAGTGTGGTGGCATATTCCTTTAATCCCAGCACTCAAGTGGCTGAGGCAGGTAGATCTCTATGAGTTAGAGGCTAACCTGGTCTACATAGTGAGACTTAATAAAACAAAGGGGCTGGAGACAGGACTCTGGTTAAGAGCACTTGCTACTCTTCCACAGGACTCAAGTTCAATTCCCAGCACCCACAGCAGGTGGCTTCTAACTGTCAGCTCCTGAGGAAGATGATGTGCTCATGTGAATGCCCCTCATAACCAGAAATAACAATAAAATATAAAATGAATAAAAAACACTTGGTGTGCCCTTCCCCCAGCTTTGAGCAGGCCTTGAGAGACTTTGTTTACCACAACAGACCAAGTGATAGGATCTAGGTGGAGTTATCCACCTTTGCTGCACAGAACACAGAAGCAGAACTGCCCCTGGGCTTGCCTTGAGACATCTCCGGCTGTGACCTAGAAAGGATTATGGATTATCCCACCCATCTCTGAAACCAGGAGGGGTTGTGGGTTGGGCCTTCCCCTTTAAATTGAGAGCTGAACATTAAACCTTGGGGCCTTGATCAGAGAACTTTGTCTTGGCTTCATCTCTTCTCGCCCTCCGTCCCCTTTCATTCCCAGCCCCCCTTTCAGATGAACCCAGTTGACTGTGGCCGCAGTGGCTGCAACTTGGGAGGCAGAGGCTGGTGGATCTCTAAGTTTGAGGCCAGCCTGATTTACAGAGAGAGTTTCAGGACAACCTGTTTCAAAAAAACCAAAAGTAAAAAAACAAAACAAAAACAAAAGCAAGGCTTTAATTCTGGAGGCTGCAGAGATGGTGCAAGCATTAAGAGCATTCACTTACTGCTCTTGGAGAACACCCACACTGTGGCTCACAGCCATGATCCAGGTCTAGGAGATCTAAGGTTCTGTGCTGGCCCACTTGGGTTGTTACATCTGTGTGGTACATATAAACTTATGCAGGCAAACACACAAATAAATCTTCTTTAAGAGATTTTTAAATATAGTTCAGCCTTCTCCTGGCTGCCTTGGAATCAAGATGCAGAACTCTCAGCTCTTCCTCCAGCACCATGTGTGCCCAGACGCTGCAGTGCTATGATGATAATGGACTAAACCTCTGAAACTGTAAGCCATCCCCAATTAAATGTTTACCTTTATAAGAAAATAAAAGTTTATGTGCATGCAAAACCTTCTGCAGTCAGAAGAGGGCGCTCTACCAACTGAGCAACACCCTCAGCCCAAATTCCTGTATTGTAACAGGACACCGTGAAAAGTTGAACTAAAGAACAAAATAAAGTTAGATACAGAGATTAAATGTGTTCAACATCCACCATGTGCTTGCTCCTTAACCAGCTGCCTTAGTTAGAATCTTTAGAGATATCTATACATAAAACCTGCCCCTGCCTGCGGGGATTCAACGAGACCTTAGGGAAGGGGGCGAACAAATGAAAGGACAAGAGACACAAAGAATGAGAGCAAGTCTGAGGTTCTGATCAAGCTCTGAAACTTTAATTTTGGGAGCAGGTTATAAAGACACAGCAAACCGGGAAGTTTGGGCGAGGGTCATTGCTTAGGGCCATCCTACTATGGAATCCTTATTGCCCTAGACCATCCCACTGTCATAACCTTATTGCCCTAGACCATCCCACTGTCATAGCCAGCTCCAAGGAAATGCCAGACGTTCTTTAGGTTCCTGGGACCTGAGACCTGTGAATGTCCTTTCTTAACCTTGTATTGACTAGACTTTCTAAAACAGCAGGTAATTTCCTGAGTTTGGCTCCCGGCATCTGCTCCCTTTTAACAATTTTAAACAAGGCTGGCAGGCGAATGTGGACATTAAGAAATCTCATTGGCAGATAATGGGCATTGACCAGAGGGGTAAAGCATTGACCTGATCCTCCCAGTATCATTTGTAATGGTGTCTTTTTGGGGAGGAGAGGGTTATTTGTCTCATGGACCATGTAGGATATTGAGGGTCCTAGTCGGCTCCTTTGAGACACAAGAAATCAACACCAACCTCTATGCAATCAGGTTTGCTTTTCAGGGGACTCAGAAGCGGACAATTTGGGTCCTCCCCCTGCGGTACCTCATCACGCACCCCTTGCAGGTACCCACGTTGTGTCCGTGCCATGCCTAACCAACGTGCATAGATCTGAGTTCTATGCAGCTCCTAAAGGAGATATGTCATTGCAAGGCTCAGCCAAGCCTCTATCAGCCGAATCACGTCTATGATAATGTACTTTTAGATGCCAAGGAGTCAATTTGTTGTTTTATAAAGCCAGTGAGTCTGTTAAAGGCCCACGGGTGGAAAGCCAAAAGGCGAAGGGAACTGATCACAGGGCCCAGGATGGAAGGGAGAAGGGTAGTAAGCCAAGGAGAGGCAGAAAACTAGTTTTTCTTGTTCTCACTGTTTCTTCTAACATTCTAATCTCTTTCTGATCTTGACCACACTATCTCTAACTACCCCAGTTTAGTCAGTCAGTATAAAAACAGCATTCCTCCTTGGGGGGTGGTACAGAGCCCCCCCTTGCTGAAGGAAAAGCAGATGAGAGATTTTTCTCTGATGCCAATCTCTAGCTGTTCGATGTCCCGTCAAGGTTCTGAGTAGTACAAGTCCCGAGGCCTGCATCAGGATCAGAACTTCCAACAGCAGATACCATGGGTGGCTCATTTTTATCTGGAAAGGAAAAAGAAGGGAATTCTCAGGGAGATTTCTCTTCCCTGGATTTCAATTGTTATCCATTTTATCTACAGTTGGGTCTGGCTTTGTGGAGGTGTCTGTTTGTTTCGCCAATCTTTCTGGCAGCCATCTAGCCATGCCTTCTTTGGTATCAAACAGACATATTGATCCTTGGCCCCATTGGAGAACTGAATCTAGGCTGTTCCATTTACAGGTAAGAAGGTCCTTCCACATAACTGTGGCATAATTTTTATTAGTCTCAGGGTGCCAGAGGTGATCGGCAGCAGATTTGCCATGAGCGTCCAGATTTAGAAAATTGAGAACAACAAAGCATGATGGAGAATATTTCTAGGAGATCCCTTCTGGGAGTATAACTCCCAATCTTTGGTTTTTTAAAAGCCAGGTTTTTTTTTTTTGTTTGTTTGTTTGTTTGGTTTTTGGTTTTTGTTTTTTGTTTTTTTTTTTTTTTTTTTTTTTGAGTTCCTTGCAAAACCAGGGCAGAAGCAACAGTAGTTGCTCCTTCCACACTCAGAGAGTTATGAAGATATTATTTTAAAGTTCCACGATACCTGTTTCCCAATACCTTGTCCTTGAAAATTATAAAGAATCCCAGTAATATGGGTAATATTAAATTGTCAACAAAACATCTCAAATATCCAACTGCAATAACCAGTTCCATATTCTCTCTTAATCTGATATGGAACACCAAGCATAGAAAGATAATGTAGGCAGTAACTAATTACATTTTTAGTTGCTTCTCCTCTTAAAACAGTTGCAACTAGAAAGCCTGAAAAGGTGTCAATTCACATGTACATGTTTTAATTTTCCAAAATCAGAAATGAGTAACATCCACTTGCTATAATTGATTATGTATAAGTCCTCAAGGATTAACAACATTATGAAAAAATTGAGGACACAGAGAACAAGTTTTTGCAATTTGACTTGCACACTCTCTAGAAATATCAAATTATTGTCTCAAGGTATTACTATTTTGATGATATAAAGAATAAGATTGTTTGGCCAATTGTTACTGTGAGGCTTATAATCTGCCTGGTATACAAATCTGTGGCATTGCCGTGGGGTCCAGGCAACCCAACATGAGCTCTTAAATGTCTTATAAAGATAAGAAAAAGTACATGTTTCTTAAATTAAGCTGTATTTGTAAAATTTGAGAATTAGCAATATCTTAAAAAGGAACAATTTTAAGCAATTATAAACCATGAGCTATAATATACTGGCTATGAGTATACAAATTAAAAGCTTGATTTTTCAGCATTTCAAACAGTGGCTACAGCACATAATTTAATTATTTCTGCTGAAGCAGGGGGAAACTTATGAAAATGAACATGTGATCCAATTACATATATAGTCTTCTCATTAGGTGAGCTGTCTGTAAATATTTTCTGCCTTTGAATATTTTCTGGAGCAACAAGCACTCCCAAAAATTTAAAGCTCGTTGTATGAGCACAAAGGCTTGCATTAAAACTCCTTCAGAGAGATCAACTAATAAAATACCATGCAATGAACAATATACACTGAAAGATTCAAACTCTTAACTTTTTGTATTAAAGCAACAGCAAATTTTGTACATAATATCTAATGATTTTGCTTCATGGGCTCTCAAAAATTATAAGCATACTTACTGAGTGCAAACCCCTCACCTTCACCAGGATGTAAAGAAACGGTATAAAAACACTGTTCTAAATTTATAATAATTCTATATGCATTTTTTTTAGAATGGCAGCTGGAGTAGGCAAATCAGGCTGCAATATCCCACAAGTTTCATAAATCTTAAGTTTGAACTTTGTTTTGGATTAATTCTTTGTTTTGAGCAATTCTTTTATTAGCAGGCACAGCTATGCTATATAAGAAATCAGGCATAATTTTTATTTCTCCAGCGTGATCATTATATAACTTCTGGTCCATAAATTGTTTGTTGTGAATGTCTTTGGGTCTGAGGCTGACCTTTCTTCCCTAAGGAAGAAGCAATGTAATAAACTAATTCTGGAAAACACCTTTCTAGGGGCTAGTCAGAGTGACCATGACAAAAGGAATGTCACACAAGCTTTTGCTAAGCCCATTCTAAGCTTTGTCTTAACTCAAGTGTGAGAGTTCTTAATCTGGGCCTATTTCTTGAGGCCGGGACAACAATTATCCTTCCTGTACTGAGGACAAATTCCAGGGGAGTGATTCTGCTGTCTGTCTATGTCTCTATTTTTTTGGACAGTCTTTCTGAAAATGACCCGTGTCTCCATACCTAGAACATTCCTTATCACCTCAGCGCTGTGAAAGCATGGCTTGGACTAAAGTTAGCATTCTCATAAGTCAAATGTGTAAAAAACAACTCCTGCCTGGGGTCTCTAAAATTTCTACCAGCCCTTTTAGCAGCCTACCTACAAATTCCTAAAATGGTTTATCAGAGCCGTGTGTGTTCTAGATAAAACTCCCACTGAGATCTCAGTTTAACTATATTTTTGAGTTTCTTTTGCAATATTAGAGTGTAACCATAATTTTGGAAAACAAAACCAATTTTTAACAATATAAACAATTTATTTTCTCTAAAATCAATACCAAGTACATTACTTTCATGTTACTAAGTTTGGCTGTCAGTTCTTATGTATGAATGCATGATAGTGCAGCTTTTAATACCTCTTAAGGAGACATTGTTTTAAATCCTATCTTTATACACCTGGTTTCTGAATGACTCCAATCCTGAGTTACCAGTTTTAATCCAACTTTCTGTTACCAAAGTTGCAAAAAAAAAATTTTTAATCATACCCAATAACTTATAGGCAAATAATCTATAACCAAGACATGCAGAACATTTTATACTTTTAAAAGCAGTCCGAAGCAAAAATGAAGTGGCTGCACATATATTTAGACTAAACAAATTTTTCTTGCTTTTTCTAGCTGTAATTTCAAGAGAAGCACCTTGTCACCTGTTGAACCCAATAATCATAGTCACAGATTTTTCTAGGAGAAACATCTATTAGCTCCTTACCATAGAAGCCATAAAAAAACCTGCTGGCCCCTTTATGAGTGGCTTTTATATCAATGAAACCATGGCAGGGCTTCTCCAGCTGTGCCAGACTCCTAACCACAAGTGCAGGGCTCCAAAGGCCAATTGAAACTGCTTTTTATTTTTACTTTTTCTCCTCTCTCTCTCTCTCTCTCTCTCTCTCTCTCTCTCTCTCTCTCTCTAGTTAAAAACTAAATCAAGGTCTGAACAACCAGCAGATAAAGTTTTAACCATTTTCTTTTAAACATGAAACATAGAACAACATTCAAGTAACGAAACAAAAACACAGACATAAACTGACAGTCAAAGACAGATTGGTGCACCAAGGACAAAAAACAGACGTAGAGAGCAGTACTGAGGGTCTCTCCCGAAGGGGCCAGAGAAAAAGCAGGACAGTCTCCTGATTTTCTCCTGCTCCCAGGAGGGCTCTAAAATCGTCTTCTTCTTTTCTTTTGTTAACACGGCCGGAGAGTGGACAACTGCGTTAGCCCTTTCTCTCCCTCATCTCCAAGGTTTAATGTTTTCATCTCCTCCTTAGGAGGTGTAGCATTTTTTTCATCAATAGTCTCCTCTTGGGGAAACATCAACAAACATCACAATGAAATCTTTTCTATTTGGGAAAAGGGAAAAATTCTATTCTATCTCTATTTCTATCTTCTGTTCTAACTCTCTATTCTAACTCGATTCTAACTAACCTAACTCACTATTCTAACTAACTCTATTCTATTTGTCTTTTCTATTTGGGAAAAGGGAAAAATTCTATATTCTAACTCTCTATTCTAACTCTATTCTAACTAACCTATTTGTACATCTTTCAGAGTACATGGTCACATGTTACAAGGTTCATCACAAGTTCACACCAAAATTCCAAAGAATTTTCTAAGATCCTTTTTTCTTAACCCTTACTCCTCGTGCCTTGAGGGGACTCCTTGAGACCTTTAAGAACAAATCATGTTTGCTCAATGCTTGTCCCAGAATTGCGTTGCTTTTTCTTACCTTCACCGGATCAATCTCACAGGCGGGTGACTCTGTGGCGATCACAATGCGGATCTTCTCTCTTCTCTCCGGAGAAGCATCGATCCTATGCTTTTGGGACGTCCCTGTGGAAGCAACGTTTGATCGGACCCCGACCCACAGGCCACACATCGGGCGCCAAGTGCCCCGGCCCGCGGGGATTCGATGAGACCTTAGGGAAGGGGGCGAACAAATGAAAGGACAAGAGACACAAAGAATGAGAGCAAGTCTGAGGTTCTGATCAAGCTCTGAAACTTTAATTTTGGGGGCAGGTTATAAAGACACAGCAAACCGGGAAGTTTGGGCGAGGGTCATTGCTTAGGGCCATCCTACTATGGAATCCTTATTGCCCTAGACCATCCCACTGTCATAACCTTATTGCCCTAGACCATCCCACTGTCATAGCCAGCTCCAAGGAAATGCCAGACGTTCTTTAGGTTCCTGGGACCTGAGACCTGTGAATGTCCTTTCTTAACCTTGTACTGACTAGACTTTCTAAAACAGCAGGTAATTTCCTGAGTTTGGCTCCCAGCAAAACCATTCTGAAGTTCTAGTTTTCTAGCTCACTTACCTCTTGGGCTAACTCTAACAATATTAATACTAGAGTTAAAGGGCCCAAAAAGTAGTAGGCGTAATTTTAAGAAAACTACATTTGTAAGTTACTGCGTTCTTGGTGTGTAGGAAGCTCTGATGGGATCACACTGTTTTAGACACAGCGATTACTCACTGGTCTTGGAAAGAGGCAGGGCCCCTGAGGAACTTGATGCATAGAGTATAACAATTTCTTCATTAATAGACTTCTAGTGGGATTCCCTAAACAGATGATGTATAAATAAAGACACAACAACACCATGTTACTTCAGAATGTGTATTTAATGCCATTCCACCAGAAGTAAGCGGGACCCCACTTGGACACCATTACAGCCGCTATCTTTATCTTTTAAGGTGCAATTTCATTTGGGCTTCATTTGGTCTTTGCTGCTTGAGGTCTTCTTGTAGGTACCATTCACACGAGACAGTGAGGTTGGTGGCTTCTCATGAACTGGGAGATGAGATCCTAACAAAACCATATATCTTGGGTATATTAAAAATTCTAAAAACCCTACAGAATCTCACAAAACCTAATACCAGTCATTGAAATACACTGTCAACATAAAATTGAGGCATTCTGCGGTTTAGAATAGCCACAAACAATATCTCAACAAGAGTTAATGCACTTTGTGATTGCATCTACTCAAAGGGAATCTCGGTTAAAATCCTCACTAATTAAATAACATTTTAAATTAGGGCCCATTAAATTCCAGGTAATTACTGAACAATCTGCAGCATTGAGTTATATAATGTAAAAGCACGTCTATTGCTGCCCCTGCACTCACCCTTCGTGGTACTCTCCTTTGTTTTCAGAAGACTCTACAGTGCTCAATGATGAGGACCTTCCTCCCAGCCTACTTCACTCCACGAGCACTCTTATGCTCTCGGCCACAGCTGCTTTTTTAGCTACAGAACTTCAGCCAACAGGAGGTGGAGCCTGGGAAACTCAAGCTAAGCACTTCTGTGCCTGATTCCCAAGGCGACTGCTCACTTGCTTTATATGTTCAAGTGCTGCACACAGCTGCTCCAGGCTGAGCCATTTTGCAGGCTGGTACAAAGGTGAAGGAAAGGCAAACCAAACTTGTAACTCATTTCCAGTAAGGCTGAGGCCGCTCAAACTTGCTTATTTCTACCGTGTGGTCCAGGATTTCCACCTCCTTGCCTGCAGTCTACTCGGGGTTGGGAACGGGTGATTCCGACCTGCTAGGATGCCCATCACTCCCCGTTAGCAATGTGAGCTAGCCTGACTAGAACTCAATCAAGCTTGAGGGTTACTTGTTCCTGTGGAGACCAAGGCGCACTTGCTAATCAGTGTGTGCTTGTCAAACTCAGAAACAAAACCTGTTAGGATGCTGAGTAGATTACAGAGTTTGTAAATGGACTCCTTAGAATCACCAACAGCTAACATACAGATCTGTCGAGACAGGGACGTGAGGTCTACTTGACTCACACAGCACACTCTGCAGTAATTCCCTTCGGCAGAGTATGAATAGTTCATTGCAAGGAAGTTAATTACAATGCTAATGTTTTCTGGTTTATTTGAAGAGGCAAATTAGCATAAGTAAATCACGAGTTAAGATGACAAGCTAAACCTTTGTTTCTACTCATTAGATGAAACCACAGGAGCTTGCAGTTAAGCCTCTGTGGGGAGGAGGGATGTGAGGAGGAAGCAGAGACAGCAGCTCCTGTTTGTGCAAACAGAATCAGAGCCAGTGATGATGCTGAGTTTTAGCCGAGGCAACTTTTCATCCCAACCGGAAGCTACAGGATTCTGCAGTAGTCTTGTTAAAAAGTGTGTCATGATCAGGACTGGCAGCTCCCGGCCACAGTCCCTCTCTGCTGCTTTAGAACGAAGACAGCTTGCTCATGGGTACCGCCTTCCAGGGTCTTGACATTGACAGCTAGGATCTGGTCACCTCGCTTTAATCGGCTGTCCTCTGCAGATGCTCCCTGCAAACAAGAACAGTCCAGCTTGACCCAGTGCTAAGCAGATTAAATAAATATTAAAACTGCCACCTTATGTTCATGCTTATCAAAAGGCCCAATTTTCAAACTTCAATAAATTTTTTATAGATGATTTTTTTGGTTGATTAATTTTGAGGAAGAGTCACTATGTAGCCCTGGCCGATCTGGAACTTGCTATGTAGACCAGGATGGCCTTGAACTTGATACGTAGACCAGGATGGCCTTGAATTTATTGGAACTCTTCTACATTTGTCTCCTGAGGGTTGAGATTGTTGGTATGCACCATTATGTTTGGATTTAAAGCATTTTTTTTTCTTTCTTTAGACTATGTAACCCTGGCTGGCATAGATTGATACATAGACTAGGGTGGTCCTGAACTCACAGAGATTTGCCTGACTTTGCTTCCTGAGTGCTGAGATTAATGGTCTATGCTACCATGCTTGGTTTAGGCAATATTTTACAGTAAGAAAAACACAGTATCTTATTGTTGTTTGGATACTATGGCTTAACGGTAAAGTATATATCATCTAAATAACTCACTGGTAGAGCTGTCCAGTTGTCACAATTCTCTTCACAGAAGCAGAACTTTGGTCAATACCCAGAGTTAATGGGACTGGGTGTCACGTCATATTCACAGAAATATAATGTCTCGGTAGAACTAAATCTTGTGTTAGTCTTACAGTCAATGTCATCCTCATATAAGGATGTCACTGCTTCATTAAGGTCTCAGCACTGTCACCTGTCAAAACTGTCACTTGAGTGATAATCAAGTGAGTTATTATTGACATCTTAGGGATGCTATACACTTGACTTAGTGGCTTCATTCTCACCTGACCAATCCTGAGGCTTCTAAGTGAATTCTATGTCATTACTATGGTGGACCTCAAAATGGCACAGCACAGCTAGGTGGTAGTGTAACCTGCCTTTAATCTCAGTACTCAGGAGGCAGAGGCAGGAGAATCTCTGAGTTTGAGGCCAGCCTGGTCTACAGAGGGAGTTCCAGGACAGCCAGGACTACACAAAGAAGCCCTGTTCCAACAAATAAAAATCAAAACAACAACAAAAAAACAGTAACAAAATAAAACAAAATAAACAAATAAATAAATAATGAAAAAAGAAATGGAAGGAAAGCCAGAGAAAGAGAGAGAGAGAGAAAGAGAGAAAGAGAGAGAGAGAGAGAGAGAGAGAGAGAGAGAGAGAGAGAGAGAGAGAGAGAGAAAGAAGCCTAGCAAATGATTGGCAGAAAGCTTCCCCATCTCTTGGGATCTCTTGAATCCTGGGAAAGCTAGCCCTCAGAGAGAGCTGACTCCACAGGCACTGAATCCTGCTCAGGCTCCGAGGCAAACTGAGCCAAGAGGCTTCCAGGGCCCTTCAGACCCGTGTCACCCCATAGCACAAAGGCCTGAGGTGCTTGGGCAATGACCCAGAATTGTGAATCTACAAAAAGTGTGAAATTCCTTTATACATTATGTGCTTAAAAATATTTATGGCCAGGTCTAACTAGGGAAGGGGAAAGAAGCTATATGGCTCATTAATTAATTAATTAATTAATTAATTAACTGAGACAGTTTCTCATATAGCCCAGTCTGGCCTTAATTTCTGTACTGTCGCTGAGAATGACTCCCTGCCCAAGTACTGATGTTGTGCCACGCTGCAGTCCCTGGGGACGCCTGCCATTACCAACGGAACCGTCTACTCTTTGTCATCAGTGTGGCACTTGTGAATGACAGAAGAGAACTGGGGGATGAATGACTCGAGGACTTCCACGTAAGCTGTGCTTGCTCGCTCTGTGTCCCAGCCTGGCCAAACACTGTGACGTAGCCACGTGTTGCAGCTGAGCTTCCCTAATCAGGAAACACAAAATAAGTCCCAAGTCTGAAAAAAGAATCTGCTGTACTTTTGGTGGCATGATATTCAAAGTGGAAAATTTCATACTATAAATCTGATCACGAGAAAATTACCAGAAATATTGTATGAAATTACCTTTCATTTTATATGTGTATATAAATAAAATGAATATAAAACTTGAGTGAATTTCCTTCCATATATGTAAATATCCTATAATCTTAATAAAATATCTCAAATTCAAACTAGAGCTGTCCTGAAGCACTTCAGATAAGGTGTGTTCATCTTAACTCTCTTGATGTTCACACTCAGACTACCCAGGGCCTCCAAACAGTGCCCCTGAATTTTCTGAGTTTGCCTATATCATCATCTTCCCCTCCCTCCCTCCCTCCCTTCCTTCCTTCCTTCCTTCCTTCCTTCCTTCCTCCCTCCCTCCCTCCCTCCCTCTCTTCCTCCCTCCCTCCCTCCCTGCCTCCCTTCCTTCCTTCCTTCCTTCCTTCCTTCCTTCCTTCCTTCCTTCCTTCCTTCCTTCCTTCTGTCTTCCCAACAGGATCTTACCATGTAACTCTGGTAGCCTACAACTCACTATGTAGACCAGACTGGCCCCAGAGTCACAGAGATCACCCATCTCTGCCTTCTGAGCAGGCCTATTTCTTGTTGGTTGCTGAGAGAACTAAGACCTCAGGTAGCTTTGACATTAAAGTTCCTTTTCAAGACTTATTTTAAAAAACTATATGCCTGGGTATAGGTATGACACATGCTTGCTGGTGCCTGAGGGAGGCCAGAGTCCAGAGTCACCACACTCCCCTGCAAATGCAGCTCCAGGCAGTTATGAGCTGCCAGAGATGGGGACATAGGTGCTGGGGGCCAAACTCTGCAAGATCAGCACACATTCTTAACTCCTGAGCCATCTTTCTAGCTCAGCATTTGAAGCTTTCAGCCAGCACACACCTGGCTGGCCACACCCTAACAGCCTGCTCGCTGATGGATGGACTCCCGCCATTTCTACACTCTGATAGCACCTGTGATCGGTCATATTCCAGGAGTGGTGATGAGTCACTATGGACTATATCAAACAATCTTTTAGTCAAGGAAGAGAAGTACTCATAGAAAGTTTCATGTATAAACCTACACCCATGCTTCATGGCTCCAGAAGCCTGAGACGATTCTGAGGGGAGTGTCCAGTGGGGTTCACGTGCCTGAAGGAGAAATGATGGCAGAGCCATTTCAAAAAAGCTTTGGGTGGGGGGTACATCTGTCAGCTTTGGGCTGATATATCCTGGAAGAGTAAAACGTGAGAGAGAAAGATTCAGCAACCTTCAGCGCTACAGGGCCAATAATAATGGTTGTTGCTATTACTTGCATTGGAATATGTTTTCCATATATATTTACGTGTGTGTGTGTGTAAGTCAGAGGACAACTTTTGGGGGTCAGTCCTTTCCTTCTACCACATTGGTTCTGGGATCAAATGCAAGTCATGAGGTTTAAGGACACGTGCCTACAGCAACTGAGCCATCTTGGCCCAGGAACTCCCTTCTGTCAAGACTGATGGCACTAAGTGGGCTATGGCCAGAGCTTAGAAATTGTTTTCTTTCTTCTTGTAGATTTCAGAAACTTTTAGTTTTAGGTAGGCTTCACACACACGCACATGCACACGCACAAGCTTGTTCATTCCAGCCAGGTAATGTGTATGCCCTGTCTTGATAAACAAAACAAAAATAGTTTATTCCTTAAAATATAAAACACATGAAAAAACAAAAACCAAGCTAGGTGTGAAGACTCATGTCTGCAATCCAGGTACTTAGGGGGTGGGGAGTGGGGGGGTGAGGTAAGGTGTTCAAGGCCAGCTGCATAGTGAGTTCAAGGGCAGCCTGGGCTCCTTCTCAAAAGTGAAACAAGTTCCTCAACTAAAATCAGGAAAACAGTTTACAAGGACAGTTGACAGTCTGCACTCCCATGGGACCCTCCCCAGGCGCTTCCCTGGGTACCTTCCCAGGAATCTTCACAAAGGCTTCCTGGGGTGTGCCAGTCTACTCACTACTGCTGGGCCCTCCCACTCTGCTGGGATGGTTGGTTCTTTCATTATTTTCTTTCTTTGTTTTTATTTTTTGGATTTACTTATTTATTAACACATATTGATGTCACTTTCAGTTGTGTATTCTGATGGTGCTCCCCTCCACGTGGGCATGTACAGACAGGTGCAGGGGGCTAGCACAAGGCAAAGGCCTTCCAGCTTCCTAGACAGCAGCTAACATGGCCATGGGCATCACTAAGTAGTCAGGGTCCAGGGTGAGCATGAGGGCAGTAGCCTATCACTACAAGTGGACGCTCCCAGCAGTTATAACAATGCCCCTTTGAGAATAACGGTCTCCATTGTGTGTAGTGTCACTTATATCTTAAGAGGACAGTGACGCACACATCTACCTAAGGGCTCCCAGGCACCATGTTGCATTGTGAAGCTGCCTTGCCGCTCGCTAGGTAACTGGGAACAACATGCCCCTTCTGCCTTCCATACTGTGAAGCTATGAGTGCCGTTTTACCAACTCAGACTCTTCATAAGCAACAGCAATCAGCTCATCACCAGCGTGCATGTGGTTTGGGGCTTTCTCTTGCCCAAGTTCACTGCTTTCTAATTAAAATAGCCACTGAGAGGCGACACAGCCTCCCTAAGCTTAACTCCCTTCTCCTTCCTTCTCCTCCTTTCTCATGGGGCCTGTGCTGGCCTCAACATCTCTTCCTTTCACCTCTACCCCTAAATTCTGAGATTTCAGGCATTAGCCATTAGACCCATCTCTATGCTTAGTTCTTAATTCATCTGTTTGTTTGATTCAGATAAAATCTTGTTATGTAGCCTAGGCTGGCCCCTTTTCTGTGTGGTGTGTAGTATAGATAGTGCACTGAGTTACATTTTTTAAATTTAATTTTATTTTTATTTTGAGGCAGGGTTTTGCTAAGTTACCAAGAGTCACCATGTAGCTCAGGCAGGTTTTGAGATCATGATGGCTCAGTCTCCCAAGCAGCTCGAATCTACTAGCACTACAAGGCTTAGACTAATTCTTTTTTTTTTTTTTTTATGTCACATTTTTATTATCTTACAGAATTTTAGGCAGACATGCACAGTATCTATTTCGCAAACTATTCTAGCCTCTGCAGGCTATTGACACACCTTGCCCTTATTTTTTTTTCTTTTTTATTAGTAACTTTAAAAAAAAATGTTAATCAAAGGCTTTATATGTTTGGTAATGCTCAATAACAAGATGCCCATACAATCAGAAGTATAACCCAATACCCAACCTAGATATATCAAGTATCTTTGACTGGCGGAGACATGTCCCCCCTCCCCCCATCTCTTAGCTCCTCCTCTTCTTCTCCTCCTCTTCCTCTCCTTACTCCTCCCACCTTAGCTCCTCCTACATATCATCCTTCCTGTTAAAATAAAACTTTTCTCTCAAAATACAATTAGAGCTTAACTATACCAATTTGTATCAGTAAGGTGCAAGATAGACCTAATACCCCAGTCCATCATTTTGTTGACTAACCAGAACCTCTGTTGGACTAATTCTTAACATGATACACGTGCACACACACACACAGTTGAATGTGCTGTGTTCATGTGCACGTTAAAGGCACAGGACAGCTTTTAGGGTTCACTTCTCTCCTTCCACTACTGTAGGTTCTGGGGAGGGAACTGAAGTTGTCAGTCTAGGCAGCAAGTGCCACTTCCTATCCAGCCATCTTGCCAAATCCCCTCCCTTCATTTTGAAGTGTGATTTGAACAGTAGCTCTGGTTGACTGGAGCTCACGATAGCCCAGATTAACCTTGAACTCACAGCAATCAATATTCTTTCTTCAGCCTCCTGAGTGCTGGGATTATAGCCATCATCACATCCAGTAGTTAGTCACAGAGTGAGAAATATCCTAGGGTTTAAAACCTGACCTGTTCTGTTTAAATACATGTGTGGGTGGTACAGCCAGCAACGCAGAGGGCATGTCAGCAAGATGAATGCCTGCAGTCTCCAGCCGTGCCCCTAGCCAGCAGTGGCAGGCTAACACTTGGGAATTGATGCTCCTTTCCTGCCCAACTGCCCCTGGCACTTCTCCTAGGGTGGAAAGACCCTCCACCAAGTCCACCTCCAGTAAGGCGTTCTCCTGTACCCTTCAGGAGGATGAGCCCAGTCTTTCTGTCCTCAATCCTGATTCACACTATTGTAATCAGCACATCTTTTTCCTCTACCAGTTCCTTCTAGTTTAGGATCTACACTGAACTTGCAGCAAGTTCAGGACCATGGCTATATAAACAAGAACTAAAAGCCAGGAGAGAAGAGGGTCATCAGTGTGGATCAAGAGGGGTGAAGACAATCTGTTTCAAATGTGTGACTGAGATTTTCATCAGTATAAAAGCCTTCTCTCTTAGACCACATTACTAAAATTGAAATTAACCATGTGTGGTTAAACCATCTAATCCCATCTTACCTGAAGCCAGTGCTGGCCTTGAACTGGCTATGCAGCCAAGGGTGACCTTAGATTTCTATGTCACCACCTCCCAACTGTTGGGATTAGAGGCTTGCAACACCAGACTGTAGCTTTATGTTGCACTGGGAATCAAACCCTGGGCTTTGTGCACACAATGCAAGGGCTGTACCAATTGAGCTACACCTCAGTCCTTCCCACAGGCTACCATCCAGGGAGTAAAAATCTAAGGGCTTCTGGGGTCCCCATCCCTATTGTTTGATTTGTGGTGAGAGGGTCTCTTTCTCCCTCCCTCCCTCCCTCCCTTTCTTTCTCTCTCTCTCTCTCTCTCTCTCTCTCTCTCTCTCTCTCTCTCTCTTTTTTTTTGTTTTTGTTTTTGTTTTGTTTTGTTTTCTGAGACAGGGTTTCTCTGTGTAGCCCTGGTTGTCCTGGAACTCACTCTGTAGACCAGGCTGGCCTTGAACAGAGAAATCCACCTGCCTTTGCCTCTCAAATGTTGGGATTAAAGGCATGCGCCACCACTGCCCGGCTTCTCTTTTTTCTTTTGAGATGGGGTATGTAACCTTGGATTATGTTTTTCTGATTAGATCTCCCCTGCAACTTTGCCCAACTTATTTTTGGGTAGGTTTCCATCTGGTTGACACTAATAGCCACTGCTTGTTGATGTAAGGTTTGTGTACAGTAGTCATCTACAGTAACTGCTATAGTCTGTGCTGTACAAATTGTGGACAGTTTTGAATGCCACCTGGCTTAGCCCAGTTCTTTCAAAACTCATCATTAGCTTCACCAATTAATCCCCTACCCCAAGTTGGGCTTTTGACAATGGCTTCAAGGAGCCTGCTCTCCCTGAACTCAACTACTCTTACCAGCCCTTCCATAGCCAAGGATTCACAGGTCTACTTTTCCCTTAAGGCTGTGTAGGGCCACATCTTTATAAATATTTCTGTGTTTGAATCCTCAGAACTCTGCACTAGTACAGTGCCTGGCCTTAGAAGTTTCTACATGGAGCAGTAATGACGCATGAGTAAGGTGTGGCCTCATGAGCCTGCTCAGTGGTGGCCCAGCAGCTGGATACGAGCCCAATTCTGCTGCTTTTGCAGATATAACCCTTGTTGCCAAGGACCCTGGGAAGGAAACTGAGGTGAGTGCTCAAACACAGAACTAGTCTCCTTAGACACCTGCATACCTGGGTCACTGGCAATCGGGAACATGTCATCTGGATCATGTCAATTTATCTCCTAATACCTTCTTATTTCTTTTTTGAAAATTATTTTTTATAGTTTTTTTATAATGTGTGTGTGTGTAATGACTGTTATGGTTTATAATAATGTGATGTGACGTGGTGTGTGTGTGTGTGTGTGTGTGTGTGTGTGTGTGTGTGTGTGTGTGTTTAGGGAGGGTATGTGCATGTAAATGTAGATTCCTGTGCAGTCAAGAAGAAGGTATTGAATCCCTTGGAGCTGAAGTTACAGGTGGCTATAACACTGCCTGACATGGGTGCTGGGAAGTGAACTAGATCCTCTCAAAGAACAATACGTGCTCGTAACCTCAGCTACTTTCTCCAGTCCAGCCCCGCTTAACAGTTTTGTCTCTGGCTGTCCCAGAACTCATTATGTAGACTAGGATGGCCTTGAACTCAGAGTTCTGCCTCCCCTGGGCTAGGATTAAAGGTATGACCACCACGCATGGCAAAGACTAATTTTTTTCTTTGTTTTTCTTTTTTAAAAAGATCTGTTTATTATTATATGCATTGGTGGTCTGCATGTCTGTGGAGGGCACCAGATCCTCTGGAATTGAAATTACAGACAGCTGTGAGTTGCCATGTGGATGCTGGGAATTGAACTTGGTCCTCTGGAAATTCTTAACCACTGAGCCATCTCTCCAGCCCCAGAGACTCATTTTTAAAGATACTCAGATGTGAGTGGTGGGTTTGTTTGTGCTGGTGGCTCCCAGCCAGAAGCTGTGGTGTTAGAGCAAAGGACCAGATGACAAGGGCAGCACTGCTCTTCTGTAAAGATCTGGGTTTTAGTCTCACTGTTTCATCATGTAGCTCAGGGTGGCCTGCCTTACAGCACTCTTGCATCAGCCTTCAGGGCCACCCAGATTTTTTTCTTTCCCTCCCTCCTATCTTTCTTTCTTTTTTGGGAGATAGGATATTATACATCCAGGTTTGTCTATACTTGCTCTATAAATCAAGAATGGTCCTCTACCAACTGAACACATCTCTCCTCTCCCCATCCTGATTTTAAAGAGCCGTGGTAGCTTGAAAATGCTATTTTAAAAAAATTTATTTATTTTATGCATGTGAGTACACTGTAACTGTCTTCAGATACACCAGAAAAGGGCATCAGATCCCATTACAGATGTGATCTGAGAGATTCTGAGCTACCATGTGGTTGCTGGGAACTAATGCCTGTTTTTAAAGGCCTCTGGAGATTAAAATTGGGTACCTTGCCAGACCTTGTCAGGTCAGGAGAACTTAGCATGTACATCCTTCCACTTTGAGATCACATACACCTGAACCTGAAGCTCAGGCACTCGGCCCATTCTGCATTATAATACTCACTCCGTGTCTTCCAGATGTTGGTCAGCAATCGGAGAGCCAAGCTGGGAGCCTGTAGACATGATTTCCAGCTGAGTTGCTATGGCACTTATGTTGGTATCTGCCACAACCTGCAGGAGGAAATGACAAGTTATTTTCCTGTAAGTTGTAAGGATGCTGGAGAAACCATGGCTGTACTCTAAACCTCATTCACCCTGCATGGAGAGCTGGACACATGGATTATTCGTTTCTCTTTCCCTCGTTCCTGTCTTTCTCACTTTTTTTCTCCCTCACTTCCTGAGACAGAGATGCACTGGGGTTAAACTCTCAATATTTGTGCTGCATCCTCCCCAGGGCTGGGGCTTCGGCATGAACCTCCATGCTGTGCTGGAGAGTTTCATTTTTCTCTTAAACTCTTTCCTTCATTTGACTTCCAGTGATTGCTGCCTCTCCATCCCCTTCTTTATTCTTTGGTGGAACTAGAGACTGAACCCAAAGCCTCTGAGCCAGGACTCTATAAAAACTTTTCTTCTGAGGCAGGGTTTTACTGAGCTGCAGAGGCTGTCTGTGAGCTCTGATCTTTATTCCTCAGCCTCCTAATAGCTGCTGGAATCACAGGCATGTGCCACCGGCCTGGGTACAGTTAGACTCGTGCACCTTTCTGACCCTGCCTTCCTCTCTTGCAGACTCCTGTGCAGTGTGGCAGGACCAGCTTCAGAATTCCTGGTCTTTTTCATCCACACTGGGTCTCATGCTATGAATCTAAATACCATCCAGTGATGACAATCCCCAGATCTGGATCCCCAGCTCTATCATACTCGACTCCAAATTTTCATCATGTGTCCCCAGTGATGTTTGTCAGGAACCCATAGTTAACATGTCCCCAGCCTTTTGCCCCATAGCCTGGGCTCTTGTAGCTTTCTACATCCAGGCGACCATGACCTGTTCTTTGAGCAAGGTTGATTGGTACCATCCTTGACTTCTCTGTCTCAAAGCCCACAGTCCTCCCAGGTGCTGCAGGCTGACCCCCAAACTCATCTTGTGTGGAGTTCTACAGTTGCCCTCTCACTGGCTGCACAGGCTCACTTTTCTCAAGCAGCCAGAACCATGCTAGCATGGAGCAGATTACTCCAGACTCTGCCTGAAGCCATCTACAGAGAACTAGATGCTGTGGGGCCACAAGCTGAAGTCTTTCCTATGACCTTCAAGGTGTTCTGC